>NW_009952893.1:4933440-4967221 GCF_000747805.2 Chaetura pelagica | reverse complement strand
GCCGCCCGTCCCCGCTGCTGGGAGCTGAGCCGCCCGCTGCAGAGCCTGCCCGCTCACTGCCTGCTCGCTCGCCGCAGCCGCCGCTGCTAAAGCCGCAGTCCCAGAGTCCCGGCGCCATTCGCCGCAGCTGCAGCTGCCAAAGCCCCGGTCGCCAGGTCCCGGAGCCGCTCTGCACACCTACGGTCCCGGAGCCGCGCACCGACTGCCGCCGCTTTGTGGTGGGGGGGGGCGACCTGCGCTTGGAGTGCCCGCAGCTTCTTTGCTACCCAGCTCATCCTACCTGCACTGCCGTGGTGAGACAATTCCGGCTACCCCAGCTTATAGGGGAAAATATAATCCAGCCATTCGGGCATACCCCTCCCGTCTGCTTCCCTCACGTGAATAAGATGTGTAACTAAGGTGTACCCATATATGTTTAATGTGTTGTAATCACTCCTTTTGAACCTCCTGCCCCAAATTGCTTTGTTTTCCCCACAATAAACCTTGCTGTTGTTAGAAATTTAGTAAGCACTGAGCGAGTTATTCACTCAAAAAAGTCGGGACATAAGTTCCTGTATCCTCTGTGTGAGGTGATACCCACGTGTGGATCTCTCAGCAAATCCTGATAAGTTAATACACTCCAATAAGGAGACATAATAGGTCACGGATCGTGACAAGTCATCAAAGAGAAACACGTCTGGCTTCAATTTAGTCCAGGGATGTAATATATGTGGTGAGTGACACCAATTTTCGAGGGGTTGTAAAGAAATAAGTTCCCTAATTTGAATTCTTACGTGAAAGAAAAGCTTTCACTCTCAATTCTGTAAAGACCATCTGTTTTTACAGGTTTTGTAGCACTCGCTGGAGTGGTTGAAGGGACCCTTTGCCTTCCTCTCCCCCTGTCTCTCCCTTGGCAGTGAGGGTGCATCACGGCAGGACATGAGGCTGACCAGGTACCTGTCCTCCCCCCTGGGAGCACTTGTCCCTGCCCTGTGCACTCGCAGGCTCCTTTATTAGAACTTCCAGCTTTGCCAGCACATTTTGATATATGTTTGAGACTAAGCTTGATTTATTTAATAAAATAGGCTTTTGAGAAGAAAATGTGAAAGTCTCAAGGGCAAGGAAGGAGGTAAGGGGAGGAAGCACATAGAACTGCAAATTCTGAAAACTCTCAGAAGAGCTCAAGGAAGGTAAAAGGCTGTCACATAAAACACATTTCCCAAAAACCAGGAGTGAGGGGTAGGAATTTCTCTAAAGCCATGTAAATCTAGAGGACAGGAATATATATATGTATATATATATATGCGTATCTCACAAGGACAGATAGCCTTACTACAGTAGCTTTTTCTGAGCTTATTCTTAACTTGCAGATCCCCTTTGGTTTTGTCATTTTGCAATTTTGTTTCATCTCATCTAGAAGCAGGGTTGTAAAATTACTGTTTACATAATGCAAAATAATCCACATACACTTCAAGGAATATAATTTCATAATTTACTTCAGCCTACAGAAAAAAATAATAATACAGAGCATTCAGCTCAAACCAGTAGCAACTAATGGTTCATTTCTGTTTTCAGTACAACAGATCCCTTTGATAACATAGAGAAACATTTATGTACTGAGGCATTTTCAAAAGCAGAAAAGAAACAAAGAATATGACTGGTGATCTTACTAGTTGTTCACAGCTTCAAAAGGTACTCTTTGAAGTGTAATATTCTGTGTTTTGTAATATACATAATAATTCACTCATTATTTACTTATTATAATATTTTTCTTTTCGGATCTACTTCAGATTTTTACAATTACTCAAAAAGATTTTGAAGCTTTTCTAAATTAGATTGATACCTTTCTCTTGTTTTTAGTAATTCAGAGACATTTCAAATGTGGTAATCATATAGTGATGTATTTGCCAGATCAATTCTTTCTTCCTCCCTTTTTGACAAAGCCAGTTCCCCATTTTTCTTGCCAGGACAATTCAGGAGCCATGTTTTCCTTGTGCTATGTGTATCATCTCAGCATTTTGTGGTAATAGTCATTTTACAAACTAAAAAAATGCCAAGCAAAAATATTGAGCCACAACTAGTGTTTTTTCTTGTGAAACAGGGACAGCAGGTCTAAACGCATTAAGAGTTATACAAAAAACAGCAGGTCAGCAGGAGGAAAAAAAGTAGGCAGGATAATGTGGTTCTTAGTAGATACAGACTGTAATATTTCAATCCTTTCCAATACAAATATTGACAATATATCCCAACAGCTGTAAAGAACAGCACAAGTGGTCTCCTCTAAAGAAAACAAGGTGCTAGCATGGAGTTCAAACCTTGCTTTGCAACCCACACGCCTTCCATTTGTGGCATCTCTTGTTTGCTACCATGCACCCAGGAGAAGGCTACAGGAAGGGTGTGGTCCGTTTCCAGACCTCCTCTCCTTCAGGATAGCTGTACCTGTGGGGGCACCATAACATCCAGTCGGGAGCAGAAAGAATTAGAAGGTAAGGGAAGAAAAGCCCGGAATAGGGCAGAGCTGAATATTGCAGAGAGCAGAGCTATATGACCTTGCTTATTAGAATAGGTTTCAGTACACAGATGTGTACATATCACTGCTTTCTAGATTTCACATGAAAAATTGAAAAAAAAAAAAGGACTTTTGCTGAATCTTAACACAGCAGCCAAAGTACATGCCTCTAATCCACACTTTTATAACCAGGCAGAAGGAGTCGGAGGGTGTAATAATAATAATCACTGCCAATAATTTCTTCATGGTGTGACACTAGATAAGCCAAGGCACTAACAATTCTTCCCATCTACATGCAGAAGCCATAAACAGAAAAAGAAATCAAACTGGTCCATACTCCAGTCAGATTAAAGATGTATGACATGTGAAAACACACTGTAAATAAGCCAAGCTCTGCTATGCTTGACTGAATGCAGCAAATTTGACACGTCTTAACTATACATGTAAAGATTTGTAACAAGAGCTAAATGTTATCGAGTCATCTACTAAGGTGTCAGTTTTAGAAGACAGAGCAGGTCATCCTTTTGTAATGAGCAAACTCTTCAGGCAGCAGCTGTCCTTTATGCCTTCCTCATCTCCACCAAACTAGAGGAGCACTTCTAAGAACCACCAAAGTCCAGCAAAAGTAGATCAAATAAGAAACTACAGCTCTGGATGTGACAGAGGTAGGTTCCTGAGGCTCAGTGAGGCTATACCTCTGCTATCCAGGAGCAAGAGGAGTGCCTTCTGGGTCCTCTTCCAGGAAGGTATCAGTGGAAACCCAGAGAGGGGAAGCCAAAAAGCTGCAGCCAAATACAGAAAGAAGCAAAAGTAGGGGATATGCACTGTGCAACAATTTTCCAGTTCTCCTCTGATTGTCTCTTTCTTCCCTTTCTTCTTTCTCAGCCAGATCTTTTAACTGCTCCCCCATCCTCCTCCCTATTCTTATTTCTCCATGCTTTTCTGTGCCCTCACCCCCTCTGGCATTTCCACATGCATATTCTTCTTACAGTCTTTCACTCCTTCTTCACTGCCCCTTCAAAATGAGCAATGAGTTTTGCTGTCATCTTTCTGTCCCTTTCAGTTTTCTATTAAACCTCTTCTCTGACAGCTCTTTTGACTCTGTCATTAGCAAGCTCTTCAGGAGAAAACCACTGGATCTTCTGAGACCATATTGCTGTGAAACTAACATCAGATCTGTGAGCAGTAAAGATTTGACCCAGAAGGGGTCACATATTTGTGCTTTGGGAGCATCTGATCTGAGCTTCATGCTGACTCTGTGCCAGTACTGAGAAAAGAGGCTGGAGTTGGTTTGGTACAAAGTTAGATAGCTGGGGAGAAGATGATACCAAAGCTGGCATAAAGCCAACCAATATAAAGCTAAATTACCAACATTTAAAAATACAGTTGAATTTGCAGAATTATTTCATACAGCATCAGCATTTTGGCTCATGTGGCTTTGGTGCTTCTGATCCAGTAGTGGGAGCCCTGAAGCAGGAGTTACTGTGTTTTTGAATGACAGCCCAAAGTTGCAGAGCACCTAGAAAGATGAAGCTCACCTTAGCTTGCTCCTTAGGTGCTTTTGGAAGAAGCACTGTTATTATTAATAGTAATAGTAGTAATGATACTAATAATTACTCTGTGCATTAAGCCAACAGCCATTCAGGTGGTGCCTAAGTTATTGCAAGTAACCTGGAAACCTAATAAACTCGAACCACACTCTCTGCATCCTGAGGGGAAGGCTTCCAGCTCCAGCGTGGTGGTAGAGAAGATGTAGAAGTCTCTGTGCCTGAGCTGCTTACAATTAACAAGCACTCCTGAGGAGAGCAGGGCCACTCTCGCCTGCAAATCATTCAGGCCACACTGTGTCCCCAAACACCTGGAAACTCAGTAAAATGAAAGTAGAAGATTGTGCCCTGTTGGGAACTGCTTCACTACTCAGCAGTCTGTTGCTTTAAATTCCATCATCATCTCTACAATAAATACTAAAAGCTTATAAAATACTCCAAGCATTGCGTAACAGGAATTAACTTGAACTGGGATCCATGAAAGATTAGCTGGACTGACACTGTGCTTGGAAATCCAGCTTCTGACTATGTGACAGAGCATCCTGTGGTCTTAGCCTGTTGGGTTTTGGTGTTTGTTGGCTGAAGCACAACTGCTTTCAGTAGGTCTGCTTTTCTCTAGACTCCTGTACCTCTGCCCAGGGTCACCCAACAAAGACATACCCACATGCGCCCTGCAAGGGTTGCAATGTACCTGTGACAAGCCAAGCATATGGCCCTTGCAATCTACAGCTGACCCGTGATAAGCAATGGTGTTAACTGGAAGACCTTGGCAAATGGCCAAAGTCTCCTTTTTCCACTCAGTGTTTCTATGTGGGGAAAAAAAAAAAAAAAAAAGATTGTCCACAGGGTAACCCTAGTTCTATGAATCTAATCCGCTGTTGTGTTAAAGATATCACACTGTGTTGAAGCTAAATGGGCTTAACTGTGCTCAACACATAAAAATCAGACCTTTTGTATGACTCATAAGTGAGTTGCTTAACCACAGACCCCAAAATCCGTGACAGTTCAAGCAGAGTCAGTTTTTATACATCTGAGTTCTTAGATGGCAGGGACTTGGCTGGGCTGCACTGTGGGTAAAATTAATTGTACTCCCTCGTCATCTTAACTTTGCTGAGGGATAACCTCCTCCTTGGAGGGTGAAACAGCCGACTTGAAAGAATGAGCTGTGGCATAGCTCAGAGCCACAACATATTCTTACTAACCATGGAGCTTTTTGTAGCAGATACCTGCATCTGGACTGTGGTCGGGAGTACAATGGGATTTAATAACTGCCATTAAAACTGGCAGACAGCCCTGTTTCTAGAGAGTGGCCATACATTTAGCAACTATGCAAAATATTATGCAGTATGCATGTGACCAAATTCTTTGCCGAGGAAAATCCCTAGGACTGTGTTAAATTAAATAGGATTATGGCTTTCACTAATCTGTATCCAGTGTGACCATACAAGGGTATTAGTTTGATAATATTTAAGGACTTAGCTCTACAGCAGCAGTGATCAGCTGTCTAAGCTCAGCAACTGTGTTGTCAGTGAAAATGTTAACTATTAAAGAGATTGCTATTTACATTGCCTAAATTGAACATGTGACATTCAACAGCTGGCAAATTAACCACAGGAAAGTTATGCATAGGTCAAGGCATTTTTTTCCTCTTGGAATAAGCAGAAGGAGTGAATTGCAGGCTGTGACTTCTTTGAGCAGCACTGCTGAGCCCTGCTCCTCCGAAGTCTTGGGTAATGGTCTCCTCAGCTTTGGTGAGAATGGAGGCATCCCAGTGTGATGCTATCCAAAACCTCACCCTGAAGCCTTTTCCTTGAGTGGCACAAATAGATTGTTAGATCATTTAGTCTTACAGCATGGTACCTAAGCTGGGATCCTTCCTTGTCAACCCAGCATTTGTTTCCCAGGAGTTCTTCAGGCGGTGGTATCATGATGCTACAGCTGCACTGGCAAACACTGACATTTTAGTGGCTCTCTCTGCAAAAGCAAACAGATAACTCTCTTCGAGCCTGTTTCTGAACAGACACACACGTGTATAAATATATGTATGCTCAACTGGAATACATTAAGAACCTTGTTAAATGTAAATCCTAGCAACACTATATGAAAAATATTCAAAGCAGAAAAGGGATCTAAGCCACAGATCAGTTTAAAAGCCACAGAAGTTCTCTCGCTTACTTCAGTGACACAAAGATTTTTATTATCTGTATTGAAAGTAGCATTATTTCAGTAAGTGGTTGATATAATTAGACTATTTCCTTTTAATTTCTTACTATATTTTATTGTGTTAAAACTAAGAAGCCTATTATTACATCTTCAACTATCTTGCATGCATAGATTTTTTACCAAAAATAAAATAAAATGGATAATCAGGTTGCTTGAAGAGGACTCATACTCCAAGAATCGTTTATATGAAAATTACACTTTTTCCATTGTCATTCTATTCTTAAGATGTTAAATTTGTAGGGAAGGAAATTTTTTTAATACTTAAATTATGTGTTCTACAGGTAGCACAGTTAAAATAAAGATATATATTTAGCATCTTCTGTTATCTCTAACACTGGAAGAAGACTCTACCTGAAGGTGACATTTTTAAGAGACATCTATATAACAGGATAACTGTGTTGTGCAAGTGTGGCAGGGCATAACAATCTGAAAATAAAGTATGATTATAGTGTGGGCTGCAGAATGGTCACAAGAATACAGAGCGCTAGATGTAGTTGTACTTGCTGAAGCGCTTGGAGGTGCAGGGTCGTGGATCTGTCTGAGTGAATCCAGAGGAGGCCCATGAAGATGATCAAAGAGCTGGAGCACCTCTGCTATGACAACAGGCTGAGAGAGTTGGGGTTGTTTAACCTGGAGAAGAAAGGCTTCAGGGACACCCTACAGAAGCCTTCCAGTAGGAAGATAGGAAAGATGTGATGCCCAAAGAAGCCTTACTCACTTGAACATTTCAGACACCTTCTTCAAGATGAAGAAACCCTGCAATGGAGAGAAGCTTTTGATCCTGTCACTCTTGTATCATCTCACTTCTAACTGTACAGAGTTACATCTTTCAGGTGCACATACAGGTATGAAGGTTTTAGTTACTCTCCACATGCTTCATAAGGTTACAGTGAACATTACAATTAAAATCCTATTTCTTCATTTAGACATTTAACTCAGTTTTATTATTATCTTATTTCATTGACTGAGTTCATTGGTTTGCTATATGATTGAGTGACCCAGATTAAATATCTAGGAAATTTCTTAGGATCCCCCATTTTTTTCTGGCTTCTTCAACCAGCCAGCATTTTAAACAAAACAGGTTAAAGAAATACAAACATGAGCTGGAGTCTTACCAAATTTGCTTAGGCAAGTTCTCTCAGAATCATCAGGAACACTGTTTATGCTTCCTTAAGCTTTCAGTTTGCTTTCCAGATGGATGTTTTTGGATCCCAGCTTTGTAAGCGAAACCATCCACCTGAAATAAATGTGTGCCTGGACAGGTTCTTCATTGTAGCCTGGAGCAACCTGAACTTTTGGCAATTCCCAAGGATTCATACAGTTACACCAATGTTGGGGCTGTTTTCCAGAAGACACACATGCTGTGTCTGCTCCTCTCTTATTTTTTATAATAAAACTCAGGGAAAATTCTAGCTTAGACAGCACAATTTTAAGCGAGAAAGACTTTATTATCACGTGTACAATAACAATATCAAATAGTTAAATGCTAATGCACATTTCATTTAAAAGAGGAATCATATACTATTTGGAAACACATTAAAGTTCATATCACTACATTTTTCAACACAAAGGTTTTCTTAAGTCTTGATCCTGACTTGCAAAAAACAAAAGTTGTCTCTTAAGTAAATTGCTACACCATTGCAATTGCATGACAGTAATGCTGATACTAATGAGGGCAGTTTCCAGAGCAGTGAGCTGTAGGTATGGGACAGGGCTGTGGGCAAGAGCATCTCCCCCAGTGAGGAGGGATTCATAGGTATGGCAAAATCTTAAGTTAGTCTTTGAGTCACTGCAATGGTGCAAAGGGTTACAGTGGGTCTCAGGGCAAACAAATACCGAGACAAAAAAAATCTTATCAAGTGTCAATCTTTCTTGAGTTTACCAGATTCAGAGAAGAGAATCAGGATAACTTGAATTTGCGTTAAGCATTGATGTATGTTCTTTAGCCATCCTTTGCCTTCATCCCTGAAAACCCAAACAGGAACAGAACAGTCTATTCACATTAAAAAACCCCAACATTATCCTTCTACCAAGTCAGTTGCAGTGCTGTCACTTACCTGAACAGGAGTAGGGTAGCAGTCATCACTACGTGCCTTTTCATAATTGTTTTTATACAACAAGCATGTTGCCAAGAACACCTGTGTGTTTTGGCTGCATATTTTATCTTTAGGAGGTTTTTGAATTACCAAGAGACAAAAAACAGAAACAAAAACAAAAACAAGAAGAAAAGAAAAAGAGTTTTAGATGTATCTGTGACCTTCCATTCAATGTGTCAAAACAAATCCTAAAGGCATGATGCTAGCTCATAACTCATCCTCAACACAGGAAAAATGGCTTACAGTGGTACCCACGAAAGTATTCCATTCAACTGTAAAAACAGCCCCTGTGGTACTTTCAGCCTGGGCCAGCTTGAGTGCTCTTTGCAATTATTTGGCATAGTCCAGGAGCTGGCACAGTACAAAGACAGGCAGTTTGCAGGTAGCCACTGCTCAGAAAATATTGTAATTGGGTAGATAGGGGATGCACCATGCCCACATCTTCAGTGCCAGAGAGCATTCCCTGTGAGTTTTAAATCTACTTGCATAACTATAAGCCATGTGTTCTCTTTTCTCTTTGTCAAGAGCAGAGGATGCAGAAAGTTAAAAACAACTATACATGCCAATATATCAACTTATACTGAGTTCTAACATGCAAGAGAAAAAGAGTTTGGTAATAATATTGTTATAGATGTAGTCTAAAGGCTGGATTCATCCTTGTTCTAAATGAATTGACCTTTATTTGTATGTCAAATCAATAATAATAAAATATTGGCAAGTAATACAAAATAAATTTCTTACAACCTTTCAGCAATGCTTTGTCATCCAAAAAGTTAGGTTAAAAATTGAAAAGCTTTGAGAATGAGTCCTCTTAAGATGGATAGGCATGTCAGGATCCAGCTTTCACAGTAAAATAAAGTTGTTTACTTCAT
The DNA here is from genome assembly GCF_000747805.2 of Chaetura pelagica. NCBI lineage: Eukaryota > Metazoa > Chordata > Aves > Apodiformes > Apodidae > Chaetura > Chaetura pelagica. The sequence continues at coordinate 4,957,995 of NW_009952893.1, read as the reverse complement.
TCGTAAAAATGCTACCATAAACTTTCCCAGTGAAAATTAATTGTCAAGACATTAAAAAAATCAATCACCGAGCACAGAGCTTTCTTCCTAACAATGTTACATACTGAAAATTCAATCTGGATCATGGAATTACAGGAAGGGCTACTTCTTTATTTATGTGTGAACCATTTTAAGGTTTTGCAGGTAACCTTCTGCTCAGTATCACTGAAAATGATGGTACAGAACAGAATCTGTGTGAGCACCACTTGGGTGTGAAAAAGAAAATGGAGCCTGCTTCACTCTTTAATCATTATATTCCTTTCCCACTGATACTTCTATTGTTGAAGTTAGCAGCTGTAACTCCACAGAACAATAAAAAGATCTGTTAGAGAGCTTTCTGACCTTAACAATAGTTTTTCTGTATAAGATTCATATTCTAGCTATGAATTCCCAGCTAACTGAAGATAGTTTCATTCCCAAGTTCAATGTCATGTGCTACTTAAAGAATTTGTTAAATATTCAAAAGACCAAAACTGACAAGCAGTGATTTACAGGGACAATATTTATCACCCAAATTACACAAAGAAGCCACAGAATGAAACATGTTATTGAAACCTCATTCTTTCGCAATGTCACTTCGGCTTTTTGGAGGTGCACATTGAAAGCAGTTCTTCACAGGAATTCCACCAGGGCATAAACTGAAAGGATTTCAAAGGTTATGTCAATTGCAAGTCATTGTAAGTAATTTTTACTTGCACCATGAAGCACAGTATACTGAGCTATCTCCATAGTGGGGCCTTTCTAAACCAGAGTGTACTGGCTTTTCTCCAAGTGAAACTAAAGAAAGTACCCCCTGTTCCAGTGTGAACATGCTTTAAGCAATCGTCTGGATCTAAGGACACACTATCAAATCGACACACCAGGAAAATGTGAAAAATTATCAGAGATCACAGCAAACAGCAGTATTTGTGAAACAATAAATTCTTCTTAGGCAATGTTTATAAACAATACATTGTTGATCTGAATACTTCAGCAGTGACCTAACGTTTACAGAACAGAGATACAAATAGTAACTCATCTCTGTGCCACAAAGAACATCTTTTACCTATTGATCTTACCAAAGTGAACCCCTTGGTTCTTCTACATTCTCAGAAGACTACAGAGTTAGAATGACATGGGATAATAATGATAAACACAGAAGTAAAAGACAGACATTTTAGATAAACAGCTCTAGAATTTTGAAATTCAGGCAGAGGAAAAAGATGATAAAGCTAAAAACCAAATCGCTGTCTGAAACTGAAGCCATTTATTAGAAACACAAAGTAACCTTGCTATGTCTCTGTTCCACGAGATTGTAATAGCTCCACTAAAAAGTCAACTTAAATCCACTGTAGAGGAATCTTAGTTGAGACTAATAGGAAGAATAATGTGCCACCATTACAATATCAAATTCGATTAGAATAGTTAATTGCCCACATTTAAAGTGATTTTATAATCTCCCATTATGGCAGCTGCAGAGGAAAGTGAGAGCAGAGGGACGTGAATTCTTGGCACTGAAACCACAGAATCTATGTTAAAGGCTTATTAAGACTATTTAATCCCTCTCCCTGCTGATTCTGGATTGTCCCCCATTGTACACTTCCTAGTGTTTTGTCTAACCTAGTTTTAAATATCCCAAGCGATGGGAATGTCTTCAGTTCCCTTAGGAGATTACTTCAAGGCTAATGGATTTCAGTGGCAGAGGTATATTTTTTTAATATAATGCCTACATTTGCCCTTACTTTATTCCTTTTGCTAAGGAAAGCTTCTTGCCTTCTCTTTGTCATGTGAAAGACATAAGATACCCCATGAATCTTAGCAATTCTGCCCCCTGCCCTGTTGTTACACTTGTGGGCAGTTTTCAAGTGAGGGATCTAGAGGATTTCCATCCATATAAAGCCAGTAGCAATCTGCCCGGAGTGTTAACCATCAGTATAGTCATACTTTCTTCTCTGGCTGCTGCTGTGCCACTAGAAGTGATTTCCATAAGCAGCCCTCAGCCAACTACTTGTCACCACCCCCTTCCTAGAGGTTATGCACACCCTCCCACTCCTGATTTTCTGGCTGAGCTATTGCTAGAATTGCTGCTTAAAATGAGCCAGCTTAGTTAAAGCCTGTTTACACAGTGAATTATTGCTTACCCATCTCTTTCTGGCTGACAAGGGCTAGACGACCCTCCCAGCCACATCTCATTTAGCTGATGGGAGAGAGGGTAACCCCCAGCAAGTTGTTGGTAACCTTTGATGCAGCAGAAGGGGAAATGCAAATGCAAACATTCGCATTTGCCTCCTTGCTCCTGATGTTCTGTGTTAACTGGGAATGACTGGTGATAAGAGGCACATACAGACTGCAAGGAGACAGGCTGAACTTTTTCCAGACTGAAGGTCCCCAGTTAAACCAAGCTTACCTGAGCTTTGCACAAAAGTCACTGTGGTTGTACTGCAAAAAGCAATTTGCTGTTTTGCTTACTTTGATAATATTACTTAAAATAAAAATACTTTATTTTAAAAAAAAAACAAACAACCACCAAAAAAATTTTTTATTCACTACAGGTGCTGAACACAACTCTGAAAAGGAGAATTCACACACAGATTGGGTGGTCCCAGGAACCATGGTTGGAAGTGCGTCCTTCCAGCCTAGACTGACTGAGGATGGGAGGCCAGACTCCAGCCCAACAGAAGATGCCGTCAGTCACCAGAAATGTTACACCTCTGTAGGGCAGTAAAATTGCATTTGGTTATTGGCACCTTTTATAATACTCTAGGTGCAACCAGCAAAGCTACTAGACGCCTGTCACGATCCGTGACCTATTATATCTCCTTATTGGAGTGTATTAACTTATCAGGATTTGCTGAGAGATCCACACGTGGATATCGCCTCACACAGAGGATACAGGAACTTATGTCCTGACTTTTTTGAGTGAATAACTCGCTCAGTGCTTACTAAATTTCTAACAACAGCAAGGTTTATTGTGGGGAAAACAAAGCAATTTGGGGCAGGAGGTTCAAAAGGAGTGATTACAACACATTAAACATATATGGGTACACCTTAGTTACACATCTTATTCACGTGAGGGAAGCAGAGGGGAGGGGTATGCCCGAATGGCTGGATTATATTTTCCCCTATAAGCTGGGGTAGCCGGAATTGTCTCACCACGGCAGTGCAGGTAGGATGAGCTGGGTAGCAAAGAAGCTGCGGGCACTCCAAGCGCAGGTCCCCCCCCCCCCCCACAAAGCGGCGGCAGTCGGTGCGCGGCTCCGGGACCGTAGGTGTGCAGACGCTGGAAACGCGGCGGTTTCAGCGGCGCTGGGACTTTTGGCAGCAGCGGCGGCGGGCAGGCAAGCGGCAGCAGCGAGCGGGCAGGCTCTGCAGCGGGCGGCTCCCAGCAGGAACGGCAGGCAGCAGGGCACCTCCCAGCAGCGGGGACGGGCGGCAGCGCGCGGCAGGAAAAATGGCGGCGGCAGGCTGCGGGTGTAGACGAGCGCCTCGAACACACGAGGAGAGAGCGAGAGAGAGAGAGAGGGGTGGGTCGCCCTGCCTCTCTCATGGGGTTCTTCGGCGCCAGTTTTGCATTTCCGGGCTTTTCAGCCAATCAGACGGGCCCTAGTCCTGCCCCTGCTTCCGGCCACGGCTCCTCCCCTGCAGCAGCTGCTCCCCCCTCCCTACACACAGAGGGGGGTCAGCGCCGTGTGGAGACACCGTGTTAAGTCAGTTTTGTCGGCTGACTCAAAGGACATTTCATGTTCGTGTAAGGAAATACCTGGTCCTTCACAACGCCTTAGTGATAGAAATCACAAAGAATTAGGATGCAGTGCAATTTTGATCAACATAACACACTATCCCTCTCACTGAAATCTGAATTTCTGACCATAAGGTATAACCATTATTATAAAGCAAAGTGTCTGGGACTCTTTAATGCTTTAAAAATGGCTGAAGATGGGGTGACAAATGCTTTTTTTTTCTAGGCCTGTTCTAAATTATACTGTTTTGCCAACATAGCTGTGTCAGTTCCCAGTGTGAAAAATTCACATCCCCAGCAGATATCGGTATGTTTGCAGAACTCCTGGTGTGGACACAGCTTTGCCAGAAGGGGAGAGCTTATATTGGCTCAACTTACATTACTTAGGGAGGTGGTGTAACTATGCCAGAAAAACTCTGTCTGTCAGTTTGAACAGTATGTGCTGTGGGGTGCTCTGCCAGCTGCAGCAATGGTGGAGCTGTGGGGTAGACAAGACTGCAATCACTGTTGCTCCCCACATTCACTTTTAATTAGCATATTAATCAACATGTCACATTTGAGAAATGTGCCTCATGAAAGACTGCTGCATTTATTGACATCCTCTGTCTGCGTGTCTGCTAATATATCAGAACTGCTACTTTGATGCCTGTCTTGAAACAAGAAACCATGTGCTACTCAAATGTGTATTCTTGGAAACCAGACAGCTAAATTATGACCTCCCTAGGTGTGTTGGCACCTTTGCTTCAGTCATATAATTTTATGTTTTCTTGTTTCCTTACTTGGCATCCACTAGCTTCCAGACCAGTATGTTGGAAGTATAGCTCATCCAATCTCTTCTGGCTCTGTCAAAGATATTTTTGGATTTATTGTGATCCAAGCTTAACTGACAATTTTTTTATTAAAAAAAAAAAAAAAGAAAAGAAATAAACTGCTTCAGTAAATACTCTGAAGTGTCTTTAATTTGTCCTTGATGCCCTTTCCTCCATAATATCACATCAACTGCTTTCACATGACTCTGAATGTCACTCATGCCTGAAATATATATAGATAGATACTGATTTCAGCAGTTGTTTTCAGTATCAGCTGGTTCCTTCCTCTGGCTAGAGCCATGTCTGGCAGTTCTTTCCGGTACTGTGTGACCTCCTTGTTTATGTCTAATATCCTGTCTCCATTTACCACAGAGCTGTAATATCATCTACACTTGGTAACATTTATGAAATGTGTATGTTGTGCTCTATACAAAGAAAATAAAAGATAAAATATTCTTAAATGTGTTTTTTTTTTTACATATTTTGAATTGTCCTAAAAAGTGCAAACTAAAATCAAGTATAGCCAGTGAGGTATTTCGCATGCAATACAAGCACTAGAGGTGTTGTTTAAGGAAGCAATAGAAAGGAAAAACTTCCAAGTACTTCCATGAGAGTGTTCACAGAATCACAAAACATTAGGTGTTGGAAGGGACCTCGAAAGATCACCTAGTCCAAACCCCCTGCCAGAGCAGGATCACCTAGAGCACATCACACAGGAACGCTTCCAGGTGGGTTTTGAATGTCTCCAGAGAAGAAGCCTCCACAACCTCTCTGGGCAGTGTGTTCCAGTGTTCTATCACCCTCACAGTAAAGAAATTTTTCCTCACATTCACCTGGAACCACCTATGCTCCAGTTTGTACCCATTGCCCCTTGTCCTATCACTGGACATTACTGAGAAGAACCCAGCTTCGTCCTCCTGACACTCACCCTTTACGTGTTTATAAACGTTGATGAGGTCACCCTTCAGTCTTCTCCTCTTCAAACTAAAGAAACCCAGCTGCCTCAGCCTTTCTTCATAAGGGAGATGTTCCACTCCCTCAAAACTAGTTTGTATTAGCTTAGTTGTTTTGGCTCTACTTTCCATAACTGTGACAGAATGAGTCACAATAACTCAATCTAAAGATAAATATATCTCCATCTAGAAAATGCCAGTGGTGCCTGGCCTCTGGGAGAACAGGAGAGACATCTATCATTGTTACTATAATTACTGAATCTGAGAGTCTAACACGTATCTGGACATCACTTTAAGAGCAGGAAAGCTGATACCTACAATGGGAGCTAGGACTGGCACCTGGCAAATTCCTACCAGTTCATTTCTCTTTAGATAATATCATGTCAGTGGTTTGGAGCTAGCCTCTTTTCCATTCCCCACACTTATTTCTTTTGAGCTGAAGTGTCATCTGTGTGACACTGCTGGCTGTCTTAGTTGAGAAAACTATAAAGGAGCACATAATAAACCCCAAAAGCATCACTGAATCCCATGTGTCTCAGCAATGTGTGTACCAACAGGTGTGGAACGAGAACAAGTGGAGCAGAATTTAGCTGGGGTAAGGAAAATGTGAAGATGAGCGGCCTTCACAGCTCTGACATGCCTGTGTCTGGGCAAGTAAGCAAAGCAATACTGCATTAAATGCATGTGACATTAGCATGAGCTATTAGCATGTCTAAAGATGTTCCACTAGCAGTGGATGCACTCAGAGTGAACAGAAAATATATTCATATTTGTGATCAGCTATCCAGAAATGTTAGATAAGACTTTTTTCCAGTCTGTGAGCCACTCAGTGATCTACTGAATAGCACTCTTAAACCAGTATGCTTATATGCCTTTAAATAGTAGCTAATTTCAAAAAAAATCATGCTCAAATTAATTAAGACTGCAATTCTAGGTTAGAATTAATGCTTTCCTCACTGAAAGCAAACTTGGATGTGTGTGAATATCAGTTAAAGGAGCCTGAATTCTTTAATTTGTGGAAAGAAACAAGATCCCTCTCGTGTTAGTCTGTTTTACAGGCATTTCATTTCCTGAGTGTACAGCATACTTTAAAACTTTGTTAATAACTTAATTAATTAACAAGCTTAGACTCTGAGGCTCTTACTCCTGCCAGTCTCCACTTTACACAGATATGGCTGTATTAAATTTGCTTTGCCACAGAATTTTTCCCTCTTCCCCCATCCCCATGGTGTGACTTGATCTTAGTTTATGGGCAGACTTGGAAAGGTCATTTAAAACTTGGTGATGAGACTCTATGTCTTAATTATTATAACAAAATGCAGAAGTAAAAGGAGTTTAAGGATGTAGAAATCTTTCAATGTATATAAAGGCTTCTAATATAGAAAAGAAAACAAATACTAGAACTCTTTTAGACACAGAAGAGGTGACAGTGCAGGCAGGCCATGATCTTGCTGAGCTGTTCTCACTGAGCAGGACTGTTTCGTTTCAGAGTAAAAGGATATTTGGAAAGAATAGCTGGGGTCAGCTAATTTGTTAACCTCTCTGCTAACACTGCCAGTTGTGGTGGTGTTTGCAATGTGGGCACCTGTTCAAAAAAGAGCGGAACAGAGACAACTCCCTTTACATAAACTTTTCCATTTTGTGAACCACATCTTAAAGGAGACCACATCCCTCCCATTAGGACTGCAGACTACCTCCCATTCCATCTCTGTAATAACTACAGCAACTGAGTTTATGTATTCAGCTGAGAAGTAACAATTACAAAACCAAACCAAGCCACAACCAGACAGGAATAGAAGTTTTTTACTTCTTTTAAATTCTGTTTACCATCTAGAAAGGAAATACCTACAGATCCCTTGACTGACTGGTGTCCTCTGGCTGGCAGCTGTTGAACTGGGAGATACTGAGTGCACAAGCAATAACCACTGTTGGTAGTGGACACTGAGTCACAAAAGCTGGGGCAGATGTCACCTGAGTGAGAACATCAAACAGTAGTGCCTGAGTTAGGGCGCAGGTTCCCTGTATAACCATCAGAGAGAGAGCGCTACCTCCAGAACCAGAACTTGAAGGAAAGTTACACGTCAATTTGTCTGTTGTTTCCATTGACTGCTGAGGAGCACAGGCACCTCACTTTTATTAATCTCTTGTACTTGGCACAAGCCAGGTGCCTAAAATCTGTCGAGCTTTATCTCTCAGCCAGTACTGCAGAATGTGTCAAATGGAAAAGACAAGGATCCATAATAGGTGTCTTGCTAAAACCAAAGATGCTCTGGGGTACTATCCCAAGGTGAACTTGTGGGGAATGCAGGTCCAAGGATTCCTACTCTGACACTCAAACAGCATGTCATTTACTGTCTCTGTTGCAGTTGTAAGTTTAAAATGTTTACTGCATTCCTAATGTTTTATCTGCTCCAAAACAAAAATATTTTCCATCAAACAGAGTGTTGAGCTGTGGCTAACTTAATAAAATATCTGTTGGTGACTTACTTGGAAAAGAATAAATAAACAAACCAACCAAAAAAACCCACCCAAAACCAAACAAACAAAAAAAGCAGAAGCATTTAGTTTTCTCCACAAAGGAGATTAATTCCTCCTATTCTTTAAAACTCCCTCTGTGTTCTCTCTCCTTCCCAGCCTCTCTCTTGTCCCCATAATAAATGTTATTTTAAGCTCATTTTTAGTTGGGCAATTAATAAAGACAAGCTAAAATAATTGCTTTTTTGCTTTGTTTGTATATTTTGCCTGGGAAATTCTTTAAGGAACACATAACAACTGCAGGCTGGAACAGGTCCAATTCTGTTCACAAAACATGCTGTGTCCCCAGAAGGGATAGGCCCCCTGCTACTTCTGCTGCTAGGGCAGAGGGACGCCCCTTGTAGGCTTCCTCCAACACCACAGGCATGCTGAAGAAGGAGTGGGTGGACTCACTATGAGGAGGCAGCCAGGCCAGGGAGGGTAATGGGAAGTAGGGGACAATTATAGTGGGGAGTGGAAGCAACAGAGTGGAGATGCAGCCCCCACCATGGAGTTCTGAGCAGGCAAACTTCTGCTAGGGCGTGTCCTACTTGTCACAGGACTTTCTGTCCCTATGCTCCTGGCTCTTGCTGCCAACTGGTTGCCCTGGGGCTCTCGCCAGCCCCAGGTGAAGGCAGAACACGACAGACCTTGCGTCCCCAGGAATCTCCACAGGTGGAGGTGAGGTGAGCAGGAAGACAGGTGTAGTCGGGGGCTGGGCCTGCTGGGGACACAACAAGCAGGAAAACGCTCCTCCTGAAACAGCAGAAGTATGAGATTCAACAAGGTGCAGTGCCAGGTTCTGCACTTGGGTCAAAACAACTCGAGGCAATGCTACAGGCTTGGGGAAGAGTGGCTGGAAAGCTGTCTGACAGAAAAGGACCTGGGGGTGTTGATTGACAGCTGGTTGAATAGGAACCAGCAGTGTGCCCAGGTGGCCAAGAAGACCAACAGCATCCTGGTCTTCTGAGGAGCAGCTGAGGGAACTGGGGTTGTTCAATCTGGAAAAAAGGAGGCTGAGGTTAGGAGACCTTATTGTTTTCTCCAGCTACCTGAAAGGAGGGTGTAAGGAGGTGGGGCTTGGTCTCCTTCCCAAGTAACAAGTGGACATAACCCAGGAATGGAGCTCAGATTGGGATTCCCTGGCTGGAGAGCAGCCCTCTGGAAAGGGATCTGGTGGATAAGAAGCTCAACATAAATGAGCAGTGTGCTGCAACAGCAGAGAAAGCCAACAGAATGCTGGGCTGTATCAACCACCATGGAGTTCTGAGCAGGCAAACTTCTGCTAGGGCGTGTCCTACTTGTCACAGGACTTTCTGTCCCTATGCTCCTGGCTCTTGCTGCCAACTGGTTGCCCTGGGGCTCTCGCCAGCCCCAGGTGAAGGCAGAACACGACAGACCTTGCGTCCCCAGGAATCTCCACAGGTGGAGGTGAGGTGAGCAGGAAGACAGGTGTAGTCGGGGGCTGGGCCTGCTGGGGACACAACAAGCAGGAAAACGCTCCTCCTGAAACAGCAGAAGTATGAGATTCAACAAGGTGCAGTGCCAGGTTCTGCACTTGGGTCAAAACAACTCGAGGCAATGCTACAGGCTTGGGGAAGAGTGGCTGGAAAGCTGTCTGACAGAAAAGGACCTGGGGGTGTTGATTGACAGCTGGTTGAATAGGAACCAGCAGTGTGCCCAGGTGGCCAAGAAGACCAACAGCATCCTGGTCTTCTGAGGAGCAGCTGAGGGAACTGGGGTTGTTCAATCTGGAAAAAAGGAGGCTGAGGTTAGGAGACCTTATTGTTTTCTCCAGCTACCTGAAAGGAGGGTGTAAGGAGGTGGGGCTTGGTCTCCTTCCCAAGTAACAAGTGGACATAACCCAGGAATGGAGCTCAGATTGGGATTCCCTGGCTGGAGAGCAGCCCTCTGGAAAGGGATCTGGTGGATAAGAAGCTCAACATAAATGAGCAGTGTGCTGCAACAGCAGAGAAAGCCAACAGAATGCTGGGCTGTATCAACAAGGGCATCACCAGCAGAGATAAAGAAGTTGGCACTTGTCAGGCACACCTGGAATATTGCATCAAGTTCTGGCCCCTGCTATACAAAAAAAGCTGTGTACAGGGTGGAGAAGATCCAAAGAAGGGCCACAAGGGTGATCAGAGGACTGGGGGACCTGCCATATGAGAAAAGGCTGAGAGAATTTGGTTTGTTCGTCCTTGAGAAGAGAAGGCTTAGGGGAGACCTTATTACCATGTACCAGTATATAAAAGGTGGCTACGAAGAAGATGGGGGCTCCTTTTTTACAAGGAGTCACATGAGAAAGACGAGGGGTAATGGGTACAAATTAGTCCTGGGGAGATTCCAATGGGACTCCAGAAGAAAATATTTCACCGTTAGACATTGGTATTATCTCCCAAGGGAAGTGGTGGATTCCCCTACATTGGACAGTTTTAACTTGACAGGGTGCTGGGACATCTAATTTAAACTACAGTATTACCTAGAAAGGTAGGACCAGATGATCCTTCCAACCTGGCATTCAATGATTCCATTGCAAGAGGAAATGGCCACAAGTTTTACAAGGGGAGGTTTAGATTGAATATTAGGAAAAATCTCTGTGTTGAAAAGGTTGTCATGCATTGGAACAGGCTGCCCAGGGAAAGTCATTGAGTCACCATCCCTGGAGGTATTTAAAAGACATGTAAAGGTGATGCTTAGGGACATGGTTTAGTGATAGTCTTGGCAGTGCTAGGTTAATGGTAGGACTTGGTGATCTTAACGGTCTATTCCAACCAAAATGATCTGGTGATTCTAGCAGCAAAGCCAGGCCAGGTAGGGCTCTGCTATCCCTGGCAGTTTGCTGAAAGGTTTCACAGGGCCATGCCCTTCTGTGGTTTCTGCCCTGCCCAAAGCAGCATTCCCCGTCTGTGTCCTGCCCCCACCACCTGCAAACCTGCAATGTTGGGCATTCATGTTGTAATATTTTTTAATATATTTTATTTCAAAGGCACCATGGTGGCTTTTGCTGAAACTCTGCAGGGATATATTAACTTGTCTTAAACTACATAATTTCAGATTAGGTTTTTTTGGTGTCAGCAAAATTTTCAATAATTTAAATGAGTTTATTTTCTAAAGCTGTCTTGTCCTGATCATCTTCATATCACCTTTGGGAAAATACTTTGGTAAAGTACAAGGCCTGCCATGCCCTAATATATCCCTTCAAAAACATCAGTGTGGTTGATATTATTTGGTTTAGCTTTGTTAAAAATACTGACATTCTCTAACTTCAGGAGAGGGAACTCTCATCCTTACCAAGTCACTGCATGCACATGACTTCTGGGAGGTTATATCAGTGATGAGGATAGGTGTTTTACTAAGAAATTCAGTGTACAGCTGCACTATAGAACCCAGAAACATTTAGCAAATATGTTTTTGCAGTTTATTTGCTTTTATAAAGAGCTTACATAGCTTTTCAAATTGCAAACCTCCACTAAGCTTGACATTTTATTTCAGCCATTGGAAGACAATATTCATTAAAGGAACCACAGCTGTTCTGCAGGCTGTCTCAACTCATTATTTATAATTAATGTCCTTCTAGATGCAGACCTATAAAAAAATCTTTTCTCTTTGTCCTAGTGTTTATGGCAATGATGTGCCAGACTGCCAGTAAATTTGAAACCTGAGGAGTTTGTTTTAGAGACTCCAGTGGGGATCAAAGCTGCAGTAGTCACTTTCTCACTGAAAACTTTTGCCTGTATCAGGCAAGAACCAAGCAATAGATTTTTCTTGAAGGTTGGACTTTTATAACAATAAAATAAATTCATGCTGTCCAAAAATAAGACAGAAAAATTTCCCCATACTGAGAACCAATATATTTTAGCAAACACTGACTGCAAAACAAAGAAGTATTCTCTTTTCTCATCTCACACAGGCATGGTTTTTGCTCTGATACCTTGGGGAGGGAAGCTGAGCTAAAAGTATTTCTGGGCTTATAGGGCTTTGGAGGGATCATTGTCCCTCGGTAAGCTAAACCTTTCTGAAGAACACTTGTTCACATATACCACTCACACATAGTCATTAGCACAGTATTTACAACTGACATTGCCTTTAAGGTTTCACCCTTACAGCACTAGGAGCCTGGTTTTCCACTTATCTCATTCTAATGCTGCTGTGCTTTAGTGGACCTGTTAATTGTCGGGGGAACATACAGGAAAAAAATTCAGAATGGATGAAAAGGCACCCATTTGAAAATATCCAAGCCATCCTTAGATTTTTCTAATCTTTCCTGCTTCATTAAAATGGTCCTAAAACATCCTTCCTTTCTAAAGCTAAAGGATAAGCATCGTTTGAAATCCTTTCAGACACATTTATGTGATTTTCCTAATAAATATAAGACAATGCTGATTTAAGCATAAAACATATCATCCATGTGTGCAAAGCATCTGCTCTTGGTCTGTGGAAGTCTTCCCTTCTGAAGGTGTATACACTTTCATCTATATTTTTTTAATGAGGATGGTTTGGGCTAGAAGTTTATCTGATAATTGTGACAGTTTTACATGAGCTTTGACCTGTTCCAAAAACACTCCAGAGGATATCCCACAATGTTGGGTGAAAATAGCTCATATGACTTTCTTTTTTTTCCCACCTTAGCATTGGCAGGCTGCTGCTGAATAGCAGTAGGTCTCCAATTCCAATTTGTCTTACAAGTGCAAAGCCTCTTTTCTGTCACGCCTGCCTCCCAGCAGCAGCACCTGCTGTAGTACAGTCCTGTGATCTCCACCAAATACTTCCCAGTATCATCACTATATCAGTTGCTTCCTGACTCCAAAACACATCTCGGGCACTGGAAGGAGGCCACCTTCTTTTCAAAACCTCTCTTCTCTCAACCCTGGAAAAAATGTGCTTGAAAAAAATGTTAAGGGCTACAGAGTTTTCTGTTTTCATTTCAAACAACTTTGAGTCCATGCATTCAATCTCTATTTAGGGGAGTGTAGAATACCCCAACTCAATGTCCTGGACAGTTGACTCTTCTTGAATTTCACTTATGTCATTGGAAACTGTGGGGCTGGGCACAAGGGGGAGCTGGAGAATGACTGAATGAAAAAGACCAGTCGGTCCTCTTCCAAAGCTGGTGGGAAAGATGCAAAATATCTTGACACACTTTATCCTCTTCTACTTGTTGAAAGACATGTAGAGTTCTCTGCCAGTGGCAGCCTTTCCTTTCATAAATCTTATACAGCCTTTCTTAAGACTTCATTTTTCAGTACCAGCCTGGCCATCTTCTCACACTCATGCCAAATAATCCTATGCAATTGCTGGATTTATATGGTGCTAAAAAAGCGTATAAACAAGGTTATCAAATAAAAAGCTCTGCTTGGCTATTTTTCACCATGACATTTTTTTTTGTTTGTTTCTTCCAGAGGAACTAATCAAAAAATGTAACTATTTATTACTAAATCTAAAGAATTTACTTATATGCTGTGGACAATCTGCTGAATATTACAGAGCACACTGTGTGTGGACACGAATTTAAGACAGCATTTTATGATCCTTGTTTATTCCATTCCTAAAAGATGTGGTAAATATGTGAAAGCCTTCTCAGCCTACTGGCTGAGAAGCTGCTCATCAGCTTGCATTCCCTACCTACCTGCCATAAAATGGGTTCTTGGGATTAAAAAGAACTTTGGTTATTTCTAACTTTCAACTGTAATTATGGAGTATTTGACAGGGAAAAAAGGCTGCTGGAAATACTGAATAGTTTTTTTCCAAGTAGGTTTAAGGTATGTAACTAAAACATAATGAAAGACAAAATTATTTATAAGAATGAAACAAATTTTGAAATATGTTTGGTGCTGGGTGAGTTTCTACTAATTTATGATGGGAAAATGATCTGTTACTTCATTGTAATGCTCTTCTGGGTCGATTTTGCAGATTACAAATATGATATGGTAGAATTTATGAATAAGATTGACTGATTTTATAGCTTCACCTCTTCATTCTTCCACAGAAATACCATCTCACAGAAAACAACTACAAATGGCTGACTTGCCAGACTAGACGTGCAATGTTATTGAAGTGACCACATGTGACAATAAGGAAAAAATCCAACGCATGCACACGTGTTTGCGTGTGTGTGTGTGTATGTGTATGTATGCTTGCATTATGCATGTGTGCATGCAAAAGCATCTGTACATTGCTGCTGTATCTTCTCTGATGTTTGAGCTTTCCTTCAGCTCTTTTAAGACAGCCAGAATGTAACAGTAACTAGCACTTCTCAGTTGCTTGCTGCACCACACATTTTCCTTTGATTTCTTCTATTAGTTCTCTCTACCTGTCAATCAAATCTAAGTTTCTCCTTGATTTTAGCAGTCTGCTTATGTGGCCCTTATGAAAGCCCAAGCACTTCTGTGCTCTGGTATCTGAACCTATTCCATCTCTCAGTAACTGTCCGATGTCCTAGACTATGGCATTACTGAATTTAGAATACTATGCCCTTTTAGGCTCTTCTCTTTAAACCCTTACTTGTTCTGAGACACTGCTACAAACAACAGGCCATCTTGACAAATTACCATAAGCATTTATAGTTAATCTATTTTTTGTCTTAAACACTGTTCTTCTTTTACACAGCTATAGAATATGGTTAAATGCCACCAAAACCAATTGGTATTTTACCATCATACTTCCCTGAGAGCATATTGAGTCCATAAGAGACTACCTAAGTTTTGCCTCAAAACAGTCAGATACCTTTTCGGTTCAACTTAGACTACAATCAAATGTTGAAATTTTACATTGAGAAAAAGCAACTGACCAGTTCTGCTCTTGATTATGTAGAGACTTGCTTTTTTAATGTAGAAGTTTCAATACTTAAGAATAACTGTATGCTGAATAAAAAGCACAAAAAAAATTATAACAAGCCCTTATACCAGGGAAATCTCCATGTTATTTTTCTTCGTCCTAAGGGATTTCTCATATATTTTTTATTTATCTCTTAAAGAAATGCACATGCAAAATTAAAAGACAAAGTGCTGTTTCATCATCTTTGAATACCTTGCTACAATACAACAACCAGGAAACATTCCATCTGTAGTTTTGCAAAGAGGCTCCTGGCTGACCCAAAAGCTGTGCTTTATCTTTGTTGGTGTCCAAGAGCTTAGCCAGGTAAAGTAGTGCAGCTTGAGTTACTTCATCCACAAAACTCCTTTTGAAGTCCTGCCAGCCAGCTGCCTCTTTTGGTTTTGAATGATTTGGCAGACATTAGGGAAAAAATAAAATCTTGGCTATATCATGGAACATGTCCATTTCTTCATTGCTGCAAGAATGCTGTCCCTGTTGCTCATGTTGAAGAAAATTGCTAGAACTGTTCTTCTTATGAACTTCGTGTTTGGAGATTTTCTGGGTGGTATTCCATTAACATTGTCGACTAGATCCATGAAACACTAGGTCAAATGAAAATCTGCATAGTATTTTAGAAAAACTTACTCAATCCTCAAGGAACCAAAGAAAAAGATTGCTAATTGCAACAGTGTGGATTAAATGATACCAAATTGTGACCTCCATTTCATCTTGTAAACTCCTCTTTACTCCTTAAGAAGTTCTATTTTGGACTGTGTACTGACATTATGTCTAACTTCTGTGACTTAATTTCTTCTGTTACTCTTGTAAGGTCTTGATAAAATAAGCCGTCTGTGACATATTAAAACCCGATCTTAACAACATTTCTTTTAATGTGTTCATGAGCAACACTAATGCCAGCAACAGGGTGACAGAAAACTGAAACAGAATAGGATATAGAAACTTCACAAGGATAGTTGACCATACACCTCCCATTTGGAAATGCTACACTCCAGCAATTATCTACTGACTACATCCTCTGCTGAGCACAGGGCTGGTAGGGGGTAGGAGGTGAGCGGCAATGACTGCACAGAGACCTTGGCTAGTCTTCAGGGTGGAGAGCAACAAAACACCAAAGTCACCTATCAGATACTGATGATGCTATGGCAGTTATGAAATAGAAAATTAAAGACAAAATTCATGCCTTGAGATTAGTTTTATCTTGATAGCATCTCCCCTTAAGTGAACTGTGTGTGGAAATGAGGTTTTGCCCCAGGGCAGGGGCTGTTGGATGCAGAAGCAAAAAGGAAAAGTGGGAAATAAAAGTGTGAGCAAACAACAAAACGTCCACACAGATTTGTAAGTAAATATTTAGCAGGCTGGGATTCTTGCCTCAATTTGCAAGCAAGAAGGAAGGTCCAGGGTTTAGTTTTAGCTTAAATTTCCAGTTCCCTAATTCTCTATTAATAGACATGCCTGATGAAAGATGACAGAGGTGCAGAAAAACTCCCCTACGAAGAGTGACTGAAGCTTCCCTGGAACTTCTTTATTTAGAAAGGAGAGAAACAGGAGAGGGTCAGTTGGAAAGAATCAAAATAGTGAACAGCTAGAGGCAGATAGAGTCAAAAGTTTTCATTTTCATTGAAGAAGAGGGAATCCTTTGAAAGCAAAGTAAATTATTACTTTTCTACAAGTCAAATTGTCAGCCACTAGAGCACGTCACTACAGGGAATCAATAAGATCAAAATTTGAGAAAATTCAGAAAAGAAGTATGGATAAAAGACTTTATTATTTAAATGCAAAAAAAAAGAGGAAAAAACAAGGTTGCCTACTAAGAAAAACTTCTGCTTGAAAGAAAACACAAAACTTTAGCCTGATGTCTACAGGGAGAATTTTTTCCTAAAGCTATGCATTTTGGTAGCTGTCTATCTACCACAAGGTCCTCTGTTACAGAGAGCATTTGCTATTAGCTACAGTCAGAAACAAGGGTCTTGCTCAATGGACCATTGGTTGTGTTGCACCTCCCAGGAAAATTAATTAGGTTTTGTAATTCAGAAAATATGTTGTGTTTTTGTTTTTGTTTTTTTTCCTGGAACCTAGTCAATCAATCTTTGCCCAGTGCTGGGAAAGAGATGGACAGTTGTGTGATATGGGATCAATTTCCTTGATGGGTGTTCTGGACCACTGTTATTTCATCTTAGTCTGCTATCTTTTAGATGTGCCTGTCTTCTATACAGTCTTTCTACTGCTCACATATAACTTCTTTGCTCCTAGCTGACTGCTTCTGGATCCCTCCTCCTTCCTAACCACAGCTTAAAAGAACCATTTGGACATGCCTGAGTCTAAAGGATTAATATTATACTAAAAAAATTTTGATCTGTATTTCATAGCATATTTTAAGAACAAAAAGTTTCCTGCTCTTTTACTTGCTCACACACTCAGCTACAGCAAGAAGCTTTTTGTGCAAGTTCAGAATGTTAACTGATCACCAAATAAAACAAATTACATGTCTCATTAGTAAGTTTGAGGGTGGGTGAGTGTGCTTTTAACTATTGTTTTTTGTTAAAGTCCAAAGAAGACATTTAAAACTACTTTGGCATATCTACAAACCACCTGGATGGAAAGAAATTGCGATTCCTAAGCTTTCCTCTTCAGGTGAGAAATCACAGGTGGAGGCAGATAAAAAAGAGCAACGGGTCCCTACTATGTATGGGGAGTTTTGTGTATATTTGACTCTGTAAACTGTGGAGAGTCACACCAACACAAGCTAATCACAGATAAATACAATTAAGCCCAAAAATTACCCATAAGAAACTGCTCATAACTTCAGATGAAATGCAGACTTTGAATTCTTACTTATTATTTGTACTCTATGAGTAATTGCACAATAATACTGACCTCTGCTTATCTTCATGAGCACTAATTTTGTTTATCATCTGAAAATTAGTGCCTGAACCTTAGGAAAATTTTTGTAAAGTTGCAGCATAAAAGATGAAAAAAAAAATATCAATAATTATATTTAAAAAGTATTCAATAAATCTTAGCTACCTATGCTTCACATGCTTTAATTTCTAGTTTCTCATACATAGTCACTTAATAAATCCTTGTGTCTTACTGTGTAACATGACACTGTACAGCTCAATTCTGTTTGATATCAGTGACATAGCAATAAAAGACTACCAGTAATACACTCTCTCCAAGAGGAAGACTTCCTGCTTGACCTGTAAAAAGTACAGAAAGTTCAGCAGTTCACCATTCAAAGAATAAGTTATTCTTGTAAACATTGATTCCTTTTTCTGCACATGTTATGTTGAAGTAAATATAGAAAATCTGCGAAATATAATAGTAATGGACTTGTAAAAGCACGATTTAAGCTGTTCTGCAGTACCCTCTGCCTTGGCCTGTGAAAGCTGGATCTACTGAACCCTCAAACTGTGAGCTGGCCACAGAATGATGTTGTGATGGTGGTTGTGTGTTGTTTGCTTGTTGTTGTTTTTTTTTTTTCTGGCTGCAGCTATTATGATGGGAAGAAAAAGAAAATTTAAAACATTATCTGGAAGCATAAATCCAAGAAGCAGAAAGGTGAAAAATCCAGTGAAAACAGAACTGTATAGCTTATTAGCTGTAGGTATCTGATATGTCACAAGGGAATTCTGCCATGTTGTAGCACCAGATTCACTCTGCACTTGAAGACATAAAATACTAGGACTTATCTATTCCTTTAGGAATTACAGCTGTCATCTCAAAGGTTCCTTGAAGACATGACAGTTGAAGAAGGACCAGATATAATTAGCTAAGCAAATTACAAACAAATACACAAATATGAAGACTGGAAAGTTCCTTGGCAGGTTGGAGGATGTTAGAATTCAACACTGCAGAAATAAGTTTTATGGAATTTTTACCTTGTATCACTTATATAACTTAAAGATGATAAAAATTACTAGTTTGCTATAATGTGCTGCTGTCATATCAATCATACTTAAATTGGATTGGGAAAGTAATACAAGGAATTAAGCTATTTTTTAATAGCTGTTTTGCAAAGGCATAGGAAATGCCCATTTTAAAATAACTTAATTTTAGATAATAAGTATCAAGCATACTGCCAAAATATATATTCTAGGAAGAAGGAAAGTCATGGATTTCAACAAATAAGGGACAAATAAAGGCAATCTACCTGTGGTTTGCTCCAAATCGTGGTTTTTGTCACCTATACTCTAATAGCATCTGGAAATCACAGATCACTTATGCTTCCTGTCTTTCTCTTCTGGTGATCACATCTTGAATGTTCCTGTCTCTTTCTAGCTGGGGCATTAGAACTGATACAATCCTCAGCTCTCTAGGAAATATTTAAAAGTTCAAGGATAGTCATGGATGACTTTGAAGACGACAGAAAAAGCTCACTTCTCTAGAGTAAATGTTGAATATAGTAATACAATCTGTACTGAATGTCTGAAATGTCCCCATTAAAAATGGCTCAATTGGAAAGTAAAACATAAAAAGTGATTGCAATGGCAGCTTAAGCTGAAATTGCTTGTTACTTCAAATAACTGCTCACATTTTTTTATGTGTCAACAACCTTTATTTTTGTGCCAAGGTGTACTTCTTTAGTTTTAACAGCGGAAGTAAGTTCATTTGAAATTGCCCCAGTGCGTAAAAACTCTAGCAATTTGCAAAGTACCTACATGGTTTAAAACCAAAAATTAGATGGTCAGGGACATGTTTTCAAGAAATAACTGACTCTAAAATTCTTGCTTAAATGGCAATTATTTTTATTGCTTAAATATTTCTATTACTCTTAGTTTTTACAGACAATATACATCTCATGAAAAGTGACAAATTAATAGGTTTAAACCAAAATTTTGCATTATCCAGGATATGAGCACAGTACAATACAGGATTCCACATGTGGCTTCATCAATGTATTGTAAGTCTGACCCAATGGTCATCAATCCAGACTCTTTCCACGTGCCTTTAGAACTGACCATCTTTCTTTTATGCATTTTACCCTATAAAACACTCAGATATTTCAGGAGTTTGGCAAAGGGCTCTATTCCCAGTCCTTTCATAAGCATGCTGATTTGTGGTTATGAAGACATTTCACAATGTCAATGCCTCCTTGGACTCAGTCCCCATTGATTTGAAAACTGTTTCATATTATGAGAAATTGCACTCCAGCACCTTACACCAAGCTGTGATGTTTCTTTCTGAGATCTGCCTGCCTTCTACTGTTAGATAAAACAGTAAAAATCCTCACATCAGCTGGTCCGTATTGTATCTCAGCTTATGAATAGGCACAACTGGAATGTCTTTTTTTAAGCTTAAATTATCGAGGACTCACTTGCAAAGATTAATGTTTTCCCTCAAACTGCAATAGTTTGGGATAATGAGTTTCTGATCTTTGGGACTTAATTTGTGCTGATTCAGAAGATTCCTGGTATAACTGGGCCAAAACTGATGCCAAAATTCTTCTCTTATTACATAATTTTAAGGAAAAAAAATTAGATCAAACTGAAATGTTTTGCAAAATTGTCCCAGTATGTTTGATTTTCTGCAGTGAAAGAATATCCATTTAATCATTGAGTCTGATCTCAATTATTTCTGTTGCAATTTCTTTTTTTCTTCTTTTTTTTTTTTTCTTTCTTTTTTCAAGTAGAAATTAATTTTCTTTTAGATCTTTCCTTCAGTTTCAATTTTTAACCTCAGTGCTTGACTCAGAAACAAAACATTCCGGTTTTGTCAGGAAGAAGGTATGCTTAACCGGAATGGAAATACAAAAATAGCCTGATATAAATAGCAACTACACATCAATCACCAAAACTAGTAATATCAAAACTAGAATTATCATCTTTTCCAGTTAAGCTAGATGTAATTATTTCCTTTAACTGTCAGTGACTCTGCTGTGTGCAGCTGTAACTCAGTGATTCAGAAATTTCTGATTCTCGGTATTGAGCTGTAAACAATGGGATTCCCTCACAGTAGCAGGACAGCAAAGCCAGTCTTACAGCTCTTAAGACACAGCATGATTGCCCAGGCTGTTTTCTTGAAGCATGTAGGACAGTCTCTGGAAACTGGTTCATACCCCAGCATCAGAGAAAACATTTGACACAAGTTAGTGCCCATTGGATACTTTTTTTTTGGGGGGGCGGGGGAACTTGATGAAAAGAAAACTTTTAGTGCTATCTTTAGCAGTAGGATTTTGTTGTCATGCAGTAACATTAGATGTAGCACATTAATTGTAGTTAATTATCTCCCCTTCTACAGAAAACGATATAGTACTAATATAACACCACTTTCAGATTTTGTTGTAAGTAGACTAAAGAGGTGTAAAATGACAATAAACTAACAGAGAGAACATGTTAGATATTTTACTGGTATCTATAGCACCTCAAATGTTGCTGGACCCACATAACGCTCTTTCATATCATAAATCACAACATTTAAGAATATTGGCCATGCTCTAAAGGTAAACATGAAACTTCTGCTACTACAAAATGTTTCAATTTTTTTAGATTCTAGGTTCACATGTCTCTGAACCAATGCCTCATTTACACTCACAGCTGATTTTTTTTTTCCCCGAACTGTTTCAATTTGATAGGCTAGTAGACTTAATAAAGTTATGCTTTTAGAATCTGATGCTAAGCCAGGGAACTCAATGAATGAACTCACTTTTCCTTAAGCTAGCTTTGCGTGGACCCTCAAATATAGTAATAAACGTATGAGAAAAGTCTTAAACTTGTCTAGTACTTGTCTTCTTTTCTCTATGCACTTTATTGCAAATTAAATCCTCATATCTCTTCTCACTGCTCTTTAAGCCATGAGTCTGATGTTAAAGTTAGGAGAGACAAAAATATGGGTCTGATAGATCATGGCAGACTCAGTAGGTATCTTACAAAGGGAAGACGAGTACACTGAAGACAGGACACACGGGCCTGCAAGGAAAAACAATATCATGAGTTTAGTGCTGTGGGAGACATATGGAACTCATCAATTATCCAACTAAAGACAGTGAAGACTTGTATCTGAAATACTCTGACACCCTCTAACACCCTTCTCCCTTATCCAGCTTCAGTGTTGCCCCTGGAAGCTGTCAAAATTAAGTTTTCCCCATTTGCCTTCAGGACATCCTAAGCCTCCAATCCTGCAAACAGATTTAACTAAGACAATAAAGCATTTCTTAACCCTATCTTCTATGCAAACAAACTTCTGCCTGATAAAGTTTCCCTTTCATTATGTAAAGGCATTTTTTTAATATCCTACCCAACTGGGTGGACACCTCTCATCATACTGCTTTGTTGACTGTAAATAAATTTATATATGATATGCAAACATGCCTTTTCCTGGCAGACAAACTGGTGCTGCTGATTTGCACTTACAGTCATGAGTCTGAGAATGTAACTCAGTACAACATGACTTCTGAAATGTCATCATAAATTAATGAGAGCAATTAATGTGACTCATCAGTGTGTCTTACAAGACATTTTGTAAAAACGGTTGCTGCAACTGGGAATATTATCCCAGGAATATTGGACACAAATCAAATACCTTTAGTAGTGTTGACTTGAAATTAATGTGTTTGTAAAAGGAAGTAAGCAATATTTCTCTTGGATACACTAAATTCTCACATCAAGAGAATTTGGTAATTGCTTGGCTTCCTTGCTAGATTTTTTTGTTCTGATTATATAACAAAATCACTTATGTTCAACCAAGTGCATTTCACCCATCAATTAATGCACACTTTCTCTCTCCATGTTTCAAAAGTAGCCAATGTGAAGGGCAGTTTGTGTAGTCCAGTAGGAGTGAAAAAAGAAGACATCCATAATCCCAGAAAGTCTATTTCATCTCTTTACTCTTCATGGGATGGATTGATGAGATGCAGCTGGAATAGTCCCTTGAAGTTTGTTCCAAGTTGTTGAATAAGGCAGTTAGTTTGTTGAATTGGTTAGCAATCTCCCATTAGTAAAAATAAATAAATAAATAAATAAATAAATCCTTTTACCTCCTGTGATCCTCTAGAGTGGAGCCCATCATAAGTAACAATAATCATCCACCTCTTTTAGCACTTCCCTGAGCAATACAATCATAGGTGCCATCTCCCGTGAAGACTTTCACGTTATATTTACATTAAATATTTTCATTTAAGAGTTGCTGCTAGAATGGAACAGTCAGCAAGTACTGAAATAAAGATAATATATCTTTTTATAAATCTTCCATGCCTGCTTAAAGTTTGGTCAGACATAAACTATCACAAAATGCATTACAAAAAAGGACGGAATTAGCTGTGGTTCCTGTAACATCTGAGAGTAACATAGCAACAATTATATGACCTAATTAACAGCTTTAGCATGACCTTTGCCATTACAACTTGTTTTAGTAAAAGAGGGAATGCCAGGAGAACTACTGAAATTATTCCACAAAGTTTCAGCAAATGTGCAGTACAAATTCCCAACTTATTCCCTGCTGGATAGACATCAAGGATAAGCAGAAGAGACCACAACCCTCTAATAAAGACCACTACTCTGTGTGAATATGCATGGGAAATATCTCCACTTACAAAAGCTACAGGAAGTTTTCATTCAGGTTTTAAATTTGTTTTAAACTGTCTGCAAACAATGACAAGCAGCTGGTTTGCATTATTTTCTTTGTATCACATTATCTGATCAAAATGTTGATGAGATCAAGTTCTGGGATACTCTGTTGTGAGTTATGTTCAGTCTGGATTTAAGGACAATATATATATTTGTGACTAATACTTCAGGATTCCATGATGAGTTATGTAAGTCCTGAATGTGAGCAGTGATCATTAACAAAGTACCACATTATATATATTTAAAAATCCCCACTGCATTTTCCTGGCTCTGTCCTTCTAGCTGCATCTGTGTTCAGCTGGTTGGATGAAACATTAGCTAAGCCATTTACCAGGAAGGCAGATATATCACTCAGCCCTTAATCGTAAGGAACAGTCTGTTAGATGAGAGAAAATCAGCTACAAATTGGAAAACACTACAATGGTGATTAAAAGAGAACTTGGAATGCATCCTAATGGAGTAAGACTGATGACAGGGTAATACATTGGTACTGCATTCCAGGACTTAGCAATTAAATTATTAAAATGTGACGAGGAGCTGGTAGTGCTGTAGGTCCAGGATTTACTGACATGTAGAGCCCATTATCCCCCAACTATTCAGCAGTCTCCCACATCAAGCTTGTGAACAGTTCCACTAAGATCAGATGCTTTAAAAGATGATTGAGGAAGAGTTTGAGAGAGGTGGCATGCTCCAGCCAAATAAGGGGAAAATGACAATGACTGAGGAAAAGTGTCTTTGGGGATAATATGCCATTCATTTCATTGCTCTTATCTCAAGGAGTATCTGTCTTTTTTCATGAGCTGGAGAAGGATTAAGTGTATAGGAACACTAATATCTAGATGATTACGAGCTAATTGTTGTAGACACGGAAAGCAAGTGCAGCCAAAGGTGTGCAAGAAAGATATTAGCAGTGTGAGGGGTTTAATAAGCTTTAAACAATGGAGCATTTTACTACCTTTCTTTCAGATGTAATCACTTCAACAACCTACTGCAGGACAAAGGCAGTGAGAACTATATGGAACACTAGCTCCGTGTGGGCAAAATCCTTCCTTCCTTCCTTCCTTCCTTCCTTCCTTCCTTCCTTCCTTCCTTCCTTCCTTCCTGCCTTCCTTCCTGCCTGCCTT
>NW_009952893.1:4927839-4933161 GCF_000747805.2 Chaetura pelagica | reverse complement strand
CTCTACGTTGCTAACATCCTTCCTTCCTTCCTTCCTTCCTTCCTTCCTTCCTTCCTTCCTTCCTTCCTTCCTTCCTTCCTTCCTTCCTTCCTTCCTTCCTGTAAATATGGGCAGTCATATACCATACCAATTTGAAATTAGGAAACTCACTGACTTAATACTAAATTTTTCTTTGGAGTTTTGCCTATAGACTAAATATTTAGACCCAGAAAGAATGTATACATTTCTTAAACATTTTTTTTTATTTGATTAGTGAGTTGGAACATATCTTAAAAGATACTATTTTTTAAGTAAACCAAGAAAAGGTACAGAGTAGTAAAATATAATCAAATTACCCCAAATGCCAAAAATTCTCCACTATGATCAGAGGAAATAACTCTGCCCATTCAGCTCTTCCCTGAGAAGAAATCTGAGTCAATAAATGGCCTTTGTAACATGACCAAAAGTCAACAACATTCAAGCTCTCTCTCAAACCCACCAATGTTTGTGCCT
This sequence comes from Chaetura pelagica, assembly GCF_000747805.2. Lineage (NCBI taxonomy): Eukaryota > Metazoa > Chordata > Aves > Apodiformes > Apodidae > Chaetura > Chaetura pelagica. The sequence goes on along the minus strand of NW_009952893.1, from coordinate 4,932,669 downwards.
AGGAGGGTATCGTTAGGGCAATTACTTGATTAAACACCCAGTCCATCTTGTTTATTTGTTACACTCCTCAAAGGAGTGCAGTTCACTCTCACGGGAGCACTTGTGTATCCAGTAAATAGAAGCAGGTTAATTACATGCCTTAAAATAACAAGACATAAAATGCTATCCCTTTGTCTTCCTCTAACCCACAAGCTGGAGCAGAGCTGTAGAAATTCTAGAGATGTCTTGCATGCCTGGTTGTAGGCCTTGCATGGCTGCAAAGCTGCCTAGCTCTGCTGAGGATGTAACTCTATTTCTTGCACAGTTGTGGAAATACTTGCACTATATAAATATCATAAGACAGATACAGCATTTATTTGTGATCGTTCAATGTTATTACTGCACATTGCTTTTGAGAGATGGTAGGTAGAAGTGTTTATGGTTTCTTAAAATACCTGCAACTCCCACTGATATCTACACACTTTTTTTTTTTTCCCCTGGCCTGAGGTTAATTTGTTTTAAAAGAGAATTTGCTTTCCTTTCAGATTATTTTATCCATCTATTTTTACTTTTTAAATTCCTTTATCTTTTAAACCAAATCTCTAGCAATCAGCACCCAACAGAAATACTTTCTCAAGGCAAGTTTGGAGGGTTATTTTCACGATCATGTTACCAGAGTCTTTGGCTTTGTCAATAACAGTCTTAAAGAGGATTCTCTGAGAAGCTTGAAGCATGGCACAATTCCAGCTCTGGTTTGCCTCCAGTCTACACAAACAACTCCTAGGCAGCGGGTAGAATAACTGCAGAATTGCTTGCAGGCAACCTACAGATAGGGTTTGCAGGTGTGTCTGAGATCCAAACTGCCTAATGCTGAGCTAATAGTGTGTCAACAGTGTACTGAACCACTATCTATGCTTAAGAGATGGTGTCTCATTTTGCTATGGAAGCAATATCTGGAGCCATGTTTCCATGTTCATTATCTTGGGCATCTCTCAAAACACAATGTAAAAATATGGGCTGTGGTTTGGGGATTTTTTTGGGGTCTTGCTTCTCTCATGTCTCTTATGTTTGTCTTCCTCCTCTCTTACATACATAGACTATCAGCCAGAAAGATCTCTGTCCAACTACTTTTCCTCCCTGAGCAGACTCAAAATATGCCTGTATTTCCTGGCTATAGTGTCTTGAAATTCTGACAGAAGTATCACTTCTTCCCTATAGCTGAAATGAGAGTAGCTGTCTGATATTGGTTCAAATTAAACTATAATAGTAGTAGGACTACTGTTTTATATATGTGTATACGAATAACATGTCTCTAGTCCAAAGTCATAAAAAAATGAGGGAGAGCAGTCATATACCTTGACTTCAGTAAGGGTTCTGATAATGTCTTCCATAACATCTTCAAAGGAAAACTGAAGAAATGTGGGATAGATGACTGGACTATGAGGTGGACTGAAAACTGACTCAACAACGGCGTTCAGAGGGTTGTGAGCAGTGGCACAGAGTCAAGTTGGAGGCCTTTGGCCTGTGGTGTTCCCCAGCGATCCGTACTGAGTCCAGTTTTGTTCAATATCTTAATCAACAACCTGGATGAGGGGATAGAGTATACCCTCAGCAAATTCACTGATGATACGAAACTGGGAGAGGTGGCTGACAGACTGGAAGGCTGTGCTGTCATCCAGTGAGATCTAGACAGGCAGGAAAGCTAGGTGAAGATAAAGCTCATGAAGTTCAGTAAGGACAAGTGTAGAGTCGTGCATCTGGGGAGGAATAACACCAGGCACCAGTACAGATTAGGGGTCATCCTGCTGGAGAAAGACCTTGGAGTCCTAGTGGACAGTAAGTTATGCATGGGACAGCAATGTGCCCTTGTGACCAAGAGGGCTAATAATATCCTGCTGTGCATAAAGCAAAGCGTGTCCGGCAGCTCTAGGGAGGTTCTCTTCCCTCTCTACTCTGCCCTGGTGAGATCATACCTGGAATACTGTATTTAGTTTTAGGCTCCCCAATGCAAGAGAGACAGGGATCTACTGGAGAGAGTCCAATGGAGAGCTATGAGGATGATTAAGGGACTTGAACATGAAGAAACATGAGAGAACTGGGGATGTTTAGTCTAGAGAAGAGAAGGCTGAGAGGTATCTTATTAATGTCTACAAATATCTGAGGGGTAGAGGAAGGGCCCAGTCTCTTTTCAGGGGTGCACAGTAATAGTACAAGAAACATTGTTTATAAGCTAGAACACAGGAAGTTCCACCTCAACATGAGGAGAAACTTCTTTACTGTGAGGGTGATGGAGCACCGGAACAAGCTGCCCAGAGAGGTTGTGGAGTCTTCTTCTCTGAAGAATTTCAAAACCCGCCTGGATGCGTTCCTGTGTGGCCTGCCATAGATGATCTTGCTCTGGCAGGGGGGTTGGACTAGATGACCTCTAGAGGTCCCTTCCAACCCTTAACATTGTATGATTCTGTGATTCAACATAAATTTACAATTGTCTTAATAGCATATGAAATCCATCTTTACTGATTGCAGTAAATACTTCATGCTGAAAGTTATTCTTCTACTTTACTCAAGTAGAACCATAAGTAAACCAGAATATCTAAGCAAATTCTCAGGATAAAAGGAGGTGCAAAAGCAGGCCCAATATGATTGTATTTATTCAGTTATCTTTTTATGTTCAACCTTATATTTTCAGAACCTTGAAACTCTTTCCTTCCCTGGTGCTTTCAGTCTTTTCAGTTTAGGAGGTATATCTTTCTCCTGGAAAAGAGTAGAGAGGAAACAAAAATGAATGTCAAGGTGTAAGACAATAAAAAGTCCTGTGAGCTGGCAGATCAGTAGCTGTGCGATACAGCCCTGAACAGTTGCAAAATCTCATCACATCACTGTGTATCAAGTCATTCAAATGCTTTGAGTAAAAACAGAAAATCCTCATAAAATCTCTTCTGTTTAAAAACAACAACAAAAAAACCCCAACTAAGCAAACAAAACAAAAAAAGAAAAAGAAAAAAAAAAAAAGGTAAAGAAATAGCTGATCATCAATTGAAGAATAAGAATGAATTAAATCAGTAAACTAAAAATTGCTGGATCTCACTAAACAGGTATATTCCCAATTACACTCTTGGCAGACCCTCAACTGTAATACTACTTTTTTACCCCAAGGTTAAGAGTCTTTGGAGGAGACAAGAAACTTTGAGTTCTAGTGCCAGACACTGAAATGAACTCCCAGAAGAACTAGGAGCCATAATTTCTTTGACCTTGCTGTATTTAACATAAGCGCATTGCAGCATGTATATGTGATGAAGTAAAATCTACCAGACAAAATAATTTTACTTCATAAACAATTTCTGCTTTCGGAAGATGATAAGAAGAAAAAACCCATATGGCAGATGCCACTCACGTCTCCTAAAGTATTACTGGCAGGCACAGAGAAACTATACTAATGAAAGCACAAGTGTAACCCATAAACAAAGGTCTAGACAAGAAATACCTGTCTGATAAGAAAAGCTACTAGACACCAAAGCGGCTGATTGCCAATGTCTTAAAATCAGAGTTCTCTCATTAGAGCTTGAAATAATAATGTCTCACTCTTCTCTTTAAGAGAAGGAAAAAACCAACATGATGTGAATAAAACTTGCTCACCTGCCCCTTCTTGTCCTTTTTGATAGAACTGCCAGATCATTAGTCTTTGGCTAATGTTATTCTGTATTTTAGTGTATCTATCAAATAGATCTCTTGGATGAAGTAGCTGCTGTTATTTAGTCTAAAGACTTGTCTTGTTTTTGTGAACTTCTGTTTCCCATAAGGAAGCTGTCAGCCAGGCCAGAACACCTTGAAGATATTTTGGAGCTCGTTCTTGGGCTGTACAGCTTCTCTGGAGATCACATATCTGAAATGCTCCCAATGCTTAGAAGTAAAAACTAGACTCTACTTGACTGTGTTTGCCTTTGGTGTTTGATACTGTGGAAGAAAGTGTTGGCAAATCTGTTCCTTTAAAATCTTTATTATTTAGGTGAGTGCTATAAAAGATGTGGGACCAGGTGTACCTTCACCTTGCTGGCTAGCAGGCTAGTTACTCATTATTTGCTTCTCTCCCTACAGTTGGGATATCTCAGTCTGTCCATTCCCTGTTGACACTCTGGTTTCTTCCAGTTAGGAAGAGGTAGAAGGTGCTTAAAACAGGAGGGACCAAGGGGGCAGAAAAGGAGTTAACTCATGCACCTAATTTCTACAGCAGTTGCTGCTGTTGTTGGACAGGAGTGCTCTGTGCTCCAGGTCATGTTTGCACTGTAGCATTACAAGCATTCCTGCCTCTGCCTTTTTTCCTTCCCATTCTGTAAGCTAGTATTAATGACCATCCTGCTGTCCTTTGACATCTTCATGGAAATATTTCATGTCTTTCTTGTGGACAATAAAGTCTTTAAACACAAGTAAAACCCTCCATCTGTGAGTGGTCTTTGACATTTACAAACATGGCAGTAAGTAATGTTAAATACTTTTCAAGCTCCATGTTTTCCTTATTACTCCAGAGCACATCTCTTCAGTTTTACCTCACTTTAAACTGAAGAATGTTTCATTTAATTTAGTGATAGCCATGGGAACCCCTCTAGGGAAGGTTGAGGGACAGAAAAGGAACATGTACGACATCTATGATAAAATAAACTAATGCCAGGAAGTTGAGAGAAATCAAGCAAAGATGACATTTCCATTTCACAGCTGTGAGAAGGGTCCCCCAGCTGTGAGGCAACTGCGCATTTTGTATTTTCCAAACAAAAAGATAAGAGTCTGATCATTCAGAATCTTTTGTCAAATCCATTCCCTCCCCACAACTCCCCCCCCCCCCCCCCCCCCTCATTC
>NW_009952893.1:4912633-4927702 GCF_000747805.2 Chaetura pelagica | reverse complement strand
GCCCCTTTTTTTTCTTTATTTTTTTTTTTTTTCTCCAAATTAAGCCACTAGAAATTCTAAGTGTTACAACGCTCAGCACTGGAAGCTAAAAAGAGTTTAAAAAGTTTCCCATATAAGTTATAGATGCACTATTCTCCATGTTTCTTGTAGTGTTTTTTTCTTATCCTTGGAAGTTATCAAATCAACAAATCCTCTTTTGCCCACATACCCCTACAAGAGTGTACTATTGTATAGGGTTTGAAATGGTGAGATCCTTTGCAATGTGAAGAATGTCTGGATTGTATTTTGTTCCTGTAAGCCCCATAGGAGGCATTTTGTATCCAAAATTATTTGCTTCTGTAGACTTGTACATACATGTACACAACATATGCACATGCTACAGGTATTCATTGTTAATATATTTTAAAAGGAAACACCATCTCAGATAGAACTGTTAAAAGATGCTGCTTCGTTAATAGTACCTGCTGCTTTCAAAGTGATACTGTTGACTATCTTCTGAATCTGTTCTTTGCAAAATACTTTTGGGAATAAGTCAAGTGGAGTAAAACGTACTGAAAATAAGGTTTTGGCAACAGTTAACTACTGAGCCTTCAGCAGCCTGTGGAAAACTTCACAAATATGAAACGCATTTTGTCCAAACATTTTTTAGTAAAGCTTTCTAAAAGTTCTTGATTTTCTTTATCCTCATCACTGAAGTCTAAGGAATATGTGTGTAAAATGAAACTAATCTGTTTCTTCTCTTGCTTTGGCTATTTCCTGGTGGTACATTGGCTCTGTTTCATGATGAGCTGTTGATACTGCAAAATCTGGATTGTGGTGTGTAAAATAATTACATTAAAGGAGCAAAATGATTCAAATATCCCAATACTCGTCAAACTGGAGGGAACTAAGAGACCTGTTTAAAATAACTTGCTGAAATTTCAGGAAGGTGGTACTTGTTAAAGTGCCCTGAACTTTTTTTTTCCTGAAGATCTGAGTTATTCAGAAGAATTGGGAATACTTCATCTTTAGGAAAACATTTTTTTTTTTCTCCCTTTTTTTGAAGTCTTTCAGCTTTTGATGTCATTATAATTGACAGATATTTTCAAAATAAAATGTTTGCTTTTCTTATTAATCTTCTACAAGGAATATGTAAAGTTCTTAATGGGAATTGGAGGGTACATTTTCACACCATCAGAAGATGTTTTATTAAAAAAAAAAAAAAAAAAAAAAAAAGTCCCAGGAAAAACATGCTCTTCTCCTTGGAGATTCTATTTGGTAGTATTATAATGTTCCAAGTCTTAGGATTTCTTCTAACATAGGCAAAATGGAAAAAGTGCATGTGACTATCTCTGTTTAGATACTTGGATGAAAAATGCTGTGACATTACGGTCAGAATTGCCACCTAGAAAACTTGCTCTCTTAGGAAACAGAGAGTAAAGTTGTCCTGTGTTTTATACCTTCCATAAGGTTGCCAATACATGTATGACATAGAAGTCAAAAAAGAAAATTAATACATTCATCCACAGAAAATGAAACCAAACTCTTCAATTTAAGACTTAAATTAATGTTGGTTTACAGATGGCACCAGGTCACAGTGTACAGCAAAATACACCAGCAGTGATGTTCCCTCTGGCCATAGAGCATCAACAAAGCCAAGTTACCTGATCTCCAGGTAACACACTCAATCATCTGGAGAAAGCAGAGGCTACAAAGTGAAGCCAAGGCTATGCTACACTGCAGCTGGAATTTCATGACAATGAAGAAGTCAGCACAGTGATTAACTAGGAATATAATTACATCTGTTATACTATGGCATTACTTACTGTTATACTGTGATGTATGTAGTATTTAAATATAGTATGTCCTTTAATAGTTAATTTCTAGAAATCAAATGTGATTCTTCATTTTAGTTCTCTAAAATGATTATGGATTTCTGTGTAAGTAAAATTCTGTAGAATTTTAGATTTATTTGAATTTGAGTATCCAAGTGACATTGTGTAAATCTGCTTTTTTGGCCTAGTGAGAGAAAATATAAGTTAAAGGCAAGTAAAATTAGCTGATCATTGCCTTAATTGTCTCAAATTTCATTATAAAAAAAAGTCTTCCAAGATAAAATACACTCAAAATTGGGTTGTGTAGAAGTTGATGAAATTAAGTTAAACAATTCCTTTCTTATTGAACTCAGAACTTTGAGAATAACTTCAGTCTGGCTGAAATACATGTACACAACTGCCCAGAACAGGGCAGGGATGCAGCTACCTCAGTTAGTGCTACTATAATCCTAGAAGACTCTAGTGCAAAATAATCTAGGAAAACCTTTTTACATCATCTTTGACCTGCAGAGATATTTACTTAACACAACCACTGCACTCACCACCCTGTGCAGGAAATATCCGTCTATAAGTTCAATAGTGAATAGAAGTGGAGCTAAGGGACAGATGGGTAGAAAACTTTGTTCCTTTAAGATTGAGACATATATCTAATAAGACTGACTTTGTCATGGCTGTGTTCATGCTTTCTAGGTCTAAAGTTATTATTGCACCTCAGGCTCAAATGCAGAAGATATTTCTGTTACATAGGCTAAAAGAAGACCATTTAGAAAACTTCAACAGTATAGATTTTGCAAATGTTGCTTTTCTCAGCCTGAATTGTGTGTCCACTGGTAATACGAAATTTCCATTAGCCTTTGAAATTTGGCATTTCTAGGATATGCAATTTGCTTTTGTTGACTTTGCCATTATTTATGCTGCACCATAATTGCAATTAGCGTGATATCTAGAATGACAGGATGCACTGTAAGTCCACATTTTTTTTTATTTAAAGTGGTTAAGGTTGATATAGTGAAGACCATCTCCAAACTGTGAAAAATACTCTCAGAAAAATTTCAGTCCAGAGTAAAATGGAATTTGCCTTTTATTTTCTGCTCTTTCATTTAAATAATCTGTGGTTTTGGAACGCCAGTGAGCAAAAAATTCCTTAGGATGGTCTTTAGTAACTTACCAAAAGAGATGCCGTATTGCTAAACTGCCAACTAGAAAAATATGTCCACTGTAAATGCTGTTGGTTTGTGTAAAGGGAGCTCCTCTTTTACTATGAAACACAAAATGACATCTGCTTAACAATCACATAGTTAGAATTAGTGGTAGATAGAGATAAACTACAGAAAAACCCAAGTGGATTGTCACAAGACGTAACAAGGGAGACATCAGAGGCTGATCCATTTTAACTTCAATTGGACAACAATGAGAGTATTCAGGGAACATACTATGGCAAGGACAGTTTTCGTGACTTAAACAGGTCTGTGAAGAATACGGTAACCATCTGCGTTACTTCAATGTAAAAAGTGTGTTCTACTTTCCCTACTCATTTCAATATGTTTACAAGGGTGGATTAAAGGGATTTTATATTATTTTTCAGAGTAGAGGAATAAATTAATACAAAGAATCAGCAGAAATCACACAGGTAGGTCAATCTCGTCGCTGTTCCTGTATGAGTAGAGAGCCACCAACTGAAACGTGTAGCTTTGGGAGTTGATAGACAAACACTTTTAGTTAATTTAATATATCTGCAAGTGCAAACAAGGAACAAATTTTAGAATACACCACAAGACAAATACTCTGCTGCTTCATGCTGCTTGAAAAGGCAACCCTGTGTAATTGTAAACATTTACTGGCCTTAGAGATCCCTAGAAAGTAAACTCACAAAGGTATAGGCTCATGTGGTCCCATTGCAGTGGATATCATGAGCACCATACATCAGACCCAGAGACTCAGACTTCATTGCACTTTGCCACCAATGAGCAGAAATTATTATAGGTATCCTTAGATGGTGATTGGAAGATATTTTTATATACTTTACTTGGAAATGACACTGTAACAGGACTGTAATTCCAGTCATTCCCTCTTTCTTTAAATAAAATATATTTGAGTTGTCTGCACTGCAACCCTCTGAAGGTCTCAACCAAAATATATACGGGGCACGTGGACAGAAAAAAGAAGTATTATTCCTACCTTTTTTTGCTTTCTTACCTTCCAGTAACTGTAACACAAAGGAAAAGCTGTAAGCTCAAATTTTTTTGTGTGTCTGTAAGCAGTCAGGGGAATCTGATGGGAGCTATAAAATGCCTGAAGCATAGACATATCAACTTTGAGGAAGTTCATTTGCCAAGAGGAAGGACAGCAAGGTGGGCTGGAGCACCGTCAGATGCAGGGAACTGAATCCTAAGAGGCTGTGAATCAGCTTGTGAGATGTAAGGTGGAAATTATTAATGTATGATTAGATGTAAAATCATGTTAGAGAAGTTAAAACTGCCTCAGTTGAACCAATCTTGTGGGGTTCTCCTGCCCTAGTAAAAGCTGTGACACCCTTGGAGTTGCTTGGCTGCGTTCTCTGTTCCTCATGGTGCCTTTACAAGCAAAAGACAGTCTGGCCACATGACTATGTAGCCACTACCTGCTGCTATGCCCCATTTTGGATGTCAGTCTGATGCTGACTCTTTCACTTCTGCCCTAACAAAGAAAGCCCACTGTATAAGTTAAAATTGTGAGGGGGACTTCCACGTGCCTTCAGGCTTCTTTCTCTTGCCAGCGTGAATTAAGAGGTAAACCACTTTAAGAATGAGTGAAGATAAGACCCACACCCTTTAATTATTGCTTCTTCATGTGTTCTTAATCTTTCTTTTTGGAGTTCAGATTTCATCAATGTAAGACACCGCAAGTGAATTTAACAAAAAGTGGTTTATATCAGCTGACACTGTCTCGGAATTTGGCTCCAGATGTGACACTATTTTACACTTAATCTCACACTATTTACTCTATTCTGGGAAACACTTTACCATAGGAACAGCTCCATTTCTTGGTGTCGGGTGTCAGTAACATGCTTGGTTAATTAAATAAAACAACCTAAATAAACTTTGGAAAAGTTCAATTTTGCACTTAACAAAATAATGTTAAAAACCAAAATAAACTTGTGAAGATAGATAAACATCTAGGCTTCTCAGTGTAGTTGTCTTCCATTGACTTACTTCTTACAAAACAACAGCTTCTTGCTGCTGCTCATCAGCACAGGTGAGTGAGTACGTGAGAAACAGGAGCTGCAGAAAAGGTGAGAGTAAGATTTGATTTCAAACATCCAAGAGTGACTGGGTACATCTTTATGTGATCATGTCTGTTCTGCATATTGCTCAGCAAAGGGGATGGGGAAATAGCTGGATCCCATTCTCAGCCCAGTTAAACCTAAATTAAACCTAAACAAACTAGATTTCACATCCTGTGTTTCCCACAAAAAAGTACCTGTTATCTTCATGAGCTCTTCTGAACACGCCAGCATCAAATTCAGTTATATGCATGAGTTACTAAATGGATTTGTAACTACCATTATTCAGTAAAATGAAACAAGCTCTCTAAAAATTCAGTAAAATTTCATGTGAATAATATCTTTCTGCTCAGGAAACTAAATATACAACTATAGGGAAATGGAAAAACATAATTTAGTTTCATTCAGGATGCAGAAATGAGGTGCTTCTCAGCTATGTATTTTTTCTGCTTACCTCTTTTTTCAAAAGTGAACGTATGTACTATTTACAGATTTTTTAAAGAGAGCTTTGTTTTTTAGCCAGAACAATTTTAGCAAAAGAATAATTTAGTTTTGAGAAATGCTGTACCATAGTGCATTTCTCTGAATGAAGAGAAACTGTACTACTTAGAGATAACACAGTGGATGTAATAATGAAGTGGGCTCCAGAAAAATGTCAGGGTAAAAAAGTTTTTTAAATAGCTGACAATTTTAAGCACTGTATCTCCAAATAAAACTCAGAGATATGTGTCACTCCTATGCTGCCTGAAGTGTACTATCCATTTTTTTTTCACGTACAAGTCTTAATAAAAACCAGTAACACTTGTTTTTTTTAAAGGAAAAATAAAAATAGTAAGGGTAAATATCCAATAATCATATCACATATTCCCATTCAGCCTGTCAAGGAGGAGATGCATAAAAGCCACAATGTGTAAAGTTTACTAAGTGTGAAGAGCTTTTAATAAATAATCAAACAACCAGTGCTTGAAATTAAGTTCTCAAAAACTTTCCCTGCTTGATCATATCTTAGTGGCTTAAACTTTTGTACTACATTGTAAAACACATTTATTTCTTTACCAGTTCTTCTGGGAAATATTACATGATGAAGACATTCTGAATAAACTATGTTCATTCTGATTTTGCTGAAATTAAGTTATAAAAAACCCCACAGATAAATAGTTATTTTTCTCTAAAAATCATTAAATAATTATATTCCTCAATCAATTATGCACAGTAGAAATACCTTTCCTGCCCTGCCATCTGCCAAAATAGAGTTAAATGGGATTTCCCTGGCTGCAGTGCAATAAGATGAGTACCAGGGAAAACTGTCATAAATTGAGATGTATCTTCCATTATTGACCACAGATTTGCAGCTATGCCTGTCAAAGCAGTCTCTGTGCTCTCCAGTAATAGCTATAGCCCACTGAACATTCGATCAGTATTCTTGTCATAGTCCCTGAAAAAAACAATCTTTATCTGGGATAGTGAGATCCAAGTAGCAGACCTAACTCACGCATCCGAGTCATATTCATGTACACTGAGGAAAAGAGCCTTTTGCACATTTCCTCATTAATCTATGTAGAGGATGTCAGGTGAAATGTATCTCTAAAAAATCTGAAATATGACTCAGGCAGCGCCAACCCATGCTTTGTTTCCTCTTGTCAAAATACTGAAATACATTAATTTTGTAGTGTCTGGGTTATCCAGGGGCTCTGCATGAGAATAATAAAGGCCTACCAAGCAGTGCTTCACTTATTCAACATTATTTACCTCTGTTGAAGTCTCTGCACTGATCACTTCTGAACTGAATTCCTAATTAGAAAACAGTCAGAGAAAAGAGTTTCCAGGCAGTAACCCATGTAACAGTGAAGAATGGCTGGAGAAGCTTTCCCATTGTTCCTTAGGTCTGGACTGATTTTGATCCCTAGGCCAGAAATTCACAGCATTTCCTATATTTTTAGATCTTTAGATGTACATTTTCCTTATGTACTGGGACATTTCAAAGAGTTACTCTTCCCCTCAATGCTTTACACGAAATTCAGGTCCCGTGTAAGCCACTAAAAACATGTGCAAAAGCAAATAAGCTCATCCAAAATTATTGTTACACCAAATACAATAAAAATATACTTAAGATAAATGCTTTCTATCTGGATTAGGTTTATTTGTGGAAGTCTAATATCATACCCCACATGAGTAGGATTCTGTGCTGATATTCTTAGTGCCTCTGAATCTAAAGAAGCATTTTAAAAGAAAATTTAACAGATCACAGAATTTTTGGTTCTTCATATTTTCCTGTTCTTGTAATGTAACTTCGTGATGAGACAAATTTACATCTGCACAGTAACTGCTCCCTCTGAAATGGCAAATGCTTTAATTTAAAAAATGTAAAAAATTGTTTTAATATTTTATTATGTTTGACCTACTTAAGCAGATTTTTAATATATATATATGTTCTTAGTTATGTCAAATTGCATTTTACAATCCAGTGCTAAAAGCCAGGTACATTTGTCCACATAAATCCCAATGATCTTGTCCATTTTCATGCTACATACTAAGGAAAAACAGAAGGCATATTTATCTTTCCACTAGAGCATGCAGGCAAACCAGGAGAGATTTTAACTTGTTGAAAGAACAAGTTTTTCAGAAGCATAGAAAATGGCAGAATCAGTAAAGAGCAGGCTGCCAGGGGGTGTGTCAAAAGAATCATCTCCCTGTGGTTTTGTGACAAACAATGCAGAGCTTTTTGTACAAGATATTTCTTTCCTCCTTTTCCTAGGGAATGCAGTGCAGACCACAGGAAATAAATTTTAAAAATGTTTATTAAGCTGTATCCAACAGCAACTAGATGCTACCAAGAAAGATATAAATCCCCATATTCACTGAGGGAGAAGAAAGGTAATACTTTTGTATCCTCAGGCAAAGTACACAAACAATGAGAGAAGTCATCCTCTTAAGCTATGCCCAGTTCAGTGCTTCCAAAACTGAATTTGGAAACTTGTCATATCAGAATTTATTTCTGGATAAATTTTACCCAAAACTGAGTACCTTAGTAAAGAGACATGGGTTCAAGAACAAAAACAGTGCCCGATTTCTTCTGCAATAGGCCAGGATATTTCTGGCTCCAAGCAGGAATTTTACTTCTTTCTTTTATGTGCTGTACTCCTGTCCATTAGAAGACAAAGCAGGGTGCATGAAATATTTCAGACAGCTTTTCTGCCCAGGAAGATTGCTTTTCAGCTACAGTGAATTACAAAGCCATGCAGAGGGATTTGGAAACAACCATTTGTATTTAATTGCTGAACAAAACAGTACATCCTGTATTTCTGCAGGTCTTCAGTCTGGTTATATGAAAAGAGGAGATGGAGAAATTGGACCACCTTTAGAAGGTGCCACTTTTAGCGTGCCATTGTTTAATAAGAATTTGCCAGGGGAGACAAAGGAGTAGGAGATTTGCCCAGGCTGAAACATTAGTTATGGAAAGACAGAGCAAGGGTCAAGCAAGGGTTGCCTTAGGTCTATATGTTTTTTCCAGAGCCCTCTGACTCATTTGTGCCTTCTAAAGAGCAAAGTGACTATGGTTAAGGAATTATTTGGCTAAGGTTATATTTATTGCTTGCTTGCCAAATTATGCTTGAAGATGTTAAGCCAGCAGTCGGAGTTCCTAGAGTTGGATGGAAATCAGAAGAAATGTCTGAGCCACTGCAAGACCTGAGAAACCTGAGGCAGAGCACTCTGGAGTCCCATGTCTCAAGGAAAAGGCTGAAAACTACTGCCCTGTTAGATACACTACATGTCTTGCACCAGAATGAGACCACTTCCACTGATATATGGAGCTAAGCAAGTGGGTACACATACAAAAGGCAGACATAATTTTTTTTTTTAAAAAAAGGTTCAATCTGTTCAGCCTGGAGACAAGAAACTCTGAGGAGTCCTTGTAGCAACCTTCCAGTATCCGAAGGGGCCTACAGGAAAGATGGGAAGGGACTTTTTGCCAGGGTGTGTAGTGATAGGACAAGAGGTAATGGTTTCAAACTGGAAGAGGGTAGATTTAGGATAGATATTAGAAAGAAATTCTTTACTGTGAGGGTTGCCCCAGGAGGCTGTGGATGCCCCCTCCCTGAAAGTGTTCAAGGCCAGGTTGGACACTGTTTTGTGCAACCTGGTCCAGTGGAAAGCATCCCTGCCCTTGCAGGGTAGTTGAAACTAAATGATCATCTAGGTCCCTTCCAACCCAAACTATTCTATAATGTAGGCAATAGCACTTTTTTCCTGAGAGGAATAGGCATTCTCTGTCTTTGCTGGGGAAAAAACCATCAACACACCAGGCTCCTCTGATCTTTACAAGAAAGGAGGTGTTGTAGCTCTGGGTTTATTCCCTTATGCTACATCCTGTTTCAGTCATTTCCCAAGGCTGAAGAAGCACAAACTGAAGACAACACTGTCTTGGAAAACAGGACCTGTGCAGCTACATCTGCACAGGTGATTTGGGGCTACTTATTCCCCATTACAGAGGCACGTGCAAAAGACATGATTTAGTTCCTTGTTTTCTTCTAAGGCAGACCTGTGCTGCAGGGCCCTGTGATTCTGGCAAGAGCTGGCTTGATGGATCTGTGCTCAAAGCCTTTTAGCCCTAGCTTGAATAAGTAGAGCAGCATCATTCAAAAGCAGCATACAGTATGCCAGAGACCTTGACATTTCCATCTTTCGCCCATAGAGTGACACTTATTTGGGTCCTAGTCAAGGACCTGTACTCAGGTTCCAAAACCTGCAGTGTGTACTGATTCTTCCCAACTATTCTGTTTGTAACCATTGCACACCAGTGATCCCACAATGAGTTCTTCCAGCCATTGGTATGCATGATTTGAACTACTAAATTGATGGCATAAATATTAATAAGCAGGAGTGTTACAAGACATCAAAGTGATATGTGATTCGCTGACTCATTTTCCTATGAAGGACTTTATAAATGATGCATTCATTCCGTCTGGATGCAGCGCTTTAGTAGAGCTCATTAAGTCTGGCAGTTGCCTACTTTTCTTTTGATCTTTTGCATAGGGAAAGGAAATAAAAGCCATTTTTATCTCCTCAAGAGCATCCCCTATCACCTGTTCTGAAAAAGAACAAGGAACATTTTCCATTTGAAGAGGACTTTTTTCCCTATGACCTGAGAAGTTCTCACATCTGTGAATTTACATGAGGTATGTTTATACACATTAACAGACTTTTTGCATTAGTCTTTCTCTAAATCCAACTATGCTCTGGGCCATAGTGACAATCTGTGGCCTGATAGACACTTAGAATAATCCCAAAGAGGTAACTGAAAATTTTTCCAAAAGATAAGAGTCTGGCTAATGTAAAGCTCAGTCTTCACCCAAGAAGTTTTTCACAGCAGGTGAGGACCTGAACAGTCTGATTAGAGCTGCATTTTGGACTTTTGACAAGAAGAGCAAGCACTGGCAAGAGGATATGAATAAATCCAGATAGTTACTTTTACACAATAGATAGTGGTAACTGCTGTTGCACATAAAGTATTAAAAGGTTATATGCATTATAATTTAAAAATACTTTCCCTTGGTTACATGAATTTTCCCTGTAGAACAAGCTATGTTTCTAGCAATAGTTCTATGATTTTTACAACACTTCACTTTGATAAGAAATTAACAAGCGGTGTCCAAATGACAGCAGCTGAAAGCTGTGCTGACTTCTGGTTACATGTGGTCAGGCTGAGCCCAGCCAAGTGAAGCATCTCTCCACCAACAACTAGTAGATGGAGGTGTCAGAAATGCATCAGCATCTCAGAGTGCTTCCCCAGTGGGCTGGCTGGGTTTCCTGGAACTGTCTCCTCATTGTCTCATCAAATCTCCTCTCTGGTGATAGACTGAATAACAAAGCTATAAAATGACAGCAAGGTTTATAAAGTATCTCTCTGTGCTATGGGTGTAATGATGCATGGCAGCTTGAGAGCGACTTTGTGGTGTTCCTCTTTCAGTTACAGCAACCTGAGTGATGGGTTTTTTGGCTCTGGTGAGGAGGGGCTAGGTACACAGCATGCTACAGTGTGATAACAAGGATGATGGCACAGGGAGGTAGGTCAAACATCAGCTTTCAGACTCTCTAAATTGTAAAAGGAAGCTTGGTGATATATGAGTTTCAAAAAAACCAACAAAAATGAAAAAAATAAAAATGAAAGTAGCTTACAAATGACCAGGTAATGAGCATAAACAGCTATGACTAAAGTAAGATAAGTAGAGGCAATACTAGATGGGAATTCTCTAAATATTATGTATAGTCATTGCAGTAAGCTATATTGACAGTATGATCATTATAAATACTCATTAAAGTAGTGTAAAAAGAGCTATATTATTGACAAACATGCCAGTCTAAATTACATCAGTTTCATGCTAAACAACATGTTCTTGATATTACTAATACTGTTCTCAAATTTCCATGAGATTACTGCCTTTTATTTGTTGCTTGCGGTTGTTTTTTTCATAATTTCTTACATTTATATGTACATCCTTTTGTATAGATATAGGAAAAAATTACAGATTAACCTAAATGAAGGGATACCTGTAAAAGAGATCTAAGAAGTTCACCCAGATACCCTTGGAAATGAAAAGCATAATGAATAATTCTTAGAATCGGGAATACTAGATATTAGTAATATTGCAAATTGCTCTTACTGGTTCATTTGAAGCAGTGAGCTGTTGACTGTCATTCAAAATTCATTATTACAGAGTTTGTGATTAGCCAGACTTGCTGACTCAGCTACAGGCAGTTGTGGAATAGGGAAAATGAGTAATTAAGATATAATTATCTAATTAACATGCTAGAAAATACTATGCTCAGGTAATTCAATGTATTTAAAATGTGATCCTGAAGAGATGTTTTTAAACGATAATTTAGATGACCTATTTTTAATATTTTTTCATCCTACCTACTGCTTTTTCTGCTGTATACCAGCAAAAGTGGGTAATGAGGTTTAGAGCTGGCTGGTTTTTATTATTGGACCACTAGCTATTGGTCCTGCTAGCTAATCAAGAGAGAGAATTATGACCCTTGCATTTGTTCAAAAAATTGCGCATACAGTTTTTTTGTTCCTGTTTTCTTTTTCTAAAAGCTCTTAGATCTCACACCAGCTCTATTTTGGGATCTTTTTAACAGATGTTGTCTATTCTAAACTGTGATGAAAAGAGGATAATGTTTTCTAACATCCATAACATAGTCATTATGAGATGAATAATCACGCCTAAGAGGCAATGCCTATGCTCTATATATGTAACTGTGGTACCCAAATACATCTCTGGCATAGTTATACCTAGTGTTCGATATGTTCACACTGGAATGCACTGCCATACTTCATCCACCATTCACACCAGCAGTATTTTCCTCCTCAAACAATCACAGCTGTTCCTTCATAGCTGAAGTGAGGTATTGTGCTGCTCTCTCTGAATGTCTTTCTCTTTGTAGTACACCAGCACAGGCAATTTTTCAATGTTACTATAGTGTAATAGATAAAAACATTAATTAATACAAGTCATCTGGTAGGTTCTGCAGTCACAGAATTTTAATGACATTTATACAACAATATTTTAATATGGAAAAATCCTGTATCAATTATAGAATTATATATTGGGAGAAATGAATAGCTTCTTGTTAAAACAAACTAACATTTTGCAAAATAACAGACAAATGGGATTAGAAAAATCTCAATGTAGTTTAATGCGCTTTTTTTTTTCCCCCCAGGGTGAAGAAAAACACTTTTCCCTGTCATGAAAAAGACAAATCATGATCAGTCTGTCACATTTAATTTGACAATTTGCAATGCTTGAACAGCAGGAGGCCAAAGTACATATTTCAAACATTGCTATTGATAGAAGAGTTTTACAGTAGCTCCCAATTTCCATGCTGGATAAATGTCCTGGTTAAAACCAGTTGTATAACAGATAGCCATGAAAGCTTGGTGCACTGGAACCAAAACTGTTGCCTGATTAGATTTGGTCTTCAAGCTGATAATTTTTTTAACATGCATGAGAAATCAACTTCTATGGCCCAAGGATCAAGCAAACAAACAGGTGTACATTTTGGCAACTGCAAATGGTATGACAAAAAAAAAGAGGGACATTTCTGCAGAAATTGCCAGCTGTGGCTTTAAGTAAATGACTGGCAATTTCTGTCTTGTATTTGAGCAGTAAAATAAGGATGTAAAGCTTGTATCTTCTTTTGAAATTTCTTAAAGTCACCTAACAAAGTGTTCTGTCTCCACTTCAAGGAGCTAATGGCCATCTTCAAAGTCAAAACTGTCAAATACTATTGAAACTACATTTACTGGACCTGTGGGAAGACATGCCATAAATAAACATCCTTCCACTGAGTCACCATTTTATAATGCTTGATATACAGACAGGATGAAAAGAAAAAAAGATATAAAGATCAAAACTCCTCCTAGCCATGCAATGCCAAAAGACTCCTAAAACAAAATCTGAGTCATAAATCCTATAAATCATAAATCCTATAGTTCAAAAATACTGAGAAAACAGTTAAAGTATTACCATTAGATAGGGTAAGGAAAAGGTACAGTCAGCCTTGTCCTAATTAATTTAAATCGTGTTTTTATTCTGAAAGCCATAGCATGGGATTTCACACTGATTATCTCCCTGTAATTTCCATACAAAGTATGCCCAGCTTGCGAGTAAACAGTTCATTTTTTTTCTATTACAAAGCCCTGGAAACACAGTCTGCCCTCTGAAATGCAAGCCAAGTCTTCTGTTTTTTGTGAATAATCACCAGTTAAAGGCTCAACCTGCTCTGTCACACGTATTCACCAGCACTGCATGCGAGATGCTGAATGGAACAATTCTATTTGCAATGAAATAGGAGGATGAATTACATCTCCTTCATTTCCTTCCAATTAGCTGCAGTCTAGCTCTATCCTAACTTGGTTTTGTGAGGCTTGTGGGGCAGGAAAAGCAAGAACTAGAGCTGATTCTGCCAGGGAAGGAAGCAACTGAGACAGTTCAACAGTGAGCATATTTGTAAAGGATGCCATTTTCACAAAGACAGGCAGCGTGTTGGAAATAAGAAGAAATCTTCACAATATAGCACCTAAGATTACAGCTGATTTTAAAGATTTCCTAGTTGCATGATACAGGTGCATTTTCATCTTATGATCAACTAGTTCTCCAAGATCACTCATCTTCTGCTTTGTTTCAGTCAGTTCATCTTATAACAGAAATTCCTCTTAGTTCATCAGCGCTCAATTTTTCACTATTGTACAATTACATTCCTTACATAGGCATTTTTATGTATTCAGGATTATTCAGTCCTTCACAAGATATTCCTGTCCTGTCTGTAGTAACATTTTCTGAATTCATAAGTGAAGATCCTTGCATACTCCTACTTTTTTTTTTTTTTAAATCAAAATCTCTACTGCAACCACGCAATGGATTTTTGAATAAAGACATTTTGAGTAGATAGTTTGAGTAGAGTGTCAGTAAAGTCTGGAAATTCTTAAATTAATTTAATTATCTTTATCTTCATTATTTAGATTGTTTAGATGAAGTTGCATAATATTTTTTGCTGGAGTTCTAAGAAATTAGGCTGACTTTCATCTCCTTAGAAAATCAGCCATCTGGAAAAAAAATGGTGTTGTTTTGGTAAAATATAAATTAGGTAAATCCATGCTGCATTTTGTTTTCATTTACCTCTACATTTTTAATCATTATTGAAGTTTTTTAAAGCCTTGCACATAGCTAACATACTCTGTAGCTATGCAGGGCATACTTTATTTTCTATTTTCTCAATGTATATCCTCTGTTGACTATTTTCCAGTTATACCTTCCCATGCTTGACCCATTGGTATCGTTAAGTCAAGACTCAGATAATCACAAGACAAATCCTTATCCAGAAAATTTGGTGGGATACCTCTTCAAATACTGTTTCCCAGTAACTAGTAATTTAAGTCTTACAATACGGAAAAGCAAAAAAAATCCAAGGCTTTAACATACCATGGGG
>NW_009952893.1:4886686-4912577 GCF_000747805.2 Chaetura pelagica | reverse complement strand
TTAGTGCCACTGAACTTTAATGTTATTATTACTAAGGAATTATCTCACCCCATGCAACATGCCCAAAGTATGACTTCTTTTTGACTCTATTAAAAGAAGGTTATTAGCTACTGCTTCTTCTCTCTCCCTTATAAAGCAGAAGAATAGCATCTTGTTCATCCCTGGTGTGGACCAAGAAAAACTCTGAAGTCTTGGATTAACAAAAAATATAAATAATAGGAAGTAAACATATTCAATAGCAAAAAAAAATAGTCTTTCCTTTTCTTTTTAGACTTTAAAAATCACTATCCTAGACATAGTGCACAACCAAGCCCATGTGTTCTTGTCTTGATTTTTTTTCTTTATATGCTGAAGACTCCAACCTAATTACAAGGAGCCTGAAAACTGTCCTTATTACATTCTAATGAACCTTTTTTATCAGCAGAATACCCTAATAAAATATTTACACTGTTAAAACATACCTCAGATAAACCCTTAGTCTGAAAAGATTTAAAACACTGACTATGAAAGAGGTGATGCCTTCTGCAGGGACAAAATAAAGCCTACATTAGATAACTATTCATGTCTCTTTTAGTCCTTAATAATGTAAACTGAGCCGGAGGAAGTGAAATAGCCCTAACATACTGCTAAAAGATCTGTCAAATAATGCTTATGATATTTCATATGATCAGCTTTGTCACCCTCTTTATTTCTTAGGTTGACATGTGTCATCATCATGATTTAAGACAATTGTAATTTAAGTAATCCATTTCTCTTGCTGTTATTTACACAGGATTTCCCATACTGCTCTGATTGTATATTAGATACTGTCATATTTTATTGGTCCAGTAGTGACATTTGATTGGATGTACCAGAAACTGTCACTCTCTTAGAATTAATTCTGACACAAGCTGAATACATTGTTAAAATCTGATGGGTCTGTGAAGAAAAACATGTCAGAAAAATCACTCTTTGTGATCTACAAGGAAAGTAAAAAATCCACAAGATTTAAAAAAATGTCGTTATTCATGTTTTACTATGAGTTTATCTTACAGCAGTTTTACTATTCATTCTCACTCCTTTTTCTTGCTGTTTAGAACATCACCATCATGGAATTAGCTGATCTAACTGGAATTTAATCTCACTTATTTTCTCACTCCTGTCAGGAACACTTGGTGATGGTATGCAGGGCAATGTATGAGAGGAAAGGATTATTTTAACAACCTCATTGACTTTTCAGCCTCTCTGTTACCACAGACATCAAATTCTAATTTACTCTTCTGGGGACCCTCATCATTCTACAGTCCAAGGTGGACAAGAAGAAAAATAATTTGGTCACTTAACAGTGAGAAAGTCTATACTCCCAAAGCAAAACCAGTCAGACAGCTACTTCAAAATCAACAGGCTCTATTGACTGACTCCTTACCTCTCTTCCTTGATTCTACTCTTCCCATCGCCTCCCTTTTCTCCCCCCTTCGCCACCATCCTACCCATTTCTGGCAGCTTTTTAACAGTCCAGTGATAGAATCATGTGAATACAGAAAAATGAGAGGTTAAACAACCCCATCTTTTTTTTTTTTTTTTTTTTTTTTAACTTATTTTTAAAATGTTTATTATTATTATTATTTTGCCTACAGATCAAGAACTGGGGATGGGAAGTAATATTTGAGATCAGCCTGGAAGGAAAAAAGAAGATAAGAGCAATAAAAGCTCATTCTCACAGTTCCTCCCTTCTAGAAGGTTAACACTTTCCCTTAACCTACACATTTTGTTTACTGAAAACAAGTACAAAACCAAAGAAATATCTGGCAACAAAAATTATGAATTCAAATTTTAACACACTGTTAAGTTGTAAAGTTGAACTGCCATGCTTTACAGGGACTTGAGGTCATAGGTGCAGAGTTAATTTCCGTAAAGCTTTTTAAAGGACATAAAATTGCAAGTGAAACTACAGCTTTTGCTAGGAATGTCACACAACAATTGTAGTTAGGCAAGAAAAAAATAACTATTTTTAAAGATTTGTTTCTTACATGGTCTTTTGCTCAGCCAAGCCACAGATAAATTGATCCCCTACATTTCTGTCTTCATAAACAAGCTTTCCCTTTAATTATGTTTTATTCTCTTTTACTTTTTTATGAGTGGAAGAAAGATGCACTACATTTTTTTCTTCTGCCTCTGGACATTATTAGGTACCACTATGTAGGTTTTCTTTTCTTTTACTAACTATAACAAATATACGGTAGAAAAGCATATTTTAAAAAATAAGTGTTCATACTTAAAAAAAAAATAAATACTCAGATGTAGTTTGGAACTTTCCTAAATGACGTCTTGTACTTTAACACTCCATTGGCCTTTTCCAATTTAGAATACCTTTAAATCTTGTGTGTTACAAGAATTAGGTACAAAGTCTTCCTAAAAAAGACATTCCACTCTTACTAATTTATATAAATTCCCAGTTTTGTCAATGTAAACCATTCCTAAGTAAGCTATCCCGTAGTTTTACTCTCATGTAACAAAATTATTTTTAAAACCCCACTGATTAAGAAAAAAGTGTGCTTTTTGACGCTAAAAACATTTTATATCTTCTGCCTGGTGGCTTCGTATGATGTATGATTTCTTTCTATGATGAAAATTTTAAAAACTTTTAAAACATATGCACAATAAGTTGCTGAGATAAATCTCTCATAGAGATTTATTTTGGCTTCACATCACCCTGTCCAATATTAAACAATCATGGAAAAGGATGCTGACTACACCACAGCTGTTTCCTAATTAGATGGATCAAGGAAGACACAGATGCTAATGATTCTTTATTTTCATTTTATATGTGTGCTATTTATAATCTACTGTGCTATATACATAAGAAGACAGTAAAGTACAAATCTAAATTAATCTCCACTAAAAAACAGTTTCTTCATTAAAAATTGCTTGAAACTCTGTGTTTTATATCCATAATTTAACATAGATTAGATGTGTTTTTAAAAGTCATCTGCTGGTCTTCAGTTCTGTATTATTTAATGTTCTCCTTTTTTTTTTTCTAATTGATATCTGTTGTTTTCATTTTTTTTATAGACTCTTCCTTTCTGTTTTAATTTTAGTGTCCTATCTTCTACTTCGCAATGGTGTTTCAATGCAGGAGTAGTCGTTCACTTGTGCCATTCAGGTAAATACTACAAGTTTTTCTTTTTTTCTAGTGTTGTCTGCATTTGTCTCTTGACAATATTTGATAAACATCCACGTAAAATTTCTTCAGACCTTTTCCTGACCCAGATAATGAAGTTACGGGTACATTTCAGTTTGAACTAGAGTGCACTTTGAAACTGGTGTCCCAGTTATCCCCACTCACCATCACTGAGTCATCTTGTAGTGCACAAATTTCATTCCTTTGGATGGAGCTAAGCTGGAAGACCTGGAGTACATATAATTTGCTTCAGCCACAAATGGCCACTCAAACCACACAATCAAGATAACACCATCCCAAAATGAAATCTCCAAATTTTATACAGTGGTGCCTGTAGGTCCTCAACCTCGTTTCATTCCATTAACTCGCTCTTCTGGGCCTCCCTGCCTGTCAGCGTAAAGCTAAACTATGGCACACAACAAACTCTGGGGCTGGAGCTGTCTTTCATTCTAGTACCACCTTCTGGTTTTGAACAAACATTTATGGTGCTACATAAAGAAAGCAATGCTCTTTGGATGACAGCATTATAGGAAAACTCTGATACAGCTATAGAGGAACCATTTAAAGCAATGGTTCATTAAGAGGGTTCATTTAAGAGGGAAATCCACTTAAGGGAGAAAATAAATTAATTTAATTAATTCCCTCTAAACTGGTTCAATTAAGAGGCAAAACCCCAGCTGGAATTGTGAAACCTTCATCTGATAAGGCATTCGTACAGATTAAAGGCAGATGAATGAGAGATGTGAAGAGAGGCTTCAAAGAAAGCAGTACGATTTCACAGGGAGAATAAAAGGACTCTTATTGAGTCAACAAACTATCCTAAATATGATCAGGGATGTCCTTGAGGACTATAGAGGATGGACATGTCACAGAAGAAGAGTAACATACTTAAACTCTGAAGGCATACTTTATTCAGATACGGGTGAAGTCAGTAGGAAAGCTCCCTCTTGCTTAAATTAAGTTTGAAGCAGACCCTGTTAACAGGCAAATGGCAGCATCAGCATTTTGTGGTAGAAGTTGATTCACATTTAGGAGTTGCCATCCTAGCCCTACTGAAGGCTCTTGCTGGCTGTTCCAATGTATCCATAAACTTCAGCTTGTGTTGACTGTATCTAAATTAGAAAATTAAACACTGTCAGGATACTGACATTCAGTTACCAGAGTCACAAACTCAAAATTCAGCATCAAAAGCAATGTGCCATTCACAAAGTAGGATTCTGTTTAGAGAGATGGCGACTATTACTGTGGTGCTGTAAATGTTTCTGTATTTAAAAGAACTTCAGATATATTTACAATCAGGAGCACAACGAATGCTGCTTATCTATAAAATGTTTCTCTTTGATAATCTATGATACTGTATTTTCAGACTTATAGTGATGAATGGCATGAAAAATCACTTTAGATTTATCAAGAGTTGTGAATTACTGATGCCTGTAAAAAAGCTAAGAAAGAACCAACCAACCAACCCCTAAATACATCCTTATCAAAACAGCCACCCGAATGAGCAGATAACAGTGAAAGCAAAGTGTCTGGACTGCCATGGCACAAATTCCATTCCTCTAAAGTTTTAATTCAAAATTAAATACCAGTTTTAAGGATGCAGGCAGTTAAGGAAGTTCATATCCCCCACAAATGTGCTTCAAACAAAAATATCCAAAAGCTTTGTGGATACATAAAAATTATATCTGATGGGTAATTTCCTGCTCCAAAATCTTTGCAGTCCAGCTGAGACCGAACTCAACAAACAAATAAGACAAAAGAATGACATGTATTGTATACTAACGACAGAAGACAGAAGGTATTTTAGAAAAAGGTGGATTTTACACAAGAGACTGGAGTTAAAAGGATTTGGAGATCATGGATCCTCCATGCCCAAGTGAATGAGATGTCTAGCATTCAGATCCATTAATTATGTAAAGATTTAAAGGTAAAACGATACATTTGTTGAAACTGTAGATGAATGTCAGAATAATATCATACAAGGAAAACATTTTCTTAAGGTTATGCTTGACAGTAAGTATCCTCAGTAGCAGATACACTTTCTCTAGTAGTCTCTACAGCTGGTTAACAAGACTGCAATCTTCTCCAGGGCATGCTTTAAAGAGTTTTAAAACTGCATTTTAATGGACAATGATGACAACCATCCACAGTTGTTTCCCTCCATCATCTACTCCTTTTCTAGCCGCAACTTGGCAGGATCAGGCATATGCACTTGCCACTCCCAGTATGTCCTTGTATTTGGGTAGCAGAAAATCACAAGGGAGAGTGCCATTTTATTCTCTCCAGCATTGTGATTCAGTGTCTTTATTTATACAATACCTCTTTGTTAGTTCTCAGTGTTCTCAACTGTTCTCAAAAGTGTTCTCAACTGTTGCCTTGCTTACAAGTTTCTTCAATATAGTGGCATGTTTTTGTAAGTCAAATGCCATGAGAAACATCAACTGTACAAGGTCTTTTTTATTTATAACCCTAAGAGTCTTGTCACCAGAACTGCTCACTAAAATTGTACCAGTGGGAAGCATCCATACAGGGAAAAAAAAAAAAAAAAAAGGAAGAAAAAAGAAAAAGAAACATGCTATTCCATTACAGATATGTAAGCAACCTTCTGACACAACAAATACAATCCAGAATTCAGTAGCAAATACGCTCCTGGTAACACTAATATCAAATTGACAGCTCTTCATTGATGGATATGCATAGCTGGGTAGAGCACTTAGGAGTGTCACTACGCAAGTCAGAAGGCAGTAATTCTGATCATCTGCACCCATACAGTTTAATTCTCAGCAGAATTTCTGAAAAGGTGGGGAACACTGAACACAGAACTTCTTGAGCAAAAGCAAGAGAAGCATGGCTTGTTTAGCTTAGCTCAGTATTCCTCAGCCTCTGATTATGCAAAATTTCAACAGGTGTCTCAGAAGTTTAGAAGTAGTCAGCAGCCTCTCTGTTACCCCTAGGGGTTGCTAAACCCTCCTAGAAAAATTAGTTATGGTAGTCACCCTCTCACAACTAAAGAATGTTTTAAATTAATATTATTTTAATGAATATTTTTGTTCCTGGAAATTGCTGGCTATTAGAAATTATGGCATGGCTTATCCAACTTATGTAGTATATACCATTGTGAAAAACACATTCATATGACCTGTTTAATCTCAAATTTGCCTTCGAGGGCCTGTGTTTATTAGACTAGGATTATCACCTCTTGCAGATTATTTTGCAGTATTCCAAGGCAGCAAATACCCTTTCAGTCATTAACAGTATTCCAACCACCCCATCATAGTGTTGTCAAAACTGCAACACAGACACACATCACTTCTCACTAGAATTTGAATGGCAAGAAATAAGTGAAACTTGCTAGCAAAAAAAGGACTGAGGAAAATACTTCCACTTTTTTAAAATCATAGTCTTAGAATCATTCAGGTTGGAAAAGACTTCTGAGTTCACCAAGTCCAGCCGCAAGACACTGGGTAAATCCAGTGTGATCAAAATAAGCAATGGAGTTACGTTGGTTTTAAGTCACTGGAAGTAGAGGTCGATCAGGCACACAGACTGCATCCCTGCTTGCTTGGATGCAACAAGGTGACATTACATGTGATCTTCCTTTGCTGAAATGAAGGAGAAGTCATTGTGTAAAAAAACCCAAACAACCCACAACAGGCATTAATACAAACAGATCTTTATTCTAGTGCATTTCTGTGTTTGATGACTATTATTCACTTTTTATGAAGAATAATTTCCTACTGCTGTGTTGTGGGAACATGCAATGCCTTTAACTTGTGCTTAGAATATTCTTTCTGATGCTCAAGAATCAAGCATTTAATGAGCCTTTCAATTTTATCTATTCACTGTAAGTGGTAGCGTAAAAGCTTAATGGAAAAGAGTCTATTTGATCTAATATATATATATTTTATATGCTATTATGAATTCCATATTATGCCTTTTGATGTAAATTCCCGTATGTGGTCCTTATGGAACCCTTTTAATTATTTCATTATGGTGTTAAATAATTCCCAATCAACAGGAGTTATGATTTTTAAAATATGATTTAGACATTTTAGAATGCATGGAAGAAAATTATGAAAACCAAACATCTATGTTTATTTTGATGCAAAATGAATTAGAATTTCTCAAAAATTACCTGATTAACATTTAATACATGAGAGGCAGGAAACATAGATTTTGAAGCAGTTGGGAATTTCAGCATCCCTTTTCACTGCTGCAAATCAGCTATGATCTCTGATTTTTTTACTGTAAGAGTGACAGAGCACTGGAACAGGCTGCCCAGGGAGGTTGTGGAGTCTCCCTCACTGGAGACATTCAAAACCCACCTGGATGAGTTCCTGTGTGATGTACTCTAGGTGACCCTGCTCTGGCAGGGGGGTTGGACTAGATGATCTCTCGAGGTCCTTTCCAGCCCCTAAGATTCTATGATTCTATGATCAGATGCCTTGCTAGTGCAGAACTAGCTTTTCACTACCTTTTAGCAGTAAGCCTGAAGAAATCTGGACTGGTAGAAGTGATCTGTTCAAACACGATATGAAAATTACAGTTACAGTACCTCTGGCTATTTTATTTTTCTCCTTGCATTGAAAAAACATATAATTAAAATTATTATTTATAAATGCATTTATTTAAAGAACATACAAATATTACAACCCTGAGGATCAGTTCTGCTCCTACTTACAGGTCATGGTTTTAAATATACAATTAAGCACTTGCATATGAAATGTTCATTTCATTTATCTAAGAAGTGAAGTGATGCACTGACCTATTAATTATATTTTAGCCCTTCAGCCTTTCTCAGTCTTTATGCAATAATAATTATTGTATCTCTCTGAATGATACAAGGTAACACAAGATTTCCTTCCTTTCTTCCTTGGCTGGGGCATTTTTAGAGATTTCATGTCTAAGAAGAGATAATTGCTACAATTTCATCCTGGGGAAGTTGTTGGTCAGCAAGTCTAAGATTGAGTTTAGAGAAAAGGGATCCTTGTACACAGGGTATGGAAAGCAACCCTTTTGGCAGCTATGACAATTTGAACATTCAAGAAGGAGAAAGGTATCCAAATGGATCTTCCCAAGGGGGTTGTGCTCTTATAGGCAGAGGATGCTGCCGTGGGAAACTTTGTAAATGTATTTCATTCTTTCTACCAACATCACCTGAATCATCCGAATATTACTTTCACCCATATGTTCTTTATGCAAGTGTTGATCCCAGTAAAGCACTGGGACAGGTGGGAGTCTGTTCTTTTTGCATAGGACCTGAATGTGCTGAACCTGCAAATTATTTTAGAATATTGTTGATATTTTAGTCCACAATGACTTTTCTAGTATAATTTAAAATAAATGTAGAACAGAAAAGAGAGGATCATTTGACAGAGGAACTTCTGGAGGTATAAATAGGATCCTGCAAAACTGAGCTCCCTTTGATCTAAATGACCAAGGTCATCTCTTCTCATCCTGCTAATCTTTCCCATACATTCTAAGGAAGTCTGACTGATGGTTGCAAAATACTGAATATAGGCCTAGCACTGGGAATATGACTATGATCATGAGAAGAAATGTTACAGATTTGACAGTCTCCTTAGTTTCCTGCACTTGAATAAATAATTGAACGAATGTTTCATCCTTCCATGCCAGTCAGATCTGGAAAGGATCCAACCTGTTTGAGACTCTGGATTTTGTACAGATAATTTCTGGTCCCTTGTCTTAAGCTTTCAGACTCTGTATTAAAACTGTCTCATCTCCTGAAACTAGCACTCTGACTTGCCAGCTCTTACTTGTTTCCTGTGAGGTCAGAATTTCATCTCTAGGAATAACCTGAATTCCTCTCTAGACCTTTGAGGTCACAAGATATACTTCATAGGGAACACTTTTGACATGATTTTTTAACATTTTGGGAGAATTCTTTCAGAATTATAGCTATGTTTAGTGCCCATGTGTAGAAGAGTCACAGATCTCTCAGTGGACACACTTTCAAGCTATGATCATCCTTTATCTTGTAAGTAATTAAGTATAATCTACCAGTCAAAGTGAATAGGCATTGCTGATTCACCACTTTCCATTATCTTTCTGTTTACCTGGTATTATAGTTTAAATGGCCCCAGCACAGTGTTGGACACCTATAAGGGGAACTAGAGAGAGGATCTTTAGGATCCTGGAGGACTACGAAAGGTTAAAACAGAGAGGGCTCAATAGCTCCCCCCCCACTTCCTGCCATGCCCTATAAAAGCCGGGAGAACTGGAAGCTCAGTCCTTTTTCTTCCTGTGCTTTCTTTGTTGCTGCTGCTGCTGCTTGGACAATCCTCATTTCACCATGTGCTCTCCAGAATCCAACTTCATTGGGTGCAGTGAGGAGCTGTGGACTCCTCTCCTGAAGTGGCCTTGCTGCAATGGACTCTCACCGACCTATTCCTGAGATCATTGAGATCGGTTTTCTATGTATTTGTATATAAGTTTGTATATCTGATGTTTCCCCCACGTATTACTCCTTTTTCTGTGTTACAGTAAACTTGTTCCAGTTTCAATTTCCAACCCTAAAGTCTCTCTTCCTCATTCCCCTTTTATCTTCTCTTTGGAGGGTGGAGGGAGAGTAATAGTGAGCAATTCTGCCCTCCAGTTTGTGGTTCACCCTGACTATTAAACCAGGACACCTGGCATGTTTGTGCCATGAGAAGGTGCAGCAAACTGAGAGCAGGTAATAAGCAGTGGGTGCATTTTTTTGTGACCCACAGATCCGTCATATTTTAGTCAATCATCCAGCCACTTTGAAAAGAAACTTAATTTACTTCAGCTGCTCTCTCTGGAAACTTGGCTTCTGAGCAGCCAGTTTAAATGTCCCTGCATCACATTTCCCAGCTTCTGTGGTGGTGGAGTTAGATCCAGTTGAGATAACCCTATCCTGAGGTGTTTGGGTTTATAAATGACCAAACCCTTGGGCTTTCTTAGTATTCACAGGCCTAGATAATAGCACAAAGGTTTTTGTTGATCACATGTAGTGCACTCCACCTAGCTCCAGTTCAGTTTCTTAATAGTGGTTCTTAAGTTATCTGGCAGAAGCCACTTTTCTATGCAAATCCATACAGATGTAGTCCTGCCACTAACAGACTTGTCAATGAATGCTGTTAAATTTAAATCAGGATGCAGCATCGTTAGAGCAGCAGAGATGATTTCACAAGCCTGGTTGCTGAGTTGCTCTTGTCACACCTCTAAGACTGCAAACTCAAGGCTAAAAATTGCTGTTATTTAAAAGTGTGATTGCATATTCCCTCTTGAAACTTTTTACCTGGTTATGTCCAATATTATTACTCATTCCTGCAGACAAAAGACTTACATATGCTATCAGAAGAAAAATATTTTAGAGGGAAGAAAACTCGTTTTCAACTATACGGAATGTTACACCATGCAAGGACCTATAACTGTAATGACAGAGAGTAAAAGTGTGTTTTCAGGGCCTTGAGCTTGCAGAGTGTGACCTCAGTTCCTCAGTGTCCAGTGGCTTTTGTAGTACAAAAGTTTTGCAGTGCAGACAATTTGCTCTGGAAATGTTTTGAAATTCTAATTATCCTTGACAGTAAGTGTGTGTTACTTTCTTAATACATACAAAAACTGAAATTTTCATTTGTTGAAGTTTTCCCTATAAAAACTCCCATGCAGCTTCATGGTAAGATTAAGGAAAATACTTAGCAATTTTTAAGTGTGTTAACAAGCAAGTAGGGATGTGAGAGGTATTGTTTATTCAAGTAATGTATCTGTGTTTAATAGGTAAATATGTTGATTTTGGTTTTCCTTTTATGTGTTGAAAAGAGTACATATTATAAATGTTTTAATGGTATTCCAATGATATTTCAAGTTATTGTAGATCCCTATGTTTTCAACAAAACTATTTTGACAACTTTACAAAATCTACAAAAAGCAAAAGTTTTAAAACTATATTCCATTTTATAGAGAACATGGTATTTTTTCCTCCTAATTAGTAGCTTTTAAAAATCGAATTTATTAATAATTGTCAGAAATTTTACTGTGTAATTTGATTGTAGCTTTAAAAATCTATATATATGTATATATCTCTAATAAAATTAGATAATTGTTCTACTTGTTATAATAATGTTATTTATGGCCTTCACTGTGGGTTATGCATTTTTCTTAGATTAATTCTTCAAAAATTGACTGAGAACTTATATATAAGATCAACACGGAACCATATCAATGTGAATTACATTCTGTGAGAACTAGTATTTGTTCAACTTTTATATTAATAACCTGGCTACACGACCATATATGTGAAAAAGCTTTTGAAAGAATGCTGAGATCTGATTCAATCACAAATAGGGTGTCCTTCTATTGCCTTGCAGCTTTTTTCATCCAACTGTCACAAATATGAGCTTCAGAAACTATTTCACCAGTCGTGCATTAATCTCTATACAGGTCTAAGTAAGTGAGTCTGCTTTAGTTAACAGGAAATTGTCTGTCAATGTGTGATTTTACATAGTTTTCACCTATATGTAAATATAACATCCATGAAAACTTGTTGTGGAATTGAGACGTTCCATGGAGAATTTTGGATGCGTAAACCAAAGGATAGACTACACTAATTAATATATGTGCAATTCTTAGGTGGCAGTTTCAATATGAATAAGTTCAAACAAAACAAGTTACAACCAATGTTTTTAACTCCTTTTAGCTATTTCTCAATGTTTTGTGTATGAACACAACTGAATGGCTTGATAACAGAAGGAAGGTTTCCATTCTGGAGTACACCTCAGAGTATTTATGGCTCCATGAAGACACAACATGCCTTTCTTATCACTTACCCGCAGGCTGTGTGAAATACTACCTGGTTCCTTCTGGTATTTAACCCATTGATGAAACACAAGAACTATAAAACATTTCAGGGTTTGGTTACAAAATATCTGTGATTCTTCAAACAAGTGGTAGCACACCAGATAAAAAGGGTTGTTTTTAGTCTTTGAGAGGTAAGAGACGTAGGCGAGGTTGGAGAAGAGGTGACACAACAATTCTGGGCTAGAGCAAAGGCAGAATAGCATACTGAAAAGTCACAGGTATGGCTTGATAATAATCCCTCCTGGTCTGGATTACAACTAGAATATAATACAGTGAGTCAAAATTGACAGGCTCTGAAATTCGCCTGCAAGGGCCAATCATTTGGGGATACTTATGTCATTTTATAGGAGGCAATGAGGCAGGAAGCATGATGGCATAGAAAGAGCAATTGCA
Source organism: Chaetura pelagica (assembly GCF_000747805.2). NCBI lineage: Eukaryota > Metazoa > Chordata > Aves > Apodiformes > Apodidae > Chaetura > Chaetura pelagica. The sequence continues at coordinate 4,900,183 of NW_009952893.1, read as the reverse complement.
AGGAAAGAAGCTAGCTAACCAGTATGGTGCTAACAACTACAGTTGCCCATTCCAGAAGCAGCAAGACAAAGCAGTAGAGACATTAGGGATGATGGACAGGTTTCCCAGGGCAAAGGTTTTTCATTTCTTGGAAAAAGAAGAGTTTATATCATGGTGAAATAAGTGCCATAGGACCTGTTTAATTTATAATTAATACAGTTTCCTGATTAATACAGTTTCCATGGTAAACAAATAGACAAACAAGGACTTCCATATTCAGTTTTAAGAAGATTGACTTCGTACAAATTTTCAAATAGCACAAAGTTACGTTTTGTTTTGTTTCTGATACAGAAATTAGGCCCATCATTAGTTGTTGTGCCACATGAATCTTTCACTAACCATCCTGAAAATATCACAAAGATCTGAAAAACTGCTGTTGTAGAGATGATCCCACTTAGTATAGTCATATAATATGGAAACAGTTCATTGACCACCTGCCATAATATAAATGAGTCCATATAACTTTGAATACTTTGTCTGTTTGCTGACAGGAGGAAGCAATATAATTTCATCTTTTATCCTTTTATCATATGCGATCCAAAAAAGCAGTTGCCTTGTTCTGTCATCCATGAGCAAAAGAGTCTGGTGCTGCCCCTCCCCACCCTTGATGTAAAACACACACTGGAAAATTCTACTTATTGTTTAACAGTTCAGTAATAGACAATATAGGGAAAAAGAGAAAAATACAAATTCCTTGAAGTTTAACTAAAAACTGCCAATATGCCAGTAAGCTTACAACAATGTCCAGAGTGGAGGTAATCTACTGTACATTCCACCACTATGAAGTTCACTTTGGACTTGGAGATTACATCTGTTGCCATGGAACAGAATGAGTAGTGATTTGTCCAAGCTGAAATGCAGTTTGTCTCTCTGAAATTTATTTGTATAGCCTTAAAGAGTAATCTAGGCCCCTCAGTCAATCTGAAGACATGTAGGTGCTCAAAGAAGGCAGTTCATTCCATCCTAAGAAAGATCTCTAAAATAAGCAGGATAGCATTGTGTATGGAAGAAGACTAAATGCTAAATAACCCTTAATGTTAAAAAAATTATTGTAGAGCCATCCCTGCTATTTAACAGCTTCATTTTTTTCATGAACATAGAAAAAAAAAAAAAAAAAAGAAAAAGCAAACAAGAAAATAAACATTAATTACCAGGACCAATATATGTAGAGTTTTTATTAAATGCTGACAGCTTTGGTACTAGAGAAATTGTGTATAAAAAACACAGTAATATTTTGTTTACAAATGCACATTTCACATTACCTGAAATTGAGATCAGAAGCATAGAACATCTCTCTTCATCAGGATATTTCATTTACTGTTGTGGTGCTTTTAATCTTGGGTGAGTTATCCTCCATCCCAGTTAACAACCTGACCCAATGTCTTCCTAGGTATTTTGGCATGATACTCAACCAAAGAATACTTACCCTTCTACTCTAGTAATCAGATAGCTAGCTGACAGCACAAGCTGCCAGACAGGAAGCTGTTATCCAAATCTACCTCCAGACTTGTAATAACAAAAACATTTCTCTCAGCCTGTGTATCCATCAACATGCTTTCCTTTCTGCTTTTGCTTCTGGTTTTTATAAAATCTCAAATGGCAGGTTTTTGTGGTGCGGTAGGTGACTAACCCAAAATACTCATCTAAAACATTCACTGCTGTTGTGTGAATCCCACTGGATTTGATTCATAAACCCCTGAAGGTACTTTTTCCCTGTAATGGTCCTAGATGGCATGCACTCTGAGCCCTGTAACACAGTCTTCAGAAAAAAAAAGGAAATTAAGAAATCTCAATCTTAAGTAATCTCAATTGCTTGTTTTCATTTGCTCTTAAAAGGAAAATTTTCTCACAGGAAGAGCAAATTCACCACAAGCCCATTTTGCAAGACCCATGGGCACTGGGAAAGCTGGGAACACTGTGGTGTGTTTCAGGTAAACTGACTTCTCTTTCTTCTTCACCTCCAACATTCCAACATTTCCCTTAACTCTGACTACCTTTCTTTCCTTTTCTGTACACTCAGGTATGTGGCAAGACTGAGAAGGATGCAGGAACTCGAGGAAGAGAGGGAGAACCTGAGGGACAGGTTGGATCATGAACACAAAAATCCATCATCTACTGGTGATTTGCAGAGAGTGTAAAGACATTATAGTAACTATAAAGGTGTAATTTTATTTATAGTATACCTGGTAGGAATAATCTTATCCACTGAGACTTGAAATCTTCAGCTGAAGTTCAGGGTTTGGTCAACAGTTTTCAGAAGGAAATGTGTTTCAAAAATGCCCTCATAGATAACTCTCTAAGAAGAACCATTTCACCTTTGTGCCACTCTATCTACTTTGTCAGTGCTCGTATTTTGGACAGAAAAAAGTCAAATAGAGGAACTCCTCTCTACCACATTCCCCTAACATACATATCACTCTGTCCCCAGAAGCCATCATGTCACCCAGGCCATTCCAAACAGGATGACTGCACTGAAGTTCTGAGCTTGCTTATTTTTGTACATAGTGTTTCTGTGACATTTCTGAAAAAACATGTTCATTTCTGTGAATACATGTGGACCCATCAGCTGTGTGTGAAACAAACTTTCTGGGAACATCATTAAGGCTAATATATTTTATATAGACTCTCTGGAATTTCCAAGTCCCACCAGAAGCTGTAGCTTAGTAGAGGCACTTAGCATAGGCTTGTGTAAACTGTATTCACAGCTTTTTTGTCTGGAATGAGGGAGAGGTCCTGGTGGAGTGTGGGGCTGCCTCATGCACTCTTCCATTTTGCAAATTACAAGTTAATATATTTATTTAGGAATCTTCTTAAATATTGAGTATGGAATACTATTATTTTTTAATTTCTGCTCATCTGAAAGAACTTTCTTTCCAAGTAGCTTTCAAAACATTAAAAACCCAGTCCCTAATGCCGTACATCCTTAGTTATTTTTTACAACAAATGCAGTAAAAAATTTACTCAAAGGTTTCTAGACAGCATATGTGCCACTGGGAAAAATAATTATTTGTAGCATTGATGAAAGAAGAGTACATGTTTGTAATATTCCTCTTAGCAATAACATAAAAAGACAACATAGTTTGTTTGGTTGGGTTTTTTTTCCCATGATGCTCTGTCCAATGGAATAATAGACTAAGGAAGATTTTCTTGGGTATGAGAACTGGTTCCACAGACTCACATTTCACAGAAATCTCAGATGTCCTAGTGGGTGATGACATTAACACTGACCTCTGGGCATGCATATTCTCAAGGGCATTTGCAACACTCCAGCAGCTTACAGGAAAGAGGTCTGTTCACACAACAGATACATGCACAACTGATTGCACACATGAGACAGTTGAACTCCTTCTCCACAGACAAGACTGCTATGGAGCCAGAGATGTTCCAGGCAGTTAGCAATATCTAAAATTGGTGAATTTGCATACCTTTCTCAATTCCACTGGTTAGGCAGCTGTTAAAAGAAATACTGTTATTACTAAACTTAATTTGAAACTGGCTTCTGGTTCCAGAAGTTCTACTGTGAAAAAGAAACTTAGGAAAACTGAAGGGTTACTTAACAGACACATAAGAAACAGTATATCCAGCTGTCACAAAAGAAGACTTATTAGAGACATATTTCAATTTCTTCCTATACAATATTTTGTTTAACGGCAGCTTTCATTTCTATAGTTGATTCTTTTTCACATTTTTTTCTGTCATATCATTAATACATTTTTTTCTTTCTGTTCTTTTTTTGTAACTGGATATCATAATTCAGTGAGTAAGCTGCTGAAAATATTGCAGATCCATCCAAGTTCAGATCAAATTGACCATCTTGAGGAGAAAAGCCTAATATAGCTTAGTCCTGTCTCAGCTTGGTACTCAGCTGAGGGAAAACAGAAAGTTATATAACCTGTTCTACTAATTTGAAGCAACAATGCTGAGCTGAAAAAAATGTGGTTTTATTAAAAGTTCTAAAAACTAAAGCTGGATTTTCTGGACATTATGTGATGAAATTTTGCTAAGTATAGTCATGAACTTCACTATTTATATTAGAGCATGACCCTTCCCTGTATTTTTTTTTTTTGTAATGCCATGGTACTTGCTACATGATCCAGTGTTTTATACATACATATAGAGTGGTCTGTATTCATTATGATAGGTTTGGAAGCTTTTTCAAAAGAAGAAATAGTTGGTTATACAAACTTTGCCATTTTTCTGTATCTCCTCTGATTATTTCCCATAAGTACATTCTGTCTCTTGTTGAAGACCACACATGAAAAATGTCATACTCAATAGTTTTGTTTCTCATAACTGAGTTACAGAAATGTTCAGGTTTTCAAAATGAAATGTGAAAGAGGATTATAGCTATAACCATGGAATTGCTCCCTCAGCATCATAAAACAGTATAAAAGACTGTCAAACTTTCAGCACTTGAAAAGAAAGCCTTATTTAAAAATATTTCCATATGTTAATCAGATGTTCACACTACTTTGCACATTTTGATGTTAAATCCACCCAGAGACAGATATTATTATGCTCGACCACCATCAAATGGCATCAACTATCTGAAAAATATTAAGGGATACAAATATGTCTCCATTGCGTATGTGCTAAATGGAGCTTTGCTTTGTTAAACTGGCTTGGAACAGTTACAGTGTTAAGTGGGAGCCACACAAAGTTGCATACAAGCAAAAAGAACTGGAACAGAGCTAAACCTAGCTCAGGAATCTTCACAGTTTTTTTTTTCCAAATCTTGCAAGATGTCATCTTCTAGAAAGTTTCTCAGACAAATAGCTAAGGAAGATTTATTCATTGATTAAAAACATATCAATAAGGGAGAAGGGCAAGGGCAAAGTAATAGAAATCAAAATAAAACTAAGAACAGTAAAATAATTCTGTTTGTCCTATGACACTTAAAACTTGACATCATTTCATATATATATTTCTGGATGCCCATCTCCTTATGTGTTTTAGAACTTCCACAGGATGGTGAAAATGAGACACGATTCACACAACAAACCAACATCAATGAAATCATTTTGATTCCTGTGTAACACAGATTAGTTATGATCTTCTGGCTAGGTATTAAATAGGTTTTTATTTACTTAGTATCACAAACTAAATTATTGCATTTTTTTTCCTGCTTATCAGAATTTATGATAAAGATTTTCATACTATAATTCTATGTTGGAGCTACCCACCAGTTTAAGCTTATCATTTTCGTGGCTTCTATCCTATTGATGCTCTAATTTAAAATTCACTTTTTCAGGGGCATGTAGTCAAGACCTATGGAGAGAGATTTTATACCATTTTAAGTGCTTTAAAGCATCACTTTAAGCAGATTAAGATATTCACAAGCATGCACAAAACAAGAAACACTTGCATCCTTATCTTTTCATCCTCCCCCGACTACTTTTGAGCAATACATGGGTTAGGATCCTCTCAGTACACTTTTGTTGGGCTTAATTTCTTCATAATATGGAGAGACTCTCCACTTGGCTTTTTCTCTTGTTTTGCTCTGGAATTAGCACAGTCCCTTTGATTTATAATTATAAGTGCCTTTCTTCTTTTTGACTCCGAGGTCCTTTTATGTGTGACTAACTTGGTCAATATGCTTTTTAAGTGCTTCACTTTCCCCGAGAAGAACGTAACTGGGACAAACCCCTATCCTCCTGAAGACAACTTACAGTATAATTACTTTATTGAGGTACTCCACTGTTTGACATGGGCCCAGTGTACACATACTCACTGATCTCCATTAGTGATAAATATACATACATGGAGCACATTCTTCACCCATTGTCATAACACAAGGAGTTTGGGGAGAATGCACATCAGCTACTGCAGCAGTCACTAAAGATGCCTTAGCTTCAGCAGTGATTGAAAAGCTGTAGGTGTAGCATCTTCCTGCTCTACATACATCTTAATTGCTGCAAGTGCTCTTTAAAATCTTCGTGTTCTCAAAGAAAAAAAAAATAATTAAATAAGTTGTGGGGTTCTTTTTACTTCTTCACTGTTCCCATTTAAGAATTCTGTATTGCTTGTGTATCAGGATCCATTTTAGTTGTATATCTAGGGGGAGACTATCATAAAAGCAGGTTGTTTGAATTTGCACAGTCACTTTTGTCTTACAAAAATTAATTTAATTTTTATATCTGTGTAAGACAGTGTTTGGGAGTGGCTTTCTGTTTGACAAACTACTGTTTGGTCTTATGCAAAATGTCACTAAGGATGTAAATCCTTAGATAAAGCTTTTAATGATTGTATGTATTCCTCAGGCTGAGGCATCATGTGCCACAAATATGAAGCCACCACTTCAGTCTCTGTCTATTCCTTTGTTCATTGTTTTAGCAAGGGGAAGGATGGCTACAGGGTGATACCACTGTGACATTAGCTGTGAAATGAAAAACATTAATAACTGAGACTTTTCAGGCAGGTTGCCTAGTCTAAAGCAAGAGGTAGTAATTAAATAAGTTGCTATGAACAGCAAGAATACCACACCCTGAACTATTTGTTTGCACTTTGAACCAGAGCATTACAGAGCAAAAGCATGACTTATGTTGTAGCTTCGTGTGGTCTCTAGGAGACCTTTCATAAAGTTAATGGATACAGCTGTCACCCTTCAAAACAAAGGGATCATCTGAGTTTAGCAGGGAGGCTGCTGCTATTGCATTCAGGTTGGCTTCAGGTTTTTTAAACAGTTAAAGTATCTTACTCCCAAATTAGTTTTACTGAACAGTAATATGTGCAGAAAGTAAGAAACAACTTCTGGAATTAATGTCCAGATATGCACTTAATACACTTAAAAACACAAAGAAACATGAGTGCAAAACCCCGGGATATCAGAGTCAAACCAGGAGAGAAGCTCTTTGTTACGCTTAAGTTAATGTTTTTCCTGTATGAAGTATGAACTACAGATTCATGATCTGAATGCAGGCATATTTGTCATAAACAATAACAGCAATACCTTGAGTGAGTCTTGGCCATCAGAAATCCTTTTTTTTTAGCAAGTGATCAACTCCCACTCTTTCTAGCAAGAAAAATCCACATACAGAAAATGTGTTTAATTATGAAGTGAAATATCTATGAAGTGAGAATACCATTTTTAATTTTATTTCAGCTTGTCTAACATGCACTATTACTTCTTACAAAAACTTGCCTCACAGCATAAAGAGCGGATGAAGCAGGTTTATTTCCTCTGATCGTCACAGTTACAGTGACTTTACTAATACAGCATGATTTCTAATTGTGTTAGAGCTTTTATAAAAAGTAGACATTTCAGTTCACTAGACTTAGTATGGTTAGAGATACTACTGGGAGTGGAAAGAAGGATTTACCTCATGACCATCCTCATCCCCAGCACACACAATTACATCAGCTTCTAAATCTAAATCTCTTTGTAAGTCTCAAGTCTGGCTTTAGGGCTTGTTGCAGTAGGGATTCTTTTTTTTTTTTAGCAGAATTTCTGATCCTTATCACCATTCAGCATTTCTGAGTAAAAGGCATTTCTCTTGAGTGGCCCATGCAGCTTCACAGCTGCTTGTCAACCTGACAATAAGTAGAAATACTGAATGTTATCTCTTTTCTCTCCTTTATCTTCAAAATGCTGAATGGAGAAATAGAGCTCATTGCTAGCAAAGATGCAGTGGAACATACACATCACCTTGTCCCACAAATCAATTGAAGCCATGAATCTTTTTAATGTAATGTATGAAACCCCGAAGGTCTTAATTTAAAACCAGCCAATTCAGTCTTCATTTATAAATTAGCAATACTGTTCTTGAAGAGTTCAGTTCAGATTTAAATCTGGCTTGCCTAAAGTGGATCTAAGAGAATGAAGAAGCAGAGGGACAACAAGTAGGGGAAATGTCATTTTTTTTTATTGCCAGGTTGGCAAAAGGAATAGGGGGAGAACTGGGGGAGTGTAAATGGCACCTAAACTATACTGATGTACAATTTAACTTGAAAAACCCCTCTTCTAACAGATTTTATTCTTGTGTTCAGTTTTACAAATAAAATAAGACTGTGCAGTTAGAGACTTACTGTCTAACCAGACACACTTACCAACAAAATAACCATACACTGAACAAATTGATAGTTGCTGTTGTGGTTGCTAGAATTTTGAGTTTTGAGTGATTTCCTCTCATGAGGTAAGGTATTTTTATAGCACATAAAGTGAAATTACATGCATACATAAAATGAGTTTGACTATTACAATAAAAGTTCATAGTTCTGGAGAAAGGTGAAGACACAATTTTGCTTTGAATATTTATTTATGTTTTGCTCCTCAACAATATCACTACTCATTTATTTGTAATTTTTAGGAATATTTACTGAGATAGTATAATGATTTAAACCCATCCTTAACAATACTGGATTGTATTACAGTGAATTAATTCAGGGAGATCATTCTGCTGATTTAAATCCAGTTCCATGCACTGAGTCCTACCATGTTGTCCTGGTTTGAGCCAGGATGAAGCCAATTTTTCTTTTTACTGATTTTTTGAGCTTCATCCTGGCTCAAACCAGGACACATGTATTTAAAAGACATCATTGACACAACTTCTAAAATTTCTTTGGATCTGCACAGTCTCAGTCTTGGAATTCCTCCTCTTGTCTATGGTGCTTTCTGTATATTTCTTCTTGTTCTTCCCCCCTCCCCTCTTTTTTTTTGGCTTTAGTACTTTATCATTTGGGATTCAGTGTATGAAATGTAAGGACACTTGATCTTTTTCCCTAAAGACAACAGATGAAGACAGCTGCAGATAAAATGAGTTGCTGAAATATCAGCTGAAGCCAGAGGTTCCAGCTTGTTGGAATGCCACCATCTATATGCTTGAGAGATGACTGCTAGGGGACTCATAACATAAGACAAGCAGATGTTCCTGCTTGCTCCACCCAGTCCCAGATTATTTAATATACTGTTAAGGAAGCAAGAAATTATAACTAGCATTAAAATGCCATGCAGCACTACTTCATTACATGTTCTTCACTCTTGGAAGAAAAATCCTGATGCCAGGAGAGCGAAGAACCACTGACATCCTACTTCAATGCAACATCTCGAGGAAAGAATACACCTGGGACTTTCTGTGCCTCAGAGAAGTGTTTGTATCAAAGGAGAGTTAAAAAGAATAGTGAATCACTAGTAAGAAATCTTTCACTGAAATTTTGGAAGGTCTATGGAAAGTTTTATTGATTACAGAAGCTCTGGTTTTTTATGTCTTTTAGCACAGTTGAACTGGAATATACAGATGGGGTAAAACATGTAAGGTGGGTGAACAGGAATGCTGGCTTTTAAACTAGGAATGCTGGAGGCCTCTCTCCCTCTCTCCTCCTGTGGCACTATGAATGCTTGTATTCTCAGAGCTGCAGCCTGGGAAGAACAGATAGCAGCCAAACAAGCAAAATGTGGAAAAAATTATCTCCTGTGTGCTTTTTATACAGGACATAGAGCTTGAAGGCACAACAGAGGAAATCTCACAGTATAAGGGAGGTCTGGAAAGCCTGTGTCTGTGTGACGATTTCCTTCTTGCAGTTTCCCAAATTAAATGATGATCAAAGCTCTATACCAGCAGTTCCCAGCTTCAGAAAAAGTGGGTGGAGTGTGAAGCTGTTCAGCTCTACCAGGGCCCTCAACCTGATATTACATATTTGTTACCAGGAGGGAAGAAAATGATTTTTTGCACCAGTATGTCAGCAAGAGGCCCAAAACCTTTCCCTCTTAGCAGTGCTAAACCTCTTGAGAAGAGTCACACAAACAGAATCTCACAAGGACACAGGGAAAATACAGAGGAGCTGAGACATCCAAAAAGAGTCCTCATTTTAGCTCGGGACTGACCCACTCACCTCCAGGAGTTAAAATACCTCCATTTCCCTTTCAAACATTCTCTGCTTCAGATAGCAGTTAGTACTGGGAGATAAATGCACAAAACTAAAACCAAACGAAAAATCACTAACATCTGAAACACCAGGAATTGAGGTCCAAGAGTCAAAACTGCATTGTGAATCTATTTAATTAAGTGCTACCTCATCTACTTTTACTTCATGTACACCACACTGTGACCTTAAATTATCTGAGAAGCTCAGAGTTTCAGACACCACTATGGCATCCTAACAGGACTCAGTGACTGGAGCATGTTCTCCCCAGCATCTCTGCCACCGTCTCCTGAAAGCTGTTCAGGAGGCCATCTCAGGACCTCTGTAGTTGTGCCTGCCCTTGTAAAAGGGTCCACAGGGATTTCTTCTCCCCTTTCCTTTTTCACACAATATATAAGTGGCAATCAAGAAGACAAAGTGAAATATCTTCCTGTCATGCAAGCAAGCAAACCCACATTTTCCAGGAAAGCTTCAACTGCAAGACTCGAAACAACATGGCTGTAAACAATGCAAGAGTGTGGTGTGGGAACAGGAGATGTCCCCACTTGGGAGATTAGCCTTTGTGACAGCATCAGGTCTACATTCATCTTGAGAGAAAGTGAGGGTGGCAGGGAGCTGGAATAGGTACCCAGCAGCAGCAGCAGCTGCTGTTGGTAAAGGACTTCCTTGGGGGACAGCTCAGTTCTCACGCTTAGTAGAGAGAACTGTGTGCATCAGGTTATAGCCAGGTTAGAGTTCTATATGAGAAAAAGATATCCAGATACCTTTTAGCAGAGCTTGATGCTTTTGGAAAGCAATTTTAAGTACTTACATTTAGGACAAGAATTCAGCAGCAGATATTAAGTGCCTACAAGTGATTCTTTATAGCGTGAAGGCACATAAAAGGGCAAGGTCCAAGGCAAATATGGCTAGCCTTAGCATACAGGTCTAGCAAACTGGATTCCTCTTCTTTGTGACAGGCCTACCTCCTGCATTAAATCCAGCCTGATGTTTACTGTGCCCATAAGGTCAAGTGTCTGTAAGCAGACTTGTTAGAAAGTCCTGAGTACATAACAGCTGACAAATGAGCTGTCTAACACACTCTCCTCCATATTGCACAATTAATTAAATTTGAGGGAAAACTTTTTTACTGCCCCGTAATTAGAACATTATCTGGTATGAAGAATGTGGGGATGTTAGCAATCAAGACGTCTGCCACTGCAAAACTTAAAATATTAAATTGCCTGTGTTCTTTTGCGTAAAGCTCATTTGAATCTGTTCCCACCAAACAATGGGCATCATGCCATTGACTTCAAAGTCAGGCCGGGGTTTAGATGTTTACTGTAGCAACAGGATCAATTGTTTGACTTCCAAAAGACCACACAAGTTTCTGATAGACAGACTTGGTTAAAATAGACTAGTATTAATCAAAATTTTCTCAGTTACAGAGTGCTTGACAGGCGCACAGAATCACCTGTTCAACCTCATTAGATTTGAAGGAGAAGACATGAAAATGAAACAGCAACAAAATGTACCCTGTTATGTTCATGTATGTGGGTAAAACAAAAAGTCAAAACTAAAATCCACCAACAAACCAGAATTAAAAAGTATGAATGGCACTTCAGTTGTACAAAATTTCCAAATGAAATTAAATACACCAATACCAAACTTCCAGGGTGGTTTGCAATAACTAAGAGAAATGCTAAACCTACTTCAGATTTCTGACACACGTGTCCTCACAAAAAACAGTCAGTAAGTGAATAATTCCGAAGAATGTAGAGTGGGGAAGACTGAGTATGGATGTAAATGTACAGAGTATTGATGACAGTTTTTATAGCATCAATGCTAGCACACTTGGCTGCTTGGTGTTGCCTCATGACCTGTTGCCAGATTTGCAATAGCTGTCTTATGACAACCTTCCATCTCTGACTTTCAAACTGTTAATAAAGATAAGTTTATTTTGAAGAGGGAGCTGACTGCATAGGAAACAAGTTTCTCTTTCAGGATCAGCTAACATCATGCAGGTGTCTGTGCCAAGAGTCTTCTCCCTTTTGCAAAAATTACATCTTATTCATTCACAGAATCATAGAATCATTAAGGTTGGAAGGAACCTTAAAGATCAGCTAGTTCCAACCTCCCTGACGTGAGCAGGGAACCCTACCACTAGATCAGGTTGCACAAAACCTCATCCAACCTGGCCTTAAAAACCTCCAGGGATGCAGCATCAACAACCTCCCTGGGCAACCCATTCCAGGTCCTCACCAGCCTTATAGTGAATAACTTCTTCCTAATTTCTAACATAAATCTCCCCTCTATCATTTTAAAACCATTACCCCTTTTCCTATCACTATCTTTTCTGATGACAAGCCCCTCCCCAGCTTTTCTGTAGCCCCTTTCAAGCACTGGAAGGCCACTATAAGGTCTCCCCAGAGCCTTCTCTTCTCTAGGCTGAACAGCCCCAACTCTCTCCACCTGTCTCCATAGCAGAGGTGCTCCAGGCCTTTGATCATCTTGGTGGCCCTTCTCTGGGCCCTCTCCAACAGGTCCATGTCTTACCTGTGCTGAGGGCACCAGAGCTGTACACAGTATTCCAGGTGGGATCTCACCAGAGCAGAGGGGCAGAATCACCCCCCTGGCCCTGCTGGCCACACTTCTTTTGATGCAGCCCAGGATGCAGTTGCTCTCTGGGCTCCAGCACACACTGGCAGCTCATGTGGAGCTTCTCATCTACTACCACCCCCAAGTCCTTCTCCTCAGGACTGCTCTCCAGCCATTCTTCCCCCAGCCTGTATTCATGCCTAGGGCTGTGCTGATCCAGGTACATTCCTAGCATAGAAATCTTTTCATGTTTTCTGCTCTTTAAATATAAATTAAATTTTCCATTTTCTATTACTTGCTTACTTCTCTGTTATTTTCCTCCATTGCCATCCACAATAGTGATCTTCACTCTCTTACTCTTTCAGTCAGCGTCCCAAACCACTTCCATCCCATCCCAAGGCCAAATGCTTGAGAAAAAAAAGAATGCTTAGGAAAAGTTGCTTTTGTCACACAGACAATGAGGTAGATTAACTCTCTTTCCAAATATACTCTATTTCAGTGTGGTGTCCATAAATCTGACTGCAAAGACTATCCGAAAAAGCCCATCTAATAGGTAATACCTGGTCCATAGATGCAGGCTTCTGCAGGTCTCTGTGACTTCACAGGATCTGATCTAACAAAATTCACATCATTTTGCAGGACTTATTCAAGGCCTCAGCTTGGAGTAACTTTCCTTGGCAGGTAGAGTTTTTTTCTTGTGGTTTGGAATGAAAGACATTCACCTCCATCTGGCTATGGTCATTCTTTTCATCTCATCTGGGCAGCTTTTACAGTCCAGAACAATGTGGTGGTTTCTTTTTACATTTCAGTACTAGGAATGCACAAATGCCTGAGGATCTCTCACTTGCAAGTTTTTTCCTTTTCCATGAACATCTGTACCTGCATACTCAGTAATCACTCTGTGTTTCCACAGCCAGAATACAAACACATTCCAAGAAAACTTATCTGAAAACATTGGGAAAAGCTTTTCTGGGCAAAGCTGTAATTTATGTGAATGAAACTTAAGAAGTAATTTTCCCTTTC
>NW_009952893.1:4875803-4886499 GCF_000747805.2 Chaetura pelagica | reverse complement strand
TCCCTACTGATTAGCATTTTTCTCTTGAAGCCTTTTAGCTTTGGGGCTTACATTCTGGTGTCAACATTCTGGGCTCTAAAAACAGCTGAACAGTTTCAGAGCTTCAGTTAGGAAAAAAACCACCAACAAAATCCAAATGTCAGCCCCATGCTTATTAAAACAATAAAAGCAATGATAATGCAAAAAAATAAAGTGTTTACAGATTGTTTGCTGCATTGCATTACTAGTCTTAAACATAAGCCTTCAATGAAGAAATGCCACATTAATAGGGCACCAGGAACCACTGAGGGATCAAAACTATGCAAGCACTCTTGACAGTCAAATCTTCCTTTATATCCTAAGATATATGTTACTTAGTCTAATATGTAATGAATAAACTACAGTAGAAACTTCATTAATGGTAAATTATTAGGATTGGCCCAAAGGTATGGAGACATATGACAACAGAGGCTTTGAATAAACATTTTATCAAGCCATATAACCTTGAAAGATACAATAGAACAACATCAAGGTTAAACATCAGAGTAAAGGAGGCTAATATAACAGTCATCCTACAGAAATGGAAGCCAAGTATATAAACAAGAAAAGGATGGACACTACTAACAAAACTTGTATCTTCATCCTTCTTTGATCTAGCTGGTGAATTTTCATTTTGTAATAGATTTTTTCTCCTAGGAATAGGCTTTTGAACCTATGCCTAGGCAACATTTAGCATAGAAAGTCTTTTTCAAAGACTGTTGGATCCTAGGAAGGTTTGCAATGGGAAGTATCACCCTAAACTTCCTGATCCTTGTATACTTCCCTGAAATATCTGTTATTTGTCGTTGTTAAAAACAGAAGGTTTCGTGATATTATATCTTTACACCTAGCAGACAGAGCTAGATGAAAAATTGGGCTGGGTGCATGCTCAGCTCCACAGTGAATCCCTCTTAATGCCTGCTGGTTACTTACTCTTCCTTCTACTGCAACAGCTTCTGGCTACTGCTGTATTTTCCCTGAAATATTTTTTTTTTGACCAGCTTAATGGGAAAATGGTAAACAACAACAGCTTGACTGTGTAAATAGTGAAATGAATGTTTAAAGAACACATCACTGCATTAGATCACCCGCAGTGAAAATGAAGGGGTGAGGAGGAAACCAACTCGTGTAATGAGCTTTTGTTGCCATCATGGATGCAGGGAAATTCTTGAGTGTACAAAGAGACAGAGTGCTTCTCTGAAAGACAGCACCATATATAGTTGTATTTATTCGTTTGTCCTTAAGCCACCCACAGTAGCTTTTCAAAACAGTGATCTGTTTCCATTCATGTTTCAGTGTTGTCTGCAGACAGCAGCAGAGTTACACTTCGTGACAGACAAACTTCAAAAGGTTTCGAGGTTCAAAGCTTGTATGGGCTTATCTGAATTTCTCAGGTCTGCAAATCTCATGGTATCAGCCTACAGCTTGGTACTTCAAGCACTTCCTGGTGAAATCCCAGATGGAAACAGAGACATAGTTTGACTTCAGAGGGCCCAGATCAAGATATGCATTCATGTTTCCAATAGGTTTAAGAGGGGGCTGGAGACTCAGTGCATGTTGGCAAAACCAAAAGCCAGACACACACAGACTTCTTTGATTCTTCATGAGGATCCCACAGTAGAAAAACAGACACTCAATTTCTACACTTAAAAAAGAGTTTTTTGTTTGTTTTTATTTATTTGTTTGTTTTGTTATTATTCTAATCCACTCCAAAATTCAACCATTTTTGCAGATAGTATGTGCAGTGTTGCTTTTTTTACACAAAGAGCAATGAACTCTTACAAAACTGAATGCACTGGATCTCCCTTATCAGTGACCAGTCTTCTAGTTTTATGTCATGAGCTGCATTTTGCCAAAGGCATCTCTGCTTTCTGTCTTTGTTTCTATCACAGTAATCTGTTCTGCAGTTGTTCTCCTGCATGCCTATAACCTCCTAAACAACCTAGCATTACAATAATGACCCATTGAAATGCCACTGCTTCAGCTTCTGGGTGCCTCTCAAGAGTAGTAAGAATTTTGCAGAGAAGAAAAACCAGTGAGGGTGATTATTTTGTCAAACGTAACCATTTCCATACTGACAGCTCAGCAATGAAGTATGCCTGTCTTAAGAAATTGTTTTACTTTAAGCCTTCTCTTTGCTGAATAGCAGCACAGAGAGTTTGACTAACTAGTTGATGGTAATTTCTGGCTTTTTGGTTTTAGAGTTTTAGCTTGCATAAAAAACTTGCTGTAGCAAACAAGAATATAATTTATATGTGAACTATTGCTAATTGAGAAATAATTGCAACATATCATCTGACATACCACCACTTTTAAGGGGATCAAATATTGTAAATGACATGCAGCATTTGGACAAAGCTAGTCTCAAACTTCACGATCCTCCCTTTTACTTCCAATTTTGACAGTCATGGAGGGTGGAGCTGCATTTGAAGCCAGTCTTAGCCAGTTAAACATGGAATGTGTATTTCCCTATTAATAGCTGTCTTGTATCTTTTTCATGTCACTTTGGCTATGTTAGAGATTATGTTATGGATTTTCTTAGTGATTATAAGAATCTTGCTATGATGCAGATAAAATAGATGTTTTTCTACTTAATAACACTTTTTCCTAATTGTGTCTCTAATCATGGTTCTAATGCAAACTGTTCTATCTGTCATGCAAAAAGTGCCACAGCAATTTCTCCCTAGTATCACATTCCCCCCCACTTCGTGGGTTCTGGTGGCAAAATATTAATTGAGCATATCATAAGACTATTTCTGTTGTCATAATTTAAAAAGTAATTTGTCAGAAATACGGGACTGGCTCTTGGATGTAAGGAGAAAGGCAGACTTTTGGAATACTTAGCTACAAGCAATTTACTAAAATAACTTTATTAAGATACTATTGAAAGAAAATTTATGCATAGTTTGCAATAAAAATGTGTTAGGTCTTTTGTTAACAGTACAAGTTCAATTACCAATACATAGAAAAAACAGCATTATGCAGGTAGACGTCATTGAGCCAGACTATTTTAAAAAAACCAAGCACACTCATGTGTTTCAGCATGCTCTTCATGCTTTCTGAAGAAGTATGGCTTTTAATTTCACTGATGTGTTTGGACCCATCTTATGTTATGACTGCTTACTAGCAAATAAAATGTCAGAAAGTGTGGCAGATTCAGTACACATTTCATCAAACTCAGAGACCACAGCACAGAAAGCATTAATCTAGCTCATTTTCCAAGGGCTGTACATAACATGCAGTTCATCTGAACCTCAGTAAAACATGATTCTGAGAGTTTGCCAGCTTCAGAATGTTCCTGGGAATAGTTTTTCACTGGTGTTCTCCATTTCCTTTCTTGATCCTCTCCTTGAGGCTCAGCCAAGCAAATGTGGATAAATATATCTGATAGTTTCTAAAATGTCTCAGCAACTAATCAGGAATAACTGGACCAGCTCTTACAGAAATAAAACCCGGTGTCTGGCTCTTAATGTGCGGTTCTTAAACATAAAACTTTATCTTTCATAAACAGGCCAAGGGAATGGTTTTTTAGTTCATTTAGAGTACTTTTTTGTTGTATTTTTTTGTTTAAGTCTACATGCAATTAAGAAGCACTATATTAGTTGCTTCCCCCTATGCCAAATATTAATCTCCTTATTTCATAAAGGAGAGAGACGGGCTATAATTTATGATTTTTCAATTTTGAACAACCTTAGGATGCCTTTTTTTTCTGAAGAGTAATGGAAACAGTAGGAAAAAAAGTTGAACAAAAAAAACCCAGTTCATATTTAATGCCTTAATAAATCCTAGATTTTGATTACGCAGATGATGAAGCAGAAATAATTCTTTCTTTTCATTAATAAATAAATAAATAAATCTAGATACAGGTTGCTCTCTGTTCTTTACTTTGACTGTCATAATCCTTAGCAATGTGAGCACCATTACCTAGGTGGCAGGCACTTCTAAAGACAAATGTCCTCTTGTGAGCTGCACTGGCTATCCTGGAAAGTGTGCTATTTCTCCATTGGATAGTTGCAGAAGCTTTGAAAGTACCAGGAGTCAGTGTGCTTTGCCTCTCAAGACCATCAAGACTGAAGAAAGAAATAAAGGGTGTTTTCTGACATTATCTATTAAGCTGTTACAACACTGAACTTTCTGACTCTTCCTGAATGAATGGTCTGCACTAAAAACTTTCTTTGTTAAAATTGCAGACATAATATTAAAATGTTGCTACCTTAGAGTGTTTCTCTTGATCACAGTTTCAGTGACTAGCATAATTCCTTGCTGAATAAAGCCACATACCCTTCAGCAGTGTTCCTTCAGGGATCCTCTCCTCATGGCACTTGTCCTCTAGAGAACAGAGAGGAACGAACACTTGTCCATGTGTTGCCCCTAATAAAACACGTCTGAATGAACTCCATCTTATTTCCCTCGTTATAGTAGATTAATCATGTCTTTGTCCTTCATTTCTCTAGGAGCCAACTCACAGAATTTACAAGTGTATTGCCAATTAAAGTATCCTCTTTCTCACAGTAGTAAAAGCCTGTGGTTCTTTACCAGGAATCTCAGCACCTTAGAATAGAGGAATCCTAGAGAAATTGTGCAGGTTTGCATTTCTATGGCTTTTAGCTGGATGAAGTAGATTCTGCCTGGTAGTAACTCCCTACTGAGGTGAGAGGTGGTCAGATGTGCACTCAACTGATCCTTTAGGATCTTGTGACTAGTGCTGGTTGGCAATGTACCTGCTAGTAAAAAATATGCAGTATTCATGGGCTTTCCTCCACTATCAAAAGCTCTTGTCCACACCCACACTCCCTCACCTCCCACCTGCCTCCAGGTTACATTACTGAACAATGAAATTACCAGGTGTTTTAAAGTTTTCCTTCTTGGACTGAAACTTGTTTATTAAAGCATATAATGAACACAATGTGCATTTCAAATATTCATGTAACAAAAATGCTCAACACAAAAAAATTCCAAAACCTCACTGCATGCCTCTGTGAATTTCCTTGTGGTTATGTTACACTCAGGGCCCTAGTAAAATTGTGGGCACTATGATAAAATGGAAATTTACTGAAAATTAGAACTAAATGTTGGGTACGTGCCACCCTCTTGGCAACTTCTGTAATGTGTTTTCTTACCCAAAGTAATTTACAAAGATTTCCATGGGATCTAGTATGGGTCAGAGCAGAAGAGCTTGTACATCAGCAATATTAATGTTGACCGTCTAGTTTTTCTTTTGTTTTGTGTTTTTAGTATATGTGTCAATTAGATTAAGTCTCTCCTGTTTGGGCTTGACTAGAACAAGTGACATGAAAAAGTGAAGTTTCAGAGGTTTAATTTGAACAGACAGTAAAATAAAAGGAAAACAGAGTTAATCTCAGGCATAACAATATATCATATTACATATTGCCTTGACTGTTCAATCAAACCATGCAGCATGAACAAGATTCCACTGATTTCCATTGCCTAGACTAATTTTACCCTCAGTTGAATTTAGAGGTTATTCAATTTTTTTTTGTTACAGTGTGTCCCTGCTTGCAGGGCTTGTACCTGCCTTGAAGCTGGTACTATCATACTTGAAAAAGTTGGATGTATATGTGGAAAGCAATGTCTCTACCAAGTGGTGCTGCAAGCTTTCAAGATTTTATGGGAAATTTCAAAACATTTCACTGTTTACCTGAAGTCCTTGCTCTGAATGAAAGACTTGGAGTTTTAGAAGAAGCATATCTTTCTTTTTAATGAATTTGTCAGTTTGTAATGATTGCACATAAGAACTTGAAAATGTGGCCCGTTTTTAAAAAGCAAAAATCCTAAAAAAAAAACCCTCAACACTAACAATATTTTTAGAAATACATTGCACATTTCTTTAAAAATATCCAATGATTAAGTCAAATTCAAAAAAGTTATTCTGAGCATTTGAGTTTGGCAATGTTGCAAAAATCTCAATAGTAAAATCAATATTTTTATCTCAACTTGATCCTATATTACTTCATTCTCCTGGCTTCATGTTATATAATATCCTGGTCTCATGCCATGGCAGTTAGCTTATATCAGTTAACTAGGTTTTTATTATATACTCAATACCATGGTATCATGGTACCAGTGCAGCCAGTGGAGGTTGCCATATTTCTGACATCCTTGCATAGTTTGTCTTTTAAACTACTTTATTAACATTAAAAACAGAAATTAAAAATTAGGTGAATGTAATTCAGTATATATAATCTGCAACTGAAAATAGTATTTCACCACTTAGAAATATGTTCCACCACATAACATTGCTTGAAATGGAAAATTGCAAATTATAAACTTCTTTTTTTTTCCTTGCAAGTCAGGTTAAGGATAATAGAAAGGGCTTTTTCAAATACATAGCTAGCAAAACTAGCAGTAGAGGCAATATTGGCCCATTGAGGAATGAGGTGGGAGCCCTGGTGACAGAGGATATAAAGAAGGCAGAGGTGCTGAATGCCTTCTTTGCCTCTGTCTTCACTCCTGCAGGGTCTCCCTATGAGCCCCAGATTCATATAGCCCCAGAAGAAGTCAAGATAGAGGAAGAGTTTGACATGGTAGATGAGGATTGGGTTAGGGATCAGTTGAGTAATCTGGACATCCATAAATCAATGGGTCCAGATGGAATGCACCCAAGGGTGCTGAGGGAGCTGGCGGAGGTCATTGCTAGGCCACTCTCCATCATCTTCAGTAAGTCATGGGCAACAGGTGAGGTGCCTGAGGACTGGAGGATAGCAAATGTCACTCCAGTCTACAAGAAGGGCAAGAAGGAGGACCCGGGTAACTATAGACCGGTCAGCCTCACCTCCATCCCTGGAAAGGTGATGGAACAACTTGTTCTTGTGACTATCTCCAGGCACATCAAGGACATGGGGGTCATCAAGAGCAGTCAGCATGGTTTTATCAAGGGTAAATCATGTTTGACTAACCTCATAGCCTTCTATGAGGAAATTACTAGGTGGATAGATGATGGTAGAGCGGTAGATGTGGTTTATCTTGATTTCAGTAAAGCATTTGACACCGTCTCCCACAGCATCCTTGTAGAAAAGTTGATCAGGTATGGGTTTGGTGATCAGGAAGTGAGGTGGATTAGGAACTGGTTGAAAGGAAGGAGTCAGAGAGTTGTAGTCAATGGGGCAGAATCTGGTTGGAGGTGTGTGACTAGTGGAGTCCCACAGGGGTCGGTACTGGGACCGGTGTTGTTCAACATCTTCATCAACGACCTGGATGAGGGTATAGAATGTACCCTCAGCAAGTTTGCTGATGACACTAAGCTGGGAGGAGTGGCTGACACACCAGAAGGCTGTGCTGCCATTCAGAGAGACTTAGATAGGTTGGAGAGTTGGGCGGGGAGAAACATGATGAAATTCAACAAGGGGAAGTGCAGAGTTTTACATTTGGGGAAGAACAACACCATGTCCCAGTACAGGTTGGGGGCTGAACTGCTGGAGAGTAGTGTAGGTGAAAGAGACCTGGGGGTCCTGGTAGACAGGAGGATGACCATGAGCCAGCAATGTGCCCTTGTGGCCAAGAAGGCCAATGGCATCCTGGGGTGCATTAGAAAGGGTGTGGTTAGTAGGTCAAGAGAGGTTCTCCTCCCCCTCTATTCTGCATTGGTGAGGCCACATCTGGAGTATTGTGTCCAGTTCTGGGCCCCTCAGTTCAAAAAGGACAGGGAACTGCTCGAAAGAGTCCAGCGCAGAGCTACGAAGATGATTAGGGGAGTGGAACATCTCCCTTATGAGGAAAGGCTGAGGGAGCTGGGTCTCTTTAGCTTGGAGAAAAGGAGACTGAGGGGTGACCTCATCAATGTTTACAAATATGTAAGGGGTGAGTGTCAGGGGGACAGAGTTAGGCTTTTCTCAGTGATGACCAGTGATAGGACAAGGGGTAATGGGTGTAAATTGGAGCATAGGAAGTTCAAGGTGAATATCCGAAAAATTTTTTTTACTGTGAGAGTGACAGAGCACTGGAACAGACTGCCCAGGGAGGTTGTGGAGTCTCCCTCACTGGAGACATTCAAAACCCACCTGGATGAGTTCCTGTGTGATGTGCTCTAGGTGACCCTGCTCTGGCAGGGGGGTTGGACTAGATGATCTCTCGAGGTCCCTTCCAGCCCCTAAGATTCTATGATTCTATGATTCTATAAGCACAGTAAATGTCACAAATAGCCTCCTATAATTTACTTGGTTTAATTTCTTACTCTCTGTGGGTTCTTGAGGTTGACTTTTAGCCTATCTGCTTTCA
Organism: Chaetura pelagica; assembly: GCF_000747805.2. NCBI lineage: Eukaryota > Metazoa > Chordata > Aves > Apodiformes > Apodidae > Chaetura > Chaetura pelagica. Next base: position 4,878,246 of record NW_009952893.1, on the reverse strand, counting down.
TGACCCTCAAGATGCTTTATTTGCCTTACTGTGATAGAATCCTTCAAGATAGAATCCTTCATAGCATATCCCCTCTTCTCTTGTCAGCATCGTCAGCCTCTTGTTACTTTATTGGGGTTTCAGCTTCCACGTTTTTTGCTACTTTAAAAGTCACTCTCTGCACTACACTTGATCCTATGTTTTCAGTAGTCTTGCAAAGGTATGACTGCCACCTGTGAAAACTGCTTGTTTAGCTCCTGTTTTCTATCTACTACTTCCTTTTTCCATACCAAATACCAACGTTGTAATCTTTTTTTTTTTTTTAAAACTCACTCCCTCAGTATCAGTTTAATGCTTTCACACTTTTCTCCCTCACACTCTCAACACTTTCCAGAACTCCCAACACAGCATTTCACCAAAATGAGTACCACCATGCCCCACTCATCTATCCCCTAATGCATTCATTTTTTAAAATGGCTATCAAAGTATTTGTCTGCTTTCTTTCTTTCTCCCTACCTCTCTTGATCCTTAACAGCTTTTGAAGCATGTCTCCTTTTCTATCTTTTCCCCCTGTCCTCTTAATCATTAGACTTTTCTAAATAGAAAGGCATCTTTATAAACTTTATCTCCCAGAGTTCACTCAAATTTCCTTTACCACTGAGCTCTGTAACTCGCTGCTCTCATAGTCATACTTACAAACTTTTCTAAGGTATTTTTCTTCCCACCTCACAATTACCTTGTCTATTTCAGTCAATCAATTACTTGATTCTAATACTTTATTCTCTGAACTGTTTAGACGTATCTTCATTTCAAATTCAGTGGCCAACCTGTGATTGACTATAAATATTGTGGGATTGCTTCTACCTTACATGGTCATGGAACTGCAGAATGATTTCTAGTTCCACTACTTGTACCCACTGCTTAAAACATACCTAGTATCCACTAGTTTCTTGGCAGTTAAATTGTCATTAACAGTCAAATAAAGGTTGTAAGATTGATCAAAGTGAATGACCATATTTAAATTTGGTTTTATCTGTCCATGTCTAATAACACAGATGAAAACACACAATTCATATGTTGAAAAATCAGCAGAATTTGTAAATGAAAATACTGCCATACAATATCTGAAAGACAAAATTCTCTATTAATACAGAGAATGTTGAACAGATGTGAACAATTTCTCAATATAACTTTTAATTCCTCACATAGGAATTGACTGTTGCTAATGCTTGGCAATATTATCCTGCTTCACACTGTTCTGTCACAATGGAACATAAACCACAATTTGACACTGTATTCCAGCGGTTTGCAATTTTACATTTATCATGAAGGATGTGTTTTGTTCTTGCTTCAGGTTTGCCTGTCTCATTCCATGCTCCTCTGTGTCCATGAGGAGTATTCAGAACTGGTTAGGTTTGCCTCAGCAATGGAACAAGCCCCCACTTTTAAATGACATTCCATCATTCTCCAGCTTGGCTTTGAGATATCTGAGACTTCCAGATGCATGTTAAAACAACACATGGGATGTCATTTCAGCTGTAGACAAGCAGCAAAATACAAGAAAGGTTATCTGACTGTTTAGAAGTGTAGAGAAATAATATCTTGGTAATGGGGAATATCTATTATAGAACTAGTCAAACAGAAGTGATGTGATCCTGTTTTGTAGACTTGCATAAACTATAGGTATCCAACATTCTCCACAAGTAGCAAAGTCACTGCTCTGCCCAGTCAGCACCAATCATTATATAAATGTTTCGGGGGCATAATAAAGCAAGGGATGGAAGAGAATCAGCCATGACAGATGTTTTATTGCAAGGTCTGTCTGCAGTAAAAAAAAATAGCCATGTAAAATGGACACAAGGAAGCATAGTCCTGAAGCTGCAAGAAACTGTTCAGATAAGAAAGGATGCATAAGTCCCTGTCAAGCTACAGAATTCAAGTATTTTGTTAAAACTCCTTCAATTTGGATAAATCTGTGTAACCATGTCGGTTAATTCATTGGATCAATTTCTCACTGAAGCATCTGTCAGTTCAAACAGCTCTCATCTGTCTTTGTAAATAAAATACAGACAGTAAATCTTTGAGACACTTATCAGCCAGACAGCTAGGAAAACCACTCACTTTATCTGACTTAGAGGAATTTGAACTGACCACCAAAAGAGAAGCCAAGAACCCATAAAAACTATCTGGCCTATTGTTTTTGAGAGCTACTCCTGCTCCTCAGAGCTAATGGAGTCGAGAAAGGACCATCTAAATGATAACTGACACTTAGCAATGCTGTAAAACCATACAGAACTGCCAACCAACCACTTTACCCAGCAGAAGCATTCCATGTTGAGATCTCTCCATCTACAGAGGCATCACGCAGCTTTTAGCCATCCTTAATATTGACAAAATATTAAAAGATACTTTTCCCATTTGGATCTCTCACAGTCAAGCCCCAGACAAGATACAGTCCTGCTGA
>NW_009952893.1:4852190-4875769 GCF_000747805.2 Chaetura pelagica | reverse complement strand
CCGGCTGAAATATACAGGCAACTTTTTTTTTGCCTTCCACAAAAAAAAGAGCTTTGTAGGCCGATACCATAAGATACCCTTGCAAGATTTTTTCTAGCAAGTTTGCCATACTATTGTCACAGATGTTAAATCTTATCAGCAAACTGGATTTTCACTCATCTGGATCAACTCACTTAGTAGCAGTCAAAGCCTCTCCCCCATCAGCTCACCCAGCATTTCTTGCTCCCCAAATGTCTAGGAGCCCAGCACACTCCCCAGGATCACATACTCACACATGCCTACTTTCCACAGTACATTTTGACTTTCAGAGTGTTCTTGGATAGCCTGCTCTGCTTGCTGCTTCCCCTGTACCACTGAATGCTGGGTTCTGCTAACATGTTTCTAATAACCACACAGTATTCCATATTCTGGAACAGAAATACCACAATGCAATACAAGTCAAAATCAAATGGTTTGTCAAGAGGCAATTTTGAGTTAAAAGGAGAGGCTTACAGGCCTTTTTCTCTCAGCCTACTTGGGTGGCATCTTCCAGAGCCATGGAGACAGCGTGCTTTCCATTCAGGTAAAGAAATTCTCCTGCCTGCTTGAAAATTAAGAGATTCTTTGCAGTCTGGGCACCCAAGTGCGTGACAGGATTATGACATAACCAGCCACCCACATTGTCACAGAGTTGTTTCATTAAAAAAAAACCAACACAAGCAGGAGGATGAATTTTAAGGTGGAGAATGCTCTTGAGATACTGCACTTAATGGTAATGCACAAGGGGTGCTTCACACACAAACACATATCCCACAATAAAAAAGTGCTACAAAATAAGGCAGATGTATTTTGTTGTTGTTGTTCCTATATATATATTTCCTTCCAAAACAAACAACCAATAATTAGCCCTCTGCACTCAGGTTCTGAATGTGGTGTCCAGCTGGAATAAGAATATATAGTTAGGATTTCACAGTCTGCAAGAATTTACTGGGGGTGGGGGGTGGGAGGTATCTTCCAGAGCCATGGAGACAGCGTGCTTTCCATTCAGGTAAAGAAATTCTCCTGCCTGCTTGAAAATTAAGAGATTCTTTGCAGTCTGGGCACCCAAGTGCGTGACAGGATTATGACATAACCAGCCACCCACATTGTCACAGAGTTGTTTCATTAAAAAAAAACCAACACAAGCAGGAGGATGAATTTTAAGGTGGAGAATGCTCTTGAGATACTGCACTTAATGGTAATGCACAAGGGGTGCTTCACACACAAACACATATCCCACAATAAAAAAGTGCTACAAAATAAGGCAGATGTATTTTGTTGTTGTTGTTGTTGTTCCTATATATATATTTCCTTCCAAAACAAACAACCAATAATTAGCCCTCTGCACTCAGGTTCTGAATGTGGTGTCCAGCTGGAATAAGAATATATAGTTAGGATTTCACAGTCTGCAAGAATTTACTGGGGGTGGGGGGTGGGAGGTGGAGGGCATTAAGCCAGCAAGGTGGCCCGTTTTCCTCTCACAGTCTTTTTGCAAACTGACCTCTCAGATATCCTCATCCTTGCTTAAACACTTGTGATGAATTGTCCTGAATTTGCACTCAAGTCTAAGTCTACAGTTTTCTCTCTATTGCTTAAAATGTTTGTAGGTTTCTTCTTACTGATACCTGTGTCTCCAGGAAAGCAGAGGTTCCCTTAGGAAACCAGTGAGTCTTCCTCCAAGATATGTGTTTTGCTGCTCCCCAAAATCTGAAGCTGTCCCCTGGGCTTGATAATGCAATTTACCCACTATCTGTGTTTTTAAATTAAAATATATTTGAGTCATAGTGTGGGAAAAGGCTGCTACATATGCCAGAGTGTTATACAGTCAGGGAAGAAGGAAAGGTGCAAGAGCATGAAAAACTTTCCCTTCTTCCTCTTTCCTCTCTGCAACCACTTTACAGAGCCCCTTCTCAGAGAATGGAGGAGGCTGCTGAAGGTAGGGAAACGGAAAAACTGCCTTCAGCCTGGTGAAGAAACAGAAAATATATTCTGGTCCTAGAGCACTTCACCTACTGGGTTCCTGTCATTCGGGAGCAGGTACCACACAGGCACCATTTAAAGCTGCCTTCAGAGTTAAAGAAACACTTGTCCTATTGAAATTACTAAATTGTAACCAACTATGTAACCTTTCTGTAAAGTTCTGTAAAGCTATTTATTCCTTTCTACAAGTTATATAGTTTGACAGCTTTAAAATCAAGTTAAAAAGACAGAGATCAGTAAGGTTTAAATCATTATTTTTAACAATGGAAAATATTATATAGAATATATTATTGGTTTATGTTAACCCAAGGAATTAACATAGTTTCTTGGAAAATCAAAGACATATATTAAGAAGCGATTAATCTCTAAGCTCATTACTTAGAAAACATTTAATTACCCTGCAACAAACAAAATTTTTCAATAAATGGTTATGGGAAATGTTCTCTTGACTAAACCGAAATGTTGCCATCTGGCTTCCATTCTCCCTATACTGTTTGTCAGAAATGAATTATTTAATTAAAAATTCTTATGCAATAGAATAATGCAGTGATAAGCTGCTGGTGTTTATGTTAATCAGCTCCCACTCAGAAATGCACATACTTAGAACACAGCATCTTCTCATCAGTGTTCCAGCATTTATTGTGAGCTCCTTGGCACTTAAGGAACAATTTACTGTAAAAGAGCTGAAAGTAGTTTTGTTTTTTGTTTTGTTTTGTGGTTTGTGTTTTTTTTTTCATTTCAAAAGGAAAAAAAAATACAGATCCTATGTTGTCACTAGCTCTACAAAACAAACAAAAGTGTTTATACCATTCAATTATCTCACATCTTGGAACTTGTGTGAACAGAGAAAGGAGAGGTTTTAGGCAGGAGGATGTCTCAGTTGACTTGTCAGAGATCCCATTATTTGTATAAGGAGAAGGAAACTTTGCCATTCTGGGGATCACATGCACACAATATAAACATGAAATCTGTCAAAAAAGCACACTGGTAAATGTATCTAGAATTACTACATTATCTGTATTTAAACCATCTGTTTATGTAGTGTCTTAAATACAGAAGGCAAGGCACAAAGCCAGATTTTACATCAACTATCTCCTTGTTTCATAGCATTGTGTTTTAAAGCTAAAGATGCCTGACTTGGGTAGCTGTCCTGCTGTGTTAGCTATGGTCATTGAATGAGATCATTAGTTTGTTTCAGTGAGACAAAGGCAATGCAAGACATCACTATGACTACTTGTTCTGAGTAGATATTAACCGTGTTTTGAAACACTGTCTAAAACTAAGGCAAAAGTGTCGTCCAGAAAATCAGTCCTTGTAAGGGCATCAGACTGTCAGGTGAGACCTCACAGGGTTTTCCTGGGTCTCTAGCTTTTCTGAGTTATCTGCCCCATAACTTCATGGAAGCTCCTTTTGGAGAGCAAGCTTTTCTCCATAGGAGCAGCAACCTTTTCCCTGTCATTTGAAACAGCCCTTTTGGGCCTCTCTCCCAGCTACAAACAACACCTGGTTTGTTCCTGGGATATGTTGCAGCCTCTTTCCATCTCCAGGTATAGACCCACTGAGTATACACACTTGACATAGTCAGGTCTCAGAGCAAAAGTGGGAGTACATCACTGCTCAGTGTCATTGGACATTTAACGTTTCTCACCAGTGCCCCAGCTGCTCCCCAGCACACAGCTCCATGTCATGAGCTACCTCAGCTGACACATGGGAGCATTTTGGTTATGGAGCCATCTGTAGGCTGTCTCGCTTTATCACATAAACCATACACTCAGTAAAAAAAGAAATTGAGATGTCTTAAAAGCCATCAGGTGAGCAGCTGAACGGGGAAGGAACTTGAAGGTACAATATGACCAATTTTCCTGGCCATTATTATTTCCAGGGAGATAATACATTTTTTGAGAAGAGAAAATCTTGACTTTGTAAGTGGTGTCAAACCTACTGTGAAAGCTGTAGTAATTTCTGGGGACCACAAAGCAGAAACTTTTGGACAGAAAAAGATAAGCTGGTACAGCTTGAGATAAAGGGTGAAGAATGTGCAACTAGGATCTGCAATACTTAAAATCTTCTGAGAGCCAGAAAAAGAGGAAACCTCCACACACACATGCATGCATGCAGAAGCACAGGCCCAACTTCAGGAATGAAACCTAACTAGTAGAAAGAATGATATTATCTTCTGTGTGCAAATTAGACTTAGCTCCAGATTCAGATAGCAGCATGTGTTATCTGTGAGAGAAGCACAAAGGGGAGTTATAATAAACTCAAGAATGTCAGACTTCAGCTTTGGATTCACTCTTCTGTCTTGGGACTTCCCTGGTTTCCTCATTTTACTGTACATAAACCAGCCATTTACATTTGTGTGTGTGTTTGTAGACTAAACGTGCTACATTAAGTTTATAGGTATAGTATGCTTTTCAGTTTTTGTTCTTTTTACAGAGTCTGGTCATTAGAAGCAAAAATAGTAAACCACTGCCTCCAAAATTGTGTTACAAAGCCTGTAACTGTTCACTTATTTATAGTCTCTAATTTACTGCTTTTTGTCTGAGCAACCATCAACTAACTGTACTCTTAAATCTTGTTCTTTGGCTGAGATGTTTAGACTACCATTTTTATTGTTACATGCTTTTATTCTTCAATTCATTCCACACAGACTGTTTAGGTGATTTGTTTCCTGCCTGTGTGTACTGACAGCCCAGACATTGAGAACTGGATTAATAGGAAATAACTCATGAGTTGGTCTTATGACTGAGAGTCACATAAATGAGATTTTGATAGCAAGTGTAATTAATGCTGCCACACAAAAGAGTAGTTTTACCTGTGATTTGAGACCCAGCTCTAAATGTTCATACTGTCTGCCTAACTTGTCACAACAATTTTTACTTCCAACTTTTTCTTGCACTGTCTTTGGACCAGAGTACCAAATCTGGGAATCCTTTGCATAACTCTAGAACAGACCGTTTCCCAAAAGAAAATTAGCAAATGCAACTGGAAGGCACAAAACAAAGCCACAAATTCTCCTTTCATCCTGAAACAGGCACACACATGGATGGAGCAATTCTGAGGCTATGAAAAAAGAGTAGATCACTGCTGTTGTATCATTCCCTGAGTGCCTGTCTGAAAATTATAAATTGCTGTTTGTTTTTTTTCCCCAAAGGAAACAACAGATCCACTTCCAGTGAAGTGGCACTCTGTGTAATTTTCCATGCTGATACTTGTTGATTAAAAACAGACTCAAATTATTCCTCCCATATTCTGCAATAAAAGGGAACCAAACTGAGTAATAAAATATGAGGAAATCCTCCTATTTCACCTTAAATGTCAGCCAATGCTTTGTTTCTCTGTCATGATTTTAAAGGTCAATTATGGAAAAAATGTTTTGGAGAAATTGTAAGTACTGAGGTTTTTTAATAAGAATATGATAGCTGGAACTTGTAATATTCATGTTTACGTATTTCTGCTGAATTGCTCATTCACTAGTTAACTTCCAGAGTCAGCAATGGAAGCCTCATTTAAGTGTAACCTAAAACCTATTTGTGGACTGAAAAATGTCAATACAAAGGTTAATTCCTCACAGAACCTTCTTTTAGAAGTGGAAATAAAAGTGTTATAGCCTGTAAGCTGAAATGAAGCCTTTCTCTTATATATAATTTCTGTGCACCATTTTCCCACTAATTAATCCTTCAAATCACTTAGGAATGTCAATAAATAGTTTTTTGTTCAAATTCAATTCACTAAGATCCTTAATATACTTTCTTTCTGTTTTGCACAGAATTAATCAAACTGCAGCATTGTTCTCACTTATTGGTGCGGGGGGAAACTCAGCAAGTATCTGCACCGTAAACCACTTTAGTAGAGTTAGAAAATTATATACTTCAGAAGCAGTTTTTCAGAAACACTTCAGAAGAACATAAACAGTCATGAGACGGATTGTCAGCACTAGGACTTCTAGCTTGAGTGGAGTGGCACCAAACACTTAAAAAGAATGAGGCTTATAAATAGGGCTTGCATCTTTCTTTCTTCAGAGTTTCTGATTCTGAAAGAATGTCTGGTTCATCGTTTATTGTTTGATTAAGCCAGCCATCATCCAAGCATGCCCAGGCACAATAGGTGATAGCTTAAAGTGTTACTTATATGAGTAAATTTTCCAGAGGAAATTTGCCTTGAATGCAAAGCAATAAATTATAAAGAAAGTTATGACGCTTCATAACTCTGTGGAGAAGCACAGACAGGAGTCCAAGGAACAGAATACTTCATATTGTTGACAGTTGTACACAAGGAATTCACCTCAACTTTAGAAATGTTGGTCAGAAACAGGGACAGAGAGAAACAAGGGAGTAGACAGGGCAAAGAATTATGACAATGCTGGACTATTCTACAACATACATATTTGTATGTCCTATATGTGCTTATATTTCCTATATATTCTTCACATATCCCGAGTACAAAAGGTAAGTGTATAATAGATTTCAGGCAATATCCACACTTATGTCACTGAACCAAATAAAGATGTGCAGGTCTATTAGAAAAAGCCCAAATTTGATGTATCTTTCCAATAACAGGAAGAATGTTATATATCTGTTTTCAAGAACTTAAGAGCTATATTATGGTGATAGTCTTTCTAAGATGAGGAATTCCTGAAGAAAAATTGAGACAAGAACTTACCTATGGTAGTGGATAGATTGCATGAACAGGCCTGGGGAGATGAGTGTTGGTCTAAATGCAGATTTACTTACATTTTGTGATAGATATGAAGTAACTTGCATCTAGGACCGTTTCCTAAATACTGCTGACTAGAGCCTGAGTTATATCCTAATACATAAGGTTTCATATCTCTTTCAAAAAACTTAGCATTAAAAAAATCTCATGTTATAACTATGTGTATTATATTAACAGTATAAACACAAACTGTCTATATTTCTTTAATCCACCTAAGTTTAATATCTTTTCAGAATGTACACAGAAGATCCTTTTTAACCATTAATTATTTTATATGACTTTATTGGATTTCCTCGCTTTTCATTTAAGCAACCCCAGAGTCCAAAGGATACTTATATTTAATATTGTAAAAACATTATCTTAGAATATAAAAATCTTTCATCTTTCTTACTTTTAAATTTAAACAAAACAAGAGTCTTTATATTGATTGAGTTAGGTGTTAAACATAATGATTTTCATTTTACTGAATAATGAGCATTAAACCCCCACTCCTAAGGATGTTCTCATTTAGCACTGAACCAAAAATCTGGAGACTGTAATGTCACTGTCAAGAACTTTTACGCAGCACCTAAACTGATCTGCCACTGCTGTTCCATTCACCCTTTCTAGAGGAAAAAGTAGTTGAGTTTCAAAGAGCACACAATATGTTACTGATCAGAAGACATATATTCCACACATTTAGATTTTTTTATTCAGATATGGTCTTCAGTAAGCCTTCATTTCTGATTGTTAACACAACAAATGTAATTTTCTTTTCTTATTCTGTGATTTAAATGATACAAACTCACTTCAAAGAAGAACAATCTAAATGGCAGGAGTAACTGTCAGCTTTCTCCTGTATCTCATTAATGAGATTGAGAAAAATAACATCAGCTGTAACATGAAGAATTCATATTTACAGTGAGTATGCTACAAATAATTTAGGAAACTGCAAACTCTCATAAAACAAGAACCATACAGGGGAAGCTCTTACAGGAGAGGGGAACTTAATTTATCTACAGAGATGCTTCAGTAAAGGAAATTGGAAGTACAGGTTTGATTTATGATCTTGTTTTAGATTCCTGAAAGCAGTGCCATCTGAGTAATTTTATATAGTATGCTCGCATTGACCCTGCTTTTTTCCTAAACGAATTCATTCACACTAAGTGAAATAATCTTTTTTTTTTTTCAATCATAGGCAGTAAAACAATGAAAATTACTTAATTTCATATAAAAAAAGTTATTTCAAGGAATTTTTTTTTCAATATTTACATGTAGATTACACCATAGATGAGTTTGATTTGATCAATATTCAAAGATTACCTTCTCCAAGCCCAGGAGCAATGCATCTCAAGAAAGAGGAAAGCAGTTGAGAATGCAGGAGACCTGCATAGATGAACTAAGAGCTCCTGGACACTATTACACACAAAAAAAGGAGTCTTCAGAGGGTGGAAGCAGGAACCAGGGACACCAACGGTAATAGAGAAGGGTTTCTACGACTACATCAGTGATAGGCAGAACAGGGAAAATGTGGGCCCTCTCCAGACTGAAATAGAGCTCATCATGCAGGATATAGAGAAGACTAAAGTACTGAACAAATTTTTTGCTTCAGTCTTCACTGGTAAGGGCTCTGGTCACACCACCCAAGTCACAGAAGACAAAGGCAAAGACTGTGAAAAGAAAAATCCCCCCACTGTAGGAAAAGAGCAGGTTCAAGACCATCTATATAACCTGAAAGAGTACAAGTCCGTGGGACCTGATAAGATCCATCTGTGGCTCCTAAGGGAGTTGGCAGATGAAGTTGCAGAGTGGCTTTTCATCATATGATTTTCTTCAATGACCTTTCATGGACTTACCCATGCTAGTAGGGCTATCCTGATGAAAGTCAGACATACATCATCTGACAACTGCTGCACTCATTTCCAATGGATGTTGTACTGTGCTAGTTCATCTCTTCATTGATATGAAAGCATTGAAGAAATTCTCTTTGTATGTCTAAATGAATGTAAGTGCTAGTATTATCTCTTATCATCTGATGGAGAATGTTTTGTTTCAAAGCTAAAACAAGAGACTTCTTTGCAGGAACATGCTGGTTGTGGTTAAACTACCCTCGAAAATAGGAAACTGCAAGTGAGGACCATGGACAGATCTTACTCATTTCATGTTCTGCCATGAGCTCTGAATTAAGAAGCTGTTTAGAGCTAACATGAGATGTGAAGTTCTTCTGTATTAAGAGGACATGCTTGGGAATAAGAATGAAGGAATGATGCAGCTTATCAAAGTTCTGCATGTTCACATAGTTAAAAAAATCCTACCAAACTTCTTCTCTATGGTTCCTTTGTCTCAGGTGAAATGAAGAACATTATTGGTTCAACAAAACAAATACTCTTTCAGTTAACATTGACTTTGCTCAGATCCTATCTAAACAAGAGAGAAGCTGGTAATGATTCATTTTGCCAGTTGTTTTTCTCACTCTGTATCTCTCCAAAGCTTCACCAGTGCTTTTCAAGAGTTCTAGCAAAGCCCACATAGCAGTGGAAGAAGTGAGAGTAGTGTCTCCAAGCTGGCATCCCCTTTGGAATTTCTTTCCCCAGGAAGGAAAATTGTACAAGCTCATGAGGAAATTAAACAAGTTTTTCCAAAAACTATGGATACTAATGTATCTCAGAATTTCCCATAGCTCTTCAAAAGATGCCTAAATTGCCTTAGAATTACATCATCAAAGTCTCTCAGAGGGCATTGCTGTAGGAGGCTGCAGTATGTACCGTGGAGGAGATATATAAAAGGCAGATGTAATGACACAGAGAAGTGAAAAGGAGATAAAACAGAACAAAGGACATTGACTCCTGGTACTTTCACTGAGGCACTCCCATGCTTCTGTAAAAGCAGACCATTATTCTACAAGAAACATAACTATAAGATAAACAATTACTGTAATCTCCTCTTTAGCTGGCCTTGTATGTCATAAGATTTTTGTTGCCTTATTTACACAGATTGAAATACTGCTTTGGTGTTTCTACATGCTTAATGTGCCACCTTCTCTTATGGTCCCAAATATCCTAACCTTTACTACTCTATTAATTATGAAACACTCATTTTACATGCAAATCCCACACTGGAATGGCTGTAAAGGGAGCTGGCAGAACTATGCTATGGCAGTCTCTACAAAATGACATCATCCAACTTGACTGGTCTGGCTCCCGCATAATTACAATTTTCACGGCTCAAGCCAGGAGAGCAAGGTGATGGCATTTTTAATGTTTGCAGTTTGCTGGTTTATGAGTTAAGGTAGGTGGCCAGGTGCTATGTCGTAGGCTCATCTGTCCGTCTAGTGCTGTATTTGCAATACCATGAGACTAAATGAAAATGTTGTGAGCACGTCTTTATGCTGGAAATACAAATGTTTTCTTTTCTGGAAAAGGCTGCTGCCTAGTGTAACAGGAAGTGATCTAATATTTCATGTAATAGCCGTATTGCTAAAAGGTCTGAATTTAACTTAGGCAGTCAGAATCCTCTGACACTCACTCCTTCATTGGTACTATTTGACAGTGGGGTAGGAAAGAAGAGGAAGGGAATAATAATTCACTTCAATCGCATCTCATTATCTTAAAAGACAAGTTGGCAATGGAGCAGCAAAGCTCTTTGAATGATGGGGTAAGGACTGAGGAGAGATTTGGCATGAAGAACTCCTATTTTGAAGACCTAGGATCAAATGCCATTTTATTGCCACATAATCCCTGATTATATGATGACAGACACCAAGATGGAGAGCTAAACCACAAGTATCATTCATTGGAGAAGTTAGAACCATATTCTTGACACTTGAAGATATAAAAAACCATACAAACCAGCAAATAAAATCAGTAATCTTTTGGTTATATAAATCATATGTTGCAGATGCATGCAAAAGGGCTATCCTCACAAATTAAGTGGCCATGCAGAGAGGATGCAGGCTCCATTTTCATAAAAATTATCTGGAAAAAGTAACCCAATAAGAAAAAAACTAAGTAAACCTTTGGCTTCTGTTATGACGGTTCTCCTGTTTTAAGTCTTTGCATTCAGGCTCTCACAAAGCAGTGTGGGATTTGTTGAGTTTATTTTTCCATGTTAAACAAGAATGCACCTCTTTCCCAGCTGAGCTCCCCTATAGTCCAAAGCAGCAGCTTCGTTTCTGGTGGAGTCTCATCCACATTCCTCAACTTCCAGGTATGTAGCCAAGTGTCACTTTCCAGTTTTCAGGTTTCCAGGAATCAAGCCTTCTTAAGTGCTGTGAATTGTTCCTTGGAGATAATTCATTTTGCCTCAAGAAGATGCATGTTGCCCAGCCACCTAACGCAAATTCTCTGAATCACTCACTGGGACCTGTTGCACTTTTTTTGGTGTTGCTATTATTTTTGAGACACCAGCACAGTTTGTTCAGGTCTTGCTCAAATAAATCCCAAGCCACATTTAGCAGAGGGCAATGAATAGTACACATAGGAACTAGCAGATGAAACATCCATCTCTGATGGGCTTAAGTGTGCTCACCTTCTGTTCAGACAGGATTCCCTAGCCCAAGGAATGTATGAAACATATTTTTGAGGTCTATTATGAAATCAGTCAATATAACTGTCCACAGTAAAAATTCTTGTGCACTGTGTAGTTGGCTTTGGTACAGAAAAGATTATGGGAATTTGGTAGAATTCTGGGATATACATAACCAGCTTTTCTGCAAATATGCCTGTGTAGGAAGAAATGCTAATTATAGTATGTACATGCTTAAAGGTAGAACAATCTTTCTTTTCAAAACACTTAAAGCATAGACAGTAAATATACTAAGCTTCTGATCAGAAGCATGCAATTGACCAAAACATATATGAATGAACTTCTCATAAAATTTAAAACACAGGTCCAGCTGAAAATAACAGTAATATTTATATGCAGAAGTGTCTTCAGAGTCTGGTTAAATGAGATATTGACACAAGTGAGGAGTTTTTAAGAAAACCAGTAAAAGGCAAATGGAACTTAATCGTTAGGATGGGAAAAAAAACAAACAAAAAAACCCAAAAAAACCCAAGCAAAATTACCAGCTAACACTTGTCTTCAGAAGAAAAAATACTACTTTCAAAGTAAAGGAAGAAAGAAATCTGACCCAATTTTTCATAATTGAATCTTCTCTGGTTTTGAATGAAGATGCACTACATTTAAAAAAACGAAACCAAAAACAAACAACAAACCAGTTTAGGTAGAAAGCAAGTAAGTTGAGACAGCTGTTTAGAGAAAATACAAAGTTTTATTGTCTCTGTGAACCATAGCCACTGGTTTCTTCACTGTTTTCATCACTGCAAGCAAGAAAAAACTACAGTCATCGCCAGATAACAGTTCTATCTAACAAAGTAAGCAAAATAAATTTTTTAACAACTCTGAAGTAAACAGTGTTGATACAAGTGTGGACCCAGGCTTTCCACCTTAAGAGCACCTCAAATTATGCTTTTCTGCACAGGATAACCTCCCAACTTTTTACTTGATATAGTATATACGCTTTAGGGAAAAGTCTAGACTTAAGTCAAGCTGAAACCTTTCAAATCACAGCACTTTGGATATTCTGGAGAAATAATCACCTCAGAAGAAACTATAATCTTTTTGGCTTTGTTATCAACCAATTGTACTTCCAGCTTTGACTGACAAAGCTTTGCATTATAAGCAGTTCATAGAATGTCTAGGCATTTAAAAGAATTTCAGAAGTTTCATCCCAATTAGATGACAGCTAAAGTAACCATACACTGTTCAGTCAGCTTTCTAAATCAGCCTGAAATAAGGTGTGTTCGTCATATCTGAGAGTCTGATGAACTCTTAAAACAGATTAATTGCAGGATCCTTGATGGATTTTTTCCCCCCTTGTTAAAGGAGACATTTTGCATGTACTGTTTTACTCAATATATAAATTCCCCTCCATCCTGAAAAGAGGTCAGTCCAAGAAAGAGTACTAAGGAAGTAAGGCAGTACAGAGTCCTAAATATTTTTGTTGTTACTGCAGTACTTACTCATAATCAAGCTGAAACTGCAGTATTTCTTGCATATGTATTTGGACAAAATTGATAAATCCTACTTGTTTTAGTGACTGGGGTTTGGCAAACCAAGCTAGATAGTCTTTAAATGTGAAATTCACAAAAAAAAAAATAATCTAAATAACCAGTCAGTTCTAAGATGGTCTTACAGGTAACAAGAAAATTATTCAGAGACATAGTTAGTCTTGGCACATTGTATCAGTAGGCTCATCAGGATCTGCTAAGCTGCTTTAGACATCATAGGACTTGCCATATTTTTCCTGGTGATGACCTGGTAATCAACAACAAAAAGCTAGACAGAAATCAGGTATCATTTTCTGGCAGACTTCAACCACGTAACCAGCCATAAATGGATCCCATATGGTCTTCATCAGCAGAAAATATGCCATTTGCTTTACTTGGCTGCATTTTGATGCCTTATTTTAGATGGAGAGATATGAGGAACCTTGACAGCTTGTCAACAATGTCATGAGGTTCAAGAACAGCATAAGCATTGCCAGCAGATTATTTTTTCCCTTCTGTTCAGCACTCAAAAGATTGTATTTGGAGTGTTGTGTCCAGTCCTGAGCTCCTGATACAAGACCAGAGTCAGCCCAGTGGAAGGCCACCAGATAGTTAGGGACCCGCAGAATACAGCATATAGGGAGAGTCTTAAAAACAGAAAGCCAAGATCTTGAAGGTCATCAGTGATCTAATGGAAAGATGTGGAAAAAACAGAGCCTTATGGGTACACAGTGGTAGGACAAAAGGCCACAGGCACAAGGTGCATAACTGAAAATCCTGATTCAGTATCAAGGAAAGAAGACTTAAACCATGAGAGTGCCCCAGGATTAGAATAGGGTTCCTAAGATGCCCAGCAAGACTGTGGAATCTCCAGCCTTGGCGATAATTCAAGGCTGAACCAGATATGTCTGTCAGCAAACTTGGAAAAGCTGGCCCTGTTCTGAGCTGAGAGTTCAGTCAGAAGACTTAAGAGGTACCTTTCAGCCTAGGACTCTGTGACCCTCTACTGGCTTCAGTTTGCCAGCTGTAATTATGTTATAACTAAACTATATGTTTACAAGATTAAAAGGTAGCAATAGTTTAATCAAGCAGGAACAAAAGGCAGCCTTAGTGAGCTGTGCTGGTGATACTGGTGCTAGGAAAGACTAGCAGTAAACAGTTGCCAGCTGCAGGAGCCACCAACTATTTCACAAGCTTGTTCTGAAGCTCCATTGCAACATATGTAAAGTAGCACTGAACATTAAGTGAACCAAAACTTAAACCCTAGTGTTTCATACCACCTGACAGATGCTGAACCACCAAGAAGTTCACTGCTGCACTTTCATTGCATCAAAGTAAGCTGACTAATGCACAACAACTGTTTTCAGATAATTTCCCTCCCCCTTCATGTGCACAAATTGCCCATGAGCTGCTTAAAATTTTGAGGATTTTTTCTTCATTATTCAAAATTACTCATTCCAAATTTCAGCAAACAAACAGTGGTCTGTAGTTTGTGAATGAGCTGTTTGTTGCCAGTATGCAGCATGGACTTCATCCAAAGCCTATTGAAGTTGATGGAAAATCTCCCGCTGACTTAAAATAGACTTTCGATTGGCCGTGTTTGACTGGTAGCATTAGTTTTGATTGGAATTATAGGTCACATGGCATTTTTCTCCAATATTTAGTGTTTCTGCCAACTTTCTAGACAATAAGAGCATTTGTCTGAATTTTGTCACAAAGAAAATACAGAACAACCATTAATAAAGCCAGAATGAATTTGTTAAAAAAATTAAACGATTAATGGGAAAGAAAATGGTAGTATCTGCCCAGACATAGCTCTCCTGGATTCACATGAAGGAGGGTCTAATGTGATTAGGGGACTAATGTTTACAAAAATGTGTACCCACAGTTTCTTGTGCTGAATACTTGTGTGTGTTCCCTCGCTTACTGCTTAAAAAAATGTTTATGGACTAACATTGTGAATTAACATGGACAGAGCTTATTTTTATAAGAATAAAAAAAATGGGAGTTTTTTTCTTCCATTTTGGTCAGTATACAAAAGTCTTCCAGACTGGAGGCAAAGAGATTTAGTGTATATCTTCAGATTATTAAATCTGAACACACTATACAAACTAGGTGGCCAGTAAACTTCAGATACCCCAAATACAGGCTTCCATTCCTTAAACAGGCAACTGCTATATGCTTCGTTTCTCTTTTAGTTCCTCACATAAAAAACCTGCTGTTACATACTCAGCTGAGTAAATCGCACAATAGATCCTGTTTTTTTCTCTCTTTCCTGATGACCAAACATGCTGGTTAGGTCCAAATGCACAACATCATGTACTTTTACAAAAAAGAAAAATAAATTAAGGCCTCACGTCAACTAGAATATTGAATGCTTTGCTTACACTGAGAAGAAATGCTTAAATAACTTGCTATAAATCATGCTACATAATTTGCAAGAGCTTGTCTAGAAAGACCTCAGTTTCTTGCAGAGAGCTTCAGAAAAATTTGGAGAATGCTTTGGAACTGGGTTTCTTTATGAAGAATTCAGACCCACATTCACAAAAAGGCAAACATTTGAACATGGCAGTGGGCAGCAGTTATATGTCTGTTTCCTAAAGTATCATACTGAAATCCATCAATAACCTCTGGTGTGTTTAAAGGCTGCAGGCAGGAGAGGATTTGACATAAAGGTTCTAAAGTACCTCAGCTTTTGCTTCAGAGTGTGCTTCTGCAATTTTCATCCTGGAGGGCAGAACGGCTGTGTTTCTTTCTCCCATGAAATTCCAATTTGGTGTTGTTCCTTCTGCCTAGCTTCTGCAGAAGTTCCATTTGAGCTTATGTCCTTATGTCTGTATAACTAAGAGATGCCTAAAAGCACTTATTCCCACGTCTTCTTTTATATGAGCACTAGCAGCAAACCAGTTCTGGGTAACGAACTGGCCAAAAACTTAAACAGAGACTTCTAAGTTTTGTCTGGATCGGTTCCCAGAACCAACTCCCATAGTTACTCACATGAGGACCAGTTCACACATGAAAGAAGAGTCAGCATGCATCTCCCAGATGGAGAGAGGAACTCAGAGTGGGATGCAGAGGATGGTGAGACCACAGCATCACCAAATTAAACCAGTTCATGCTGCTAAGGAAGTACAGGTAAGAAAAGAGAAATAGGTTTTCATTGTATGATTATCAAGACAAGATTGAGGTGTATAACAAAAAACAACAACAATAAACAAACAAAAAAAACAAACAACTCACAGAAGTAAAATCAGTCAAAAGAGTAGACAGTGGCTCCCGTGGAAGAGTGGATTCCTCATCTCAAAGAGTTTCCAATCCACAGGTCTCATTCAAGAGAGTACACTTGACAGGAGGCTGCCATGGTGGGTGTGTGGAAGGAGAGCCATTTGCTGTTTGTGTGCTGGAGTGTCCACACTGCTGCACTGTCAGAGCATGCTCTGGAATGGATTTGGCACTGGCCAATTTGCTCTCCTCCAGACAGATCCTGGACATAGTTTGGGAGTTAAAGTGTGCCAGGAACAATTCCCACAAGGTAGTTTGCATGTGGCTGCCCTGTTTTGGAGGGCAAGAGTATTTAGTAGTATGAATATGGGCCATTCTTGGGCTATTTGACCTCTGTGCCAGCGAACTGTTCCAGGCACATATAATTTCTTAGAACAGACACTGTCTGTAGCTCTTATTTCTGTTCCATGAAATGTTTGTGCATTTTATTCAGTGGTTGTTTTTTGCAAAATAAACATTAAGAAATCCCTGAATTGGGGATCAGAACTCAAGTCTTCTTGCTATCAGTAAAGTGCCAAATCAAAAATCCAAATTTTGTCTCTTTGCAGACCTTGGAAATATAATAAAATATATTTTATTATATATATATATGATTTATTATATATACACTATATATCTTTTATCTGGGTTTAAATTTGAGTTGTCTGCCTGTATCTGGTTTCCAGTGAAGTCTTGCAAAGTGTTATCAGGTTTAAAACTGCTAGTTCAAGAACTGACCTTTCTTCAAATAGGTAGACTTGGAAAGGATCTTGGGCATTAGGCAAGTGTTCTCCTTCAGCAAGCCTCTGAGTTCTTCCACCTCCCAGCTAGCAACTACAGTTGGCAGGACCAAAGGCTGGAGGTCAGAAATCAAGTGGAGACATGAGAAGGAAGGTTCCCCCCACACTTTCAGGACGGCTCTTTCGTTTGACAACTGGTATGCCCACCCCAAAACTGTTGTCTGAGAGGAGATTCCCAGCAAAGGATTCCAATTGTGAGTGTGGCAGTCATGTGCCTAAACTTTAAGTGTGTACCACACAACTGCACTGCATAAGTATTCCTCAAGAGCTGACCTTGAGTTTCTGGAGTGACTTCATCCCGGTTAGCCACTCTATCAGCTCCATGAACCTCCCAGCATGATCAGACAAATACACAATATATTCTATCCTTCCTAAATTAATAAAATAATATAAATTTCTCCGTTTTTTAAAGTACTTTGCCATGCTTTACTGATATTTGTTAAAACTGAGGTCCTTTCAGGTATTTATTTATACTCCATCTCACCTACCAGATGTTCTCTGTTGAGTCAGTAGGGACACATTAATCTTCGTGTGCTTCTAAATCTCTCTTATGATTCATACTGCATTTCAATCCAGCCCAATTCTTTAACATATTTTTCCTGAAATATAAACATTCCCTTAGGTGCCCCAGTTCATATAATTTCAGTATAACCATATAAACTGCAATAAACCATGTGCTGCACAATTATAGAATAAATAGCCCATTTTAAAGTGAACTGCCAAAAAAATTTAAATTCTATTTTAGAAAATATTTTCTACAAAAGTACACATTTTGTAGTGCTTGGCCTTGCAGCCAAGTGCGGCACTTGGCCTTGTTGAAGCCCACACCATTAACATCAGCCCAACAATCTAATCTATCCAAGTCTTTCTGTAGAGCCTCCCTATCCTCATGCAGATTAACACTCCCACCTAGCTTGGTGTCATCTGCAAACTTACTGATAAATACACTCCTTATCAAGATCATCAATAAAGGTGTTAAACAGAAATAGTCCCAACACTGAGCCCTGAGGAACACCACTTGTGACTGGCTGCCAGCTGGATTTGACTCCATTGACCACCACTCTTTGGGCCCAACTCATGGTTTCTTGCAACAGGAAAGCATGTGCCTTTATTGCTTGTTTTTTGCGTCTGGGATTTTTGGCCAAACATGCTAGTTTTCTGGCTCATGATAGAGCACAATTTCAAAATACAGGAGCAGTTGCACCAAGTAGTTCTGAGTCTTTGTTTCTCCACTTTCTCCTTAGTTCCTCCACCTGAATGGCCTTTCTAAGCCAACGGTGTACTTAAGAGAGGCTACATCTTCCACGTAGGAGGCAGGTGCACTCTTCAAGGGCGTCCTGGCATAATTAAGTGTACCCGAAGTACATGCAGCCTTTCAGATGGATGGAGGCTGCTCCCGTTGCCAGCTGGCAAGATGAACTGCTTGTCCCTGGTTGAGCTCTGAGCAGGAGATGGCAGCAGAGGCAGCTTCAAGGAACTGGGGTGAAAGGGGAAGATAAGAGCTAAAGAATGCTACCCAATTACCCAGATATTTCACAATGACTTGATGAAGTCCTGTTACTTAGCTATGTGATCTTCTGACTATTTAGGACTATCAAAAAGATATGGCACATTAATTTTCCCTTTTATGAATAGGTAAGACATGAAAATCCATCCCAAGCAAATCCTAGAAAAAGAGATAACCAAGATCTCTCCCTAGACAAAGCAGTAAATCATATCAATTGACAGTAAATGGAGCAAAACTTTAGGGGCTGTGTGGCTCATGGTGTTCTCACTACTCTATGCAGCCATTCTTATGTCCCTGAAAGATCACCTGAAAATAAAAGTTTTACTTTGGAATTCAAAAAGTGGGATTTATCTTGAAGAGATAAAGCAAAACAAGACTCAACCAACTGTAACAAAACCAGGGACTCTAAGGTTGAATAAAGCATTGGAGGAGTGATCAGTACAGCAAATAATACAAATAATAAAATATCTAATAAAACCTCATCAATATTTCTACTGAGCCTTGTCTGAAGGAGTGAGACATCCAGCATTCCAACTAAATTTTTATAGATATTGCAAAATAAATTAAGAAAACAGTAAACACGTTCACATTCTGTTTAGACATCCTAATTAAACACTTCCTAAATTATTTGTAAGGCAAGGCATTTGACTGTTGGACAAGCCCTGATTACAGAACAAGCACCAAAGCTCTTTGTTCAGGTGTCTAAAAGCAGGTTTCTCATTCCCGTAAAGTTCATTAAGGTCATGTAGAACCTATGAATACTACTAAATTGCATATCTTAAGATCCATTTAATTTACAGTACTCTGAGATGGGCATAACAATTTAATTGTTATAGTCTCTGAGCAGGGTGTCATGTAGAATAAAAGAAAGAACCAAAGCCACAGTATTTGCTAAAGCTATTGACAGAAGGTACTGGTAGGCATACCTGGCAAGATTACTTGGGCACTCACGTAAACAATTTCTGGTGCAGACTTGTTTGTCAGCCACAGCTATCTTTAATAACCTCTTATAGCCCACGTGGTCTACAGAAATAATCTAATTAACATGAGCTATTAGTTTAACAGCCTCCAGCTCGTTTGAACTATTCCTATCTGTCATCAAGCAGACGTGCAGCTCTGAAAACACCTTGCAGGTCAACAGACTTTTAACAACTCACACTTACTCCAGTTATTTGTTGCTTGCATGTCATCACATTAACTTGGTGCTTAACCTCTCACCCTCTTCAAGCAGATCTACACTGGGGGGACTTGTCAGACAATACTCTAATGTGAAGCTTTGCACCTTTGAAAAATGGAGAGTACATAGGCAGCTGAGAAGAATTAAACTTCCTCAATTTGTAGGAATTAGATGAAGATGAAGGGATTGAGCAACTACATACAGAAAGGTCACATGGAAAGTTTAGTGCCCGAATCCAGATCATCTCTCAAAGGATGCCCTAGCACAAGGAGTAAGGCTGTTTGAGGGGGTTTAAGAGAGTTTAATTACTGCATTAGAAAAACAAATTACCCCTCTCCACCGTAAAAAATGCCAACAAACTCAAAAACTAAAGTTTGCAATAACTATCTGAAATAACAATTTCCTAGGCAAAATAAGAAATAATTGCTTTAATGTTGAAGCTTTTTGATATGTATTTTACCTAAAAGTGTCAGTTTGGCTCTTGTGAAACTTGGCAATACTTTGTTTTATTAACTTCTAATGGTGCTAATGGTCACCATAAACATGTACATGTTTTTTATTGCAGCACTAACTCCTGAATAAAAAGTACATAAGTGAAAGGCAGAAATATTGACATTTTTACACCTATCTGTTAGTATTTGAGTACCTCAGACACAAGTAACATCTGGTAACTTCAGCCTCAGGGGTTAATGCAATAAATAGGAAAGAAAAATGGACTATGTCATTCTTTGGAAATCTTACATCACACTTGACTCAGAGCCAAAGGATTTTAATGCTTGCCATTATTATTTTATTGACACATCAAATCACTTCAATTTATAGTTGCACAACCCAGTATATTCACATTCATGTTCTTAATACACAGTGGAATTCTTCTGACTGACAGTGTGAAGAGAATAAAAATGCTGCTTACTGCATACATGCTGCCCCATATATACTGCTAGCAATTAAAATGGGAAAAAGGACTGATGCCTTCATTTTCTTTGGAAGAAAAAGAAACCAGAAAAATCTCATTCTGGATTTTATACTCAGATACTGTATCTTCTTTGTTTAGCTGAAGTGCAGCACAATATACAAATTCAGTAGAAAATCAGTCCTTTCTAATGGCAATTTTCCATTATAAAGTACACTATTTTACAGTCAAGACATTATTTGTTAGATAAGTAATAACAGTGGGATTAATACAGCCATAAGAAGATTCAGCGGAGAGCAATGCAGACTGATATAGTTTGGTTTTACTCCATTCCTTACAACATCAGATTATGCCAACTTCTCCTTCCAGCTACCTGCCAATGCAAACAGGTACCACCACTTCTAAAAATTAAAATTGTAGAACATTTTTTCCAGCAGTTTAATGAGTTATGATCTCAAATATGATCAATAAACAAGGTGTTCTTTTTATAAGCCTAATTAAAATATATATATTTTTTCAGGATTTAATATTTTTACTAGATTAGATTTAACATTTTCATTTAATCAACTTGCATTGGATTCCAATACTCCTCCTCTCAGACTGGATTACTGCAGTTTCTAAGGGGATATGATTAATATTAGAGAGGATACAATAGCCATCATTTTCACAAATTTCCTCTTAATTTAGGTAAGTGTTGCTGTTCAGATAAAAGAAGAGGTGTTGTGTTACTTGATGGTAAGTGCTAGACTCAGAGGGAAGCCTTGGAGTTTTGCAATAAGCACATGCCTTTAAATATATGAGATTAGAGACATTTTAATTTCTTTTCCTTATTAAATGGGACTTACAAGTCAGATCTTTGAAAGTCATCATTCGCTTAAAAAAGTTGCAATATGGCATATAAACCGGTACAATTTTTCCTACATTTTAAGGGAGAAAACACCTCTCCAGTGTAGCAATAATTTCCATTTACATTAACGAAAGTATTGCTTCTGTCCTAGAATCACTGCTTGTTAGCAAGCGTGTTGACTCTGTTCTAAGAGGAAGGTTTTTTAAAACAGGCAAGATGTGGTCTCTATTATGCATTTACCACACAGTTTTTCTCAAATTCAGACTCAGAAAGCTGCAGACACGTGAAGATGTTTATTTCTCTCATAGCAGTCCCACAATAAATCAGTGCTATCCCCAAGTGTTCTGAAAAGACTTTAGATGAAATAGCTTAGGACAAAGCTCTGAATTGCAATAAAGGGCTTCTAGGAGAAAAGGCAAAAAGATGTGAAAGTTCAGAATTTCTCATTAAACAATAGGTTTCCAATCAGGTTGGAAGGGACCTCAAGAGGTCTGCAGGTCAACCTTCTGCTCAGAGCAGGGTTGACACTGAATTCAGACCAGGTTGATTTGGCTGGGACTAGAAAACTTCAATAGACAGAGACACCATGTCCTCCCCAGGCAGCATATTTCAGTGGCTCTTCAACCTCACAGTGAATAATTATTTCTGTATATATAGCTCTTCCCCCATTTTGATTTATTATAATTGCCTCTTATTTTCCTACCCTGTATCACCATGAAGGGCCTGGCTTTATCTTTTTGATGACATTCACACAGATCCAAAAGCTCTCTCTTTCTCAAGCTGAACAAGCCCAGGTCCGTCAACCTCACATCCAAAGGCACATGATCCAGCCTCCTGGGAGCCCTCTGCTGTAGTTCTTGGCATCTTTCCTGTAACTTGTAATCACTTCCCTTCAGCATACGCTCCTGGTTAATATAGCCCAGTGTGTCTTCACCACATGCAGGGCACAGTCCTAGCTCGTGCTTTACCTATGGGTCCATGTCCACCAGGATCCCAGGTCCTTTTCAGCAGAGCTGCTGCCCAGTCAGTCTCCAGACCAAGCTTGATGCAGGCTCAATGTCCAAATGGAGGCAGGTGATGAGTGGTGGCTCTTAGGGGTCAGTATTGGGACAAGTGCTATTTAACATCTTTGTTGGAGATATGGATAGTGGGATTGAGTGTATCCTCAGCAAGTCTGCTGATTATACCAAGCTGTGTGGTGTGGTTGACATCCCAGAGGGAAGGGAAGTCATCCAGATGGAGCTTGACAGGCTGGAGAGGTGGGCCAGTGGCAACCTCATGAAGTTCAACAAGGCCAAGTGCAGGGCCCTGCACCTGGGTCGGCACAACCCCAGGCACAAATACAGGCTGGGGGGAGAACGGCTGGAGAGCAGCCCTGAGGAGAAGGATTTGGGGGTGGTAGTAGATGAGAAGCTCCACATGAGCTGCCAGTGTGTGCTGGAGCCCAGAGAGCAACTGCATCCTGGGCTGCATCAAAAGAAGTGTGGCCAGCAGGGCCAGGGAGGTGATTCTGCCTCTCTGCTCTGCTGAGACGCCATCTGGAATACTATGAACAGTTCTGGTGCCCTCAGCACAGACAAGACATAGACCTGTTGGAGAGGGTCCATAGAAGGACCACCAAGATATCAAAGGCCTGGAGCACCTCTGCTATGAAGACAGGCTAAGAGAATCAGGGGTGTTCAGCCTAGAGAACAGAAGGTTCAGGTAGTACCTGAAGGGGCCTACAGGAAAGCTGGGGAGGGGCTTGTCATCAGAAAAGATAGTGATAGGACAAGGGGTAATGGTTTTAAAATGATAGAGGGGAGATTTATGTTACATATTAGGAAGAAATTCTTCACTATAAGGCTGATGAGGAACTGGAATGGGTTGCCCAGGGAGGTTGTTGATGCCCCATCCCTGGAGGTTTTTAAGGCCAGGTTGGATGAGGTTTTGTGCAACCTGGTCTAGTGGTAGGGTTCCCTGATCATGCGTTGTTGTAACACTGAAGCCAATGTTTTGCACAGGGATCAATGGTACAGTGTGGTTCAGTGCTTCAGATTGGTTTAAAGTGACCCTGAAGAAATCTAATTAAGGAAAATGGAAATTGGATACCCCCTGTCTATCTGAACCATGCATGTAAATGGACTACTCCAATGTCTTGACATGGACAACAGGTAGGAAAAAATCAAAACCCTAACCAGATATCTATCTACACGAGAAGGATTAGTAAATCATTGTTATAATTTACATTAGACTTTGCTCTCTTGGCCTTTTCCTCAGGGTCCCTGGCCCAAGAGGGTCATCATCCAGTTTACTTTATGCTTTCTTTGGGGAAATGTATCCACTTTTATT
>NW_009952893.1:4850560-4852162 GCF_000747805.2 Chaetura pelagica | reverse complement strand
TTCCCTTACTTCTATTTTCCTAATGGAAACCTTTGCAAATATTTCCATCAGGGTCTCTTTTACAGCCAGCCTCCCTTTGTTGAGGGATAAGATGACAATGAGACCCCATTAAGCAGAGAGTGCTGAGATGCTTGTCCTGTTCCACATAGTATGTGAGGATCTCCACCATTTCTGAAACTACCATCAACTTCTGATACACGCTTGAGAGCAATGGATCAAAGCCAATTCGTGCAGAATCCTTTCTTCATCTGAAAAATCATGCAAGTGGAGTACCCCTCTGTCTTCCTTATTCCATATTCATTTCTAGTCCCATTCTGGTGAACACTTTCTTGGCAACTCTTTACTCACACTCCAAATATTGCTTCCATACAAGCACATCAAGTTCATTAACACTAATTCCACAAAAAGCCTGATTTCTGCCCCAGACCAGCCAGTCAAAACTTATTATATAGCAATTGTTAATGGGCTCACCACCAATTGTACTGGTGTTAAAAACAAACTTTACAAGCTCATAAGCATTAATCAAATAGATGAAATTTTGATTTTTCTTAGGGGAAAAACAGATTGCTGGGAAGAGATGTGGGCACAAGCCAACAGTTTATTCTGGTTACTGTGTTTTGACAGATCTCCCTATGGGCATTAAACAGTAAGCAGAAGTGTTCAAATCCATGATTCTAGCAAAAAGAGTCAGAATTTTTACTTTAAAAAAAAATAGTGTTATAAGACAAAATCAGACCCCTTTGATGGAACCATTGGTCAGGGACACATTAGATACACCTAACTGTACTGACATGCTATTTAGAATACAGCAGCATTGCAAGGCAACTTCCTTGAATTTTAGGTTTTTTGAATATTCCTTGAATTCTAATTACTCCACTTACTGCAATTATCAGGTATCAGTCAAGCCATAAATACCAGCCTGGATATAGTTTTCTGGAAAATGATATGTACAATTACTATTTCACAGAGCAGATGTGTGTGAAATGTAATGAGTGTGTAACAGGATATAAAGCTATTTGAAATGAAAGAATTTTGCTAAGCTGGAATGGAGGGACAAAATTTAGATCTGTGTCAAAACAGCTCAGAGATGCCCATGCCTATGGTGTTAGTTTACCCCTTCAAAGGGATGACATTATATAAGCAAGTGCTTTCTATTTAAATATTCTCATAAATTATAACTCACAGTACTTACAACGAAATTTTCTCTCCCCTGCATGTCTGTTTGTGTCTCTATCCCTGTGCCTCAGCACTGCACCACAAACCATGCACACATGTATGTATAGAGGTGGAAATGTTTTGCTGAATAATAGGAGGAGAGCAAAAACTGTGCCTAGAATTGGAAGGGAACATGTCAACATGTAACCACAGAAGGTAGCCACCTCTAATGAGTTGAACCCAAGCTTTCTCAATATTAAAACACTGAAAATTAGTTAAAACCTTCTTCATTTCTACTGCAGTGCAACTACAGGTGCCAGTCACGGTACAGCATCATTTTGCTACCTGCTGCTACTGCTGAGGCAGTGGAGATTCTCCCTACTACTGATACCGTACAACATTATTTCAACAAAGATATGACAAATAAATGTAATGAGAGTAGGGAAA
>NW_009952893.1:4828171-4850405 GCF_000747805.2 Chaetura pelagica | reverse complement strand
AGGATTGAGAACAGTAATGGCAACAATGTTGTGTCAACACAAATCAATCTGGCAGTCTGACATTCCAAAGCACCTGAAAACAGTCACCATTGGCTAAATGCCTATTGACTAGTGACAAATGTTTTCTTTCTGGAGATATTGGGTCACTAGTTAGAGTGATCTATACAGAGAAAAAGAATTGGCAAAGATATGGTGAGACTTGTGCAAATTAAAAAAAAAATAAAAAATTAAATATATTTGTATAATAAAGGTTGAAAGCTGCATTAAAAATGAAGGATGTGGTTCATTCAGGCAATTAGGAACAGGAAAGTATTGAAAACAAGACAGTTACAAATTTGAATCTAGCTGTCTG
Organism: Chaetura pelagica; assembly: GCF_000747805.2. Lineage (NCBI taxonomy): Eukaryota > Metazoa > Chordata > Aves > Apodiformes > Apodidae > Chaetura > Chaetura pelagica. The sequence continues at coordinate 4,850,053 of NW_009952893.1, read as the reverse complement.
CATGGGGAGACAACTGAAGGCAAGGATTTGAGGAAGCTGAAATGGCTAGGGAAATTGTATAACATGAAAACACCTTATATGTGTATAGAAGAAAGAAGAGGAAGCTGCTATAATTGTTAAAAGAAACAGTAAGGTCCCTGGCCAGGATAGTCAACAGCACAGACCACACAAGGAAGGTCAACTTTCTAGCATTGTGGGATTCTGTTTAGAAATGTGCATGAAGAAGCAATGGTTCCAATTAACTCCTTGGAATGACAAAGAAAGACAGAAAAATTGTCAATACCCACAGCATCAACAGAGACATCAGCCTGGCTGTTCTTAAGGTGAAATTAAGATGCAGCTACAAGCTTGTAAGTGAAGATAACTTGGCTGTTTAGAAGAAATATGAAACAAGTGACTATTGCCAGCTCATCTTTTAGGCTTCAGATTTCTCTTCCCTTGCATTTATTACCCTCTGTCAGCTTTGCTGAGGAAGATCAGCCATGGTTAATATTTCCCAGCAGAAGAAATCTATAAGCCTCCAACTGTAAAAGTACAGGGTGAATTCTATAACTAAATTTTATAGCTTTTGGTATAACTGCTTTATTGTTGAAATATAACCAGCATTTTTGGTTAGCTGGCAGTTCACTCATCACTAAAATTCTTGCTTTCCTTTCCTCCCAGAGGATGAAACTCTGCAGAAAATATATACTGTTTTATATGGATGATAAAATTCTTTATTTTATACCTGTCTACACAGGACACAGTTAAGGATGGATAAAATGAAAAAAACTCCCTGAAAATTAAGTGATGCAAAATATCACCAAAAGACATGTTTTGATCAAGTGAGTTACTAATTTACATCAGTAAACTGGGACAAACTGAATTACAGATTGCTAGAAACAGGCAAGCTGCCTTTGAGTCCTTATGCTTTATATTTCTGAGTAGAGCTGTGGTACTTCTCCAGATGAGCACAGGCACTGCCTGTGCTCTGCAGATAGTAATTCTTCATTTGTCACCAGCTCAAACACTGCTTTAAATGTGTCATGGGGAGTTACCAGGTCATCTGTTTAAATGGGTTTGAAACAAGTCTGTGCTCTAGCTTATTCTCAATGTTTATTATTACTGCAGGAGTAGCAGAGGATATTTGTATTCTCAGCATCTGGCCTTGTGAGTTCAATAAGGAAATGCATACTTCTTTTCATGTTCAGGTGAGAGGAGTAATCAATACCAATCAGCAGAAGGACCAGCTGTGAGATTACCCAGGCTTATTCGTTGGCAGGAACAGCACCAGCTGCAACCCTGTTACAGAATTATTGGAGGGAGGACAGGAAAGGTTATTTTTTAGCTCTACCGGGAATTCCACTGCCTCTGCATTAAAAATTGCACCTAACACAGTGAGATTAAGTTCTGATTTGCGCATTGTGTCCAATACTATTTGTAAATAATAGCAAAAGCTGACTTTCTAAACAGAAATTCAGTGATGGGAACATTCTTGCATGGTCCATTACATTTTCCAATAGATATGTGCCTGGACTAGGGAACTTTGACAGGTTTAAAAATCCAGGGGTACCTGAGACAAATATTTTTAGCAAAAAAATTTGCATTCATACTATAAAGTGTACTCACATAGCCTCTTTTCCATCTAAATGTAGCAGAGTGCTTAACAGGGCTTCAGAGGAGAGTGAATGTTGTTCCTTTGCACAGTCAGGGTACTGAGGCAAAGTCTAGATGAGGCTGAAGACAGGCCACACAACAAGATGGGGACAAAGACTATACAGAACACCAGAGGCTCAGCTCTCAGCTTTACTGCTTTGCCTCTTAAGTGAACTGGTCTAAACAGTTGTTTGTTAGCTGCAAAATAAATCCTCGGGATTTCCAACATCCTCACTTCCCTCCAGACAGGCTGTGTATTCAGTCAGTGCAAACTGCCTGCGCTACATTTGGAGGTGTTCCACATCCCACCCGGCTGCAAATCTTTCCGCTGGCTGTAGCTAGAAATGGAAAAAAATATGACATATATCTCTACACATGACCAGTCTGAATGAAGCTGTTAGTAGCAGAAGAGAAACTGTTTAAGCTGCTACCACTCCATCATTCTAGCAGATATACCAGTCATTTCAGGTAGATTTCCTGCTCCATTTTCCAAGTCAATGCAGAAGACATAGCCAGTCATTTCCACAGACTTGGCCCATCATCAGGGTAACAGCAAAGAATAGGATTTAGCCATGTCAAAATTGTTAGAATTAAGTCATGAAGTAATTCCCCAACAGGATTTTTAGCATGAGTTAATTTATAAGTGCGATCAAAAAAGTTCCTAGAAATTTTGAGTTAAATGTAATGAAAGACGTATCTCCCTACCCCAAACAATTTAGTGGTATCTTTTTAAAAGTGAGAGCTATTGCACTTGAGTTAACATCTCCCCATTGGGTAAGCTGCCTGAGAAGGGCTTTTTGATTTGTAGTACTGTTCTGCAGAAGATCAGTCCCTTGGTTGCTTTGCTGATCTCTCTTTTCTTCATCTTATTTCTTTCTGGTCGCAGTGAATGTTATTTTGCAACTTTCTGAGGGCAATGTCTAATCAAGCAGTGCCTGTGAGTGTCACTCAGTCCTTGTGTCCCCACTGGCATGAAATGTGATGTGAACAGCTACAAGGGGACTTTTAATTTATCCTCTGCCTTCCCCCAAAAGGGGGTTTCAAAATTTGTGCTATATACCAAAAACTATTTAAACAGTGTCAGTGATGTGTTTCAGAGGCTTTATGCAAATTACTTTATTTTGACATATATCAATGTAAAAGTTATATACTTAGGCTGTTATAAAAACTTTTGTCAGTATTCTGTAACAGTAAAATAGATGATTGTATACCATCAGTGACACAATATTATATAAGAAAATAAACTCCCTTAATTTTGTACAACCTCAAAGTATTTCTATCTTACTTTTGTACTTGTATTTTATACTTATATCTTATACTTTTGTATCTTGAATTTTAACTTCAAACAATGTTAGTTTAATTTGTGTTTATTCCATTTTGGCCTTCAGATTAGGAATATCATTGTAAAAAAATCAGATGTCTGGAGCAGTATTTTCGTTTTGTTGTGATCAAGATTAATTCCATCTGATTACAGCTGATTCATCCGCCACTGAAGGATGTAAATCCTTCACTGGCACAGCATTTGCCTTGGTGATATAATAGGTCACTCTGTTTTTAGTTCTGAGATCACCTACCAGCACGGTACGAGATACTTGAAAAAGGTTGAAAAGGTCACGTGCCTGCATTCTTAATTCAGTAACACTGAACTTGATAAAGTGCTGCACTGTGACTGAGTAAACAATAAAGATACATATTTTCCTCAATATACAATGGACCCACATGTGAATAATGGCAGCACTTATGCTGTCCAGAGTGTGAATAATGGGGGCACTTATCCCATCCATGGAGCTCCGCTTCTCCCATCTGGGAATCCTGCTCCTGGAACCGGTGCATACCCCCAGTGCCTGTCCTCGGCAGCAGGCCAGCCCCTGAGCACTTTGCATTGTTATCTCACAGCATCACACCCTGTCAGCCAGGCTAGGGATATGATGTACGAGTGCTTGAACAGCAGTGGGATGGCTCAGTGCTGAGCAAGCCAAGTCAGTCATGGAGAAGAATGAAGAAAAGGTGCTTGAAATATGCAACCCCTTTTTTTTGCCTTTGATTTCCCACAGATTAGCTCTCTCATGAGTTTCTGGCTCTGAAACTGGCTTGAAATCACTGTCTCTTATGTCCAGACTGAATATAACACTCAGGTTTACTTGAATGCCTTGCTCGCTAGTCGTTTCATACGTCCAGTCCCACAAAAGTTTCATGACTTCAGCCAAGTATATGTGTGATAAATGCTCATATATTTTAATCTGACATATGCAGATCACCAGTTCAGCACTGCCTAAAGAAGTTTGCATTCATTGTTCATTACACAGAATTGGGCGCTCTGCTTATCCTTTTTAACTTTTTCTGATCTATTAATGCTCAACACAGTTGTACTATGAGATCAGAAGTAGCCATAGGAAAACACAAACGTACAACCTGCCAAGTCCCCAGAGTTTTTAGGTTTTTGATTCTCTATAAAGTCCACTTTCAGCTGATGACCAAGAGGTAGGGCTGATATGGGAGTTCTGCACTCTGTGTTTCTGAGCTTACTTTAAAAATAATAGTTTAAAAAATTAACCAAATTACTTGTATTATTATTGTTAGGAAGTCCTAACAGAATTATTTTTTTAAAGTTCTGATAGTTGTAGGGAGAAAGTTCTTGGCCTGATTCCCAGTGGTGCTTGCCTTGGATCTCCACTATCAATAGAGTCACTATGAAATTTTACACAAGAAAAAGGGAGTAGCATAAGAATTTCCAACTCCAAAGCAAAACATTTTGTATAATAAACCAACTGTGTGAACAATTTCAAACACAGAAAGAGGTCAGAAAATAATTGCCTTTTTACCAGATCCATTTCTGCTTGCAAAACTGATGATATTTCAACTTTTTACAGTCAAACCATTTGCCACAGTTTTGTGTGCCCAATATTAATCCTTTCCACTAGGTGGTAAAGCAGCTTCATCAGAATCAGAACAAGATCAGATCCAAGGACAATTCTAACACACCTCCATCCCTTATTCTAATAGCTGTTTGTTTCCATGATCTCTCTGAAAGACTGAAAGTGAGCTATGAGATTAAGCAGCAAAACAGAGTAGATGCAGACTTTCACTTGCCTTCCTATTGAACAACTTGCAGATTTTTCATTGCAGATTGAAAAACCAGATTTCGTATCTGTTAAGAAATTGCCCTCTATAAAAAGTAATACCTTACTCTCACATCTATATTGAAAAATTAAAGTCCACAGGATTATATTAAGTGTCAATCAAACACTTTCAGAAGTCTATAGGTAACTGTAGGATTTGTCTCCAAAATGGAAAACTGAAACAAGCAGATTATGTCACCAAATCAGGTATCTAACCTGCTGCAATATCCTGCACATTAGGTACCTCTGTTCTCACCACTGAGAACAGAAGGGTCCGGATAGCTATCTTGGAAAAGATAGGTCAGTTTTAAATTGCTTAAGTTAGAGTCAAAGTGTTCATTCCACCCTTGGAGTGAAAATGCACAGGGAAAAAGTCTACTGATTCCAATCCTGCTAAGACTTAATTCCTCCTACTGTCTTAAGTGCAAGAAAAGGTAAAAGCTAACCAAGAATAAGAAGAGCAAATTATTTGTAATAGGATTTATGCTCTGCAGCCTTTTGGCCCCTTATGGTGCACAGGAGAGGTGATAGGAAAGCCATCACAGTAATTTTTATTTCTCCTGCAGTTGGCTGCAAGTCATCAGTCAGGTTTGTAGGGACACATTCTCAAAGGCTGGTTTGTTGGATCCACCTGCCAACCCACACCTGCACTTATTCAGGTCATGGTTTTATAGAAACAGAGTTGCATAATTCCCCATCTGTGCATCCTGATAGTAAAATGCTTTTCCTTCTTTTATCTGGCAAAGACTCTTCATCCTGCATCTTTGAATGCTGAGTCTGCAAAGGGATCTAAGCCCAGAAGCTGCTGACAGTGTCTTGGAAACCTTCACTAAGATCCAGTGCCTGAATATGTGGCCAGAGTTTTAGTGCTGCTTAATTGGGCAAATAAGGTATTTTGTATCTCATTCAGGCATAGCTAAATATATATAGTATATATGTACAGTAATATTTGCAAGAAATGTGGATGTGCTTTTTAGATTTATTGCTTTTGGCTGCTAAAATGAGAATCCCTCTGAAAAAGCCTTATCCCAAGGGTTACATTTTTCTTCCAACACACTCAAAATTAATTTCAGAAAGCTAAATTATTATCTCTAGAACCTGTTCTCGTTGTTTTTCCCTGCCATGTATTGTGGCTGAAACCAGTCATAGTTATAAGCACTTTGCCATTACAGTAGTATTTGGATTGTATTACTCAAGTAATGTGTCAGTGACTACAAACTTGGTTTTAAGGCTCAATAGAGAAAAAGGCACTTAATGCATGCACCCTTTCCCAGGTCAAGGACACATACAAAGTCCCACATCTGGAATAGAATAACAGCACGCACCAGTGAAGACTTGGCATTCGTGGAAGAGAAAGCTTTAGATACAAGGGGTCAGGGGCGTTGGGGAACAAGACTCCACAGTATTGCCTCTGCAGGGATGAAGGCCAATCACTTACTAGGCTGCATTAGCAAGAGTATACTCTTGCTAGCAGGTGAAGAGAAGTCCTTGTTCTCATATATTCAGGACTTGTGAGAACACATTAGGAGTAATGCCTCCAGCTTTGGCCTCCATAGTACAAGAAGGACATTGACAAACTGGTGCAAGTCCAGTGGAGAGCCACCTAGATGATGAGGGAACTGGGGAATAGGGTGTGTAAAAAGGAACTGACAGAAAAGGAGTAGTGGCCTTCCAGTGTCTGAAGGAGACCTATAAGAAAGCTGGGGAGGGGATTTTTAGAAGGTTACATAGTGATAGGACAAGGGGTAATGGCTTTAAACTGGAAGAGGGGAGATTTACAGACATTCAGAAGAAATTCTTCACTATGAGGGTGGTAAGATAAGACACTGGCACAGCTTGCCTAGGGAGGTTGTGGATGGTCCCTCCGTGGAAGCCTCCAAGGGCAGTTCGATGGGGCTTTGAGGAACCTGGTCTTGTGGAAGATGCCCATGCAGGGGGGTTGGAACTAGATGATCTTTAAGACCCAAACCCAAACCATTCTATGATGATTCTGTTATGATGATTCAATCTAAACAGGAGAAGGGTAGAGGTAGTAATCTTGTTGTCACCTTCAACTACTTGCCAAGTTGTTACAGAGCAGATGGTGCCAGAGACAAAAGAGATATTACAAGACGCAAAAGGCACAAGCTGTAGTGAGGGAAAAATAGTAGGTTGCCTAAGAAAGACTGTCAAAACTTCATCCATGGAGTTTTTCTAAACTTTTCTGGGTAAGCCCTGAGCAACTTCATCTAACTGTGAAGCTATGAACCTCCACAGGTCCCAAAATTATTCTGCTTTCACCTCTCCTCTTGCCCACCTCCCCACAACCCTAAAAAACAAACAAACAAACAAAACCCACAAAAAAACCACAAACAAAAACAAACAAAAACAAAAAAACAAACCAAACCAAACAAACAAACCAAACAAAAACACCAAACCATCAACAAACAAACAATGAGGAGCTTTGGTTCATCAGCTCTATACCCTCATCATGCAGACGAAAATCTATCAACACAGGGACATTACAGCGCTTGAAAAACATTCTTGGTCACAACCTTTCCATGAACTACAGAGGTGCTAATGTTTTCACAGCACAAAAGAAAAGATAAAACAGAAGCTAGGTGACATGGAGACACTGATGAAAAATAATTTCTGTTAGAAACTTTGACAGCTCACCTCCTGGGCTTCCAACATTTCCCTGTTGGCAACAGAAGCAGTCCTTACACCACAGGTGTCCCAGTGGATGGGCAGATCTGGGAAGCTGCTCCAAGCTCTGCAGCTGACCATTGGTGAAAGCCCTCCTAGACCACCTTGCACTCAAGAATGCTGTGGGAAACAGCCCAAATTCTGTGTTAATTTAGCTTCATGGAGCAAAATGTTCCTACTGCAAATAGGAAAAAAATCTCTATGTTTTCTGCTTAAATAGTCATTCCTACAAAATTCTTAATTAAAAGAAATTCCAACTTTTTATCAACTGTCTTTGACTGCAGACATGAGTTTACATGGATTTCCTATGTGTAGTTCCAGGCTTTGAGTATCTCAGTACCTGTGGGTAAGAAGGCTGGGAATTGCCTTGTCCTTTAATACAGACTAGTATCTTTCAGATTTTCTGCTTGTGAAAAATTCCTTTTTTTGTGTGGAAAACTTTTACATTTTGTGGGAAACCTTGTGACACAATAAGCATGATGATTGGTTTACACAATTTGGCAATTGCCAGGAAGGGTAAAGGAAAGAAAAGAAAGTTAAGATTAGCCTTAACATTTCCAGGATTCAGAGCTTTAAATGTATTGGGCACAAGGACAAGGGTCTTGACTAGGATCTGAAGTGAAACTTAACATTCCTTTAGTCCGTTTAACCTTACTTGTCAATAGCATTTCTTTTACAATAAATTTCTCTGTTATTGAAAGATTACCTTTCAGAGTGAGGACATCCACAAGTAAATGAAGAATGTCTTCCTTTGCTTTGTGAAATCATTCCTTTGTCCTCATGGACTACAGCCAAGGGCTGTTTGTGATAGAGATGATTAATGCAGAAACCAAGTCCAATGTGAAAAGCCCTGGGAACAGTTACTTTATCTTTCAGCTTTTACTTTCAGTTGCATCAGGAAAGGCATACACATATTTCCTTCCATGGGAACCAAAGTCCATAAATTGTTATAGTAAATTCCTTACAGCTGGGAAGCTTAGATGGACAATCTCACATAGTATCATCTGGTTCATTACTCAGAGCTTTCAGCTGGCTGATTATAATGCCTCAAAAAAAGAAAGACCAACTATGGCCTTTTTCTTTCCTTGAGTATCTTTCAGTTTAAAATGGATGACCACCATTTTGGTAAGAATTTCTGTTTCACTATGCTAGAACAGTGTTTTTACTCGCCATTGTATCCTTTTGTAGAATGCTCTGTTACCTTGATCTTGCAGCTTCTTACACTGAAAACAATAACTGTTGTAGTCATTTATTATTAACGATGATAAAAGCTTTATTCTCCTAATGACAGATTTAAAAAAAGTTGCACTTGTTCATGACTTTGTCTGTGTTTCTTTAGCTTCATGGTTCCAAGGAGAATGGGTCTTTGGCATCTTAGCCGTTTGGTCAAAGCACAGTTTGTAGGTCCGCTAAAAGAAATAATAATTAGAAAATCGTTCCTCTTCTGTCTCTCAGTCCTGGCTACAAAAAGCTTCTGGAAACAGAACGAAAGAACCATGTTTCAGGAATTAAAGGGTCTGATTTCCTTTGTCCAATCCCATGTTAAAATCCTAATCTTTAACTTCAAACCAAGCTCCTTTTTGTTTGTTTTTGTTGGGTTTTTTGTGTGGGGTTTTTTTGGTTTTGTTTTGGTTTTGTTTGTTTTGCAAAGGACATTCACAAACTCTGCCAGCAAATCAGCAATTTCTTTCTAACCGCTCAATGCATTGTATTTTATGCTATTTACAGACATGGCATTGCCTGCACTTCGAGTCGACTTAGTTTTTTGAGAGTGGACTGGTGAGTCTGAACTTCTGAAACCTATTTGCTGATGGGATAATGTAAGGCAATCTTTCAAACTTCTGCTCCTTCTTACCACAAAGATTTCACTCTTTGACTTCCCCTTTGAGAGAAAAGTCACACTTGTTTCTTGTATTAGGTCATAATAGCAATATCAAAAAGAATGGTTCAACATGCTTTATTAGGAAACTCAGAATAAGACTCAATGTACTATTTAAAGATCTGACTAATGGTTTTGTACAGAGAAATTGATCTGGTGCTTAACAACTGCATTCAAAACTAAACCACACAAAATCACACACACACTGAGTTCAGTTTCCATTGCACATATATGCAATTAAGTAGAAAGGCTGAGGCTCATCTTGGAGTTTTAAGCTTCCACTGCTCTAGTGTTCCAGATTGCGTGTTTGTCACCACCACAGAAGACACCTAAGAAATGGGATTTACACCTGTCTGGCTCTTGAGCCTGTTATCCCAATCAGTTATAAGAGCTGCAGTGTTCATGATTCTTCAGGAATTAATGGGTAGGAAACCAAGTGCAGTAGAGCTGAAAATAAAAAATTAAACTATGTCTTTCCTAAGAATACCACTAAGTGTGGACAATTGCAGCTCTGAATTAATCATAAAGAATCCCATCTATCATTGACAAAATACTGTTGCACAGTTTCATGCTGTTTTAAAAAGGAAACTAGTTGTTAACATGAATTTTTTCAAAGCCTTACGGATGCAATTTTAGACATATATGCATATTCACTCTCATTACTGCCTTTTTGACAAATATTTTATTATGTTAAAACTCCAGTATATCTTGGTTCTACATGATGCTGAATTTCTGAGTTCCTTCACTCTCATTCCTAAACATTAATTAATGCACTACTAGAAGCCAGTGAAAAGAGCCTACTATTAGCTAACAGAAGACAGTGTATGTGAAACAACTTCCTTTGAATTCTTCCTGGATGTTATCCTTCCAGAAATTATAATGTTGATGGAACATCCTGAGTCAGAAAGGGAAAATAACTTACAAAAAGTACTTTTTTCAAACACACATTAAAACCTCAGTTTCCACTTGACTCATATTTGCAACATGCCTCTTCAGATGTTTGGTTTGCGCAAATATTTTAACAACCAGTTCTCTGGGAGGAATGCTTCAGTAAGATAGCTTTCAAGAAAGTTTTAAAAATCATAGAGGGAACCAACTGAAATGGGAAACACTATCTGTTTCATTACAGTCTCGATTAAAAGCACTTAGTATTTACTCTTTTCAACAAGAAGGAAAGATTTCATGCTGCAAGGTCAGTATAATCACTCTGAATCATCAGCTTTCAACTGAGTTTTCTGATAAGCAAGCTATACAGCAGATGAGTATCTATTTGCAACAATTTGGAGCCACGAATGAAAGATCAAGAACACTTTGTTCTGTTCAAGAATAAAATATGAGCAGGAAGGGAACAAATCCTGAGGTTCAAGTGATCCTTTTGCCAGTGATAAACACACCACAGTTTTAAAAGTTATCATCAGAGAATGTCAAACTTTCTGAAGACAATTATTTTCTCTGCATAACCACACTTCTAGTTTCTGATACAAGGTCAGGACTGTTCCATTAGAAATCTATGCCAAACTAATGTGCTAATTTTGCATATTAGGTAGCATTAAGAACAGCTGATGTTTTATTGCAGAAATTAGCTCTCTGTGTGTAAAATCCAGACTAAATTAATACTAAATTATTGTCAGTGAGAAGATGTCTGATATTCATTGTCTTTATTAACTTCTAGTGTACCTGGACACCGTGTAATGCCAATACAGTTACTGAAATTGAATTAACTTCATCTTTTCATGATACATTACCCCTTTGGTGACTCTAGATCATGGTTTGGCTTATTGCTCCTGGTGATCAGAGAGACTAAAAATTAAAGAATGCAATATGTGATCAGACTTGAGGAATACTTTAGGAGGGAATTTTGTTAACAAAATAAAAGCTTTGTAATTTCATTCCATCCTAAAAATTAATTAAAAAATAAATAAATAAATTTGGAGAGAGACACTGTACCTGGGGAATACATTCAAATACTAACTTTTGCTTTGTGGGTGATTAATTTCTTCAGCAAAGCCCTCACTTTTATTTCTATGTGCATCTATAATTTCAGTGGGGTCACTTTCAAGGAAAAGAGGAAAAAAAACACCATTTTTTCCAGGCAAAAAAAACAAGTGAAGTATTTAGTTATTATTTATTTATTATTACTAAGTATTTAGTTAGTATTTAGTATTTAGTGAAGCCTTAGTTTTACATCTCATCTATGAAAATCTCCTGTCACTACTGAGGAAAGGTATAGTAAAGGAGGCTCCAAGTTCTTAGCCCTTTAGCTTCAGGCAAAGCGTGGCTTTGTTTTTGTGCTTTGTTTTGTTTTGAAAATGGTTTAATTAAGTTAATTCTTCTACTCCCATTCTATCCCCAAAAATTTATTTATGGCATAGCAACCTAAGAGAAGGAATCAAAAGCCAGCAATTCTTCCTCTATGTGGTCTAAATTTCTTCCTTCTGGTAATAATTTTATGTTTAAAAAAGGCTACAAAAATAAATGTAATAACTTTTAATGTGATTTAGTATGTGGTAGAGTCCTTTCTGCCTTCAGAATCTTATAAGATCTCTTACTGTGAAAAAACATCTGTAGTCTACAATAGGAGACAAAGCCTTATTTTCAACTCTTTGGAGTCATATTTGAGGGAAGAAAACACGTAACAGATGGTCTATAGGAGATAATCTATATTGAAGCCTTTTGAAAAACAGAAAATTCCTTTTGAAAAACAGAAAATTCCTTTAAATGTTTACTTAAACATTTGGGAGAAACACCTTTAGGCTTCCTTTCCTGAAAGAGCGTGTATTTACACATGCAAATTAAATGTTTGTTTTCAAATGGATACATGCTGGATAGAAAGATTAAATTTAAGCCTGCACTACAGGACTAATTTGTAAAAATTACCTTGTGTTAGATGGAGCATATGACCTCAGTTTCAGTGATCCAGAGGGAAAGTGACGCCTACTGATTATATATTGGTTTTGACTCTCTAAAGCTTTAAAGAGTTACAGATTTTTACCTTTTCCTTTCTTGCATGACAGGAGACTATAAACTCATGTAGGCTACTTCTGTATTTAAGAAGATTTAGATTAAATGTTTAACTAAGTACTAGTTACTGAGCAGTAAGAAACACATAAAAACCCTGCAGATTTTCATGTGTGCCAAATAAGGCATATGGTGTGCAATTAAATAAAATAGTTGCTTAACATTCACAGTTTTAAAGGCACTTAAAATTTTATTACTGTAAAGTTTTTTCTTTACCTTGGTGGGGGGTGGGGGAAAATTCAGTCAAATCCAGCTTTTTACTAACCAGCTACTTTGCTAGGAAACCTCTTGTTGCCTTTGAACTGTATTGGAAAAAAATGAGGTGATGCCTATATTTATGAACTAATCTTACAGCTATTAAAATTATGGGAGGAACAGAGAAACAGGGGACAACTGTACTTCAGATAAAAGAGACTGGATGGAGAAGGTGAAATTCTAGCTAGTTTGTACTGTTTGCCAGAAAAGCATTCGGTGTGACTCTGGCCTGGGCCTGTTAGTCCTCTCCCATACAACTCCTGCACAGGGCTCAGGAGTTGGCATGGAGCTCATCCCAGTGGGCAACTTGAATGCAGTGCAGAGATGAAGCCCAAGCATTTTTTATTTGTTGGTATGGTCAAAGCTATTGAAGTCAATGATTAAACTCCAGCTAAGTTCAGGGCAGTTGGGATTTTATGCAGAACTTTTAGTTTCTAAGGAGCATATTTGTGTGATAAAGCTCTTTAGTCTTCATAAATTAACACTTCTTTGTGGCTGGTCTGCATAAACTACAGTATTCATTGTGTTTACTTCCTTACAGGACACAGAAAGACATTATAAATGGCTGCTTTATTTACTGTCTTAGAACTCCTTAATCTTCAGTGAAAGACTGTGCTGAATTGTTGTTTGGTTTTATATTTGGTTTTGTTGTTGTGTTTTTAAAGTCAATGCTGTACCTTAAAATAGAATTATTTTTAATGACATGTCAGCAATAATATTTTGAGATGTTTGTCAGCTTTTTAAAATGTGCTGATGAATCTTATTAAACTGTCAAAAGTATGACTAATATATGAAGAAATAACACGATCTTGCTGAAAATCAGTATTGCAAAGTAACAGATCTCAAAGCCAGGAGAAGAGGGAAGAAAGACAATTGTTTGTAAACTTTTTGCTCTGACATTTTGTCCTCTCTGCCTCCACAGTGCACTGCACGTCTTTCCCCTTAAGAGGCACTTAAATACTTTATAGGCGGCATAATCTGACGTAGATAGCTGGACACAGAAGCCAGTGGAGATAGGAAGAATGGAGAAAGTACTTCCAAGTTAGCATTTTTGGTTTTCTGGCAATTTCAACCAAGAGTCAACATTTTCTACAGGAAGCAGTGTGATTCACAAAAGAGCTATTGAATCAAAAAACAATGTGTTCTTAATGGTTTTGACTAAAGGTTTTCAGTAAATCCTGACATTAACTTAAGTGGCATCAGGAAGGATGACCCTGTATTGAGATTGAAACCTCTGCCATCAAATATCCAGAGGTACTCATTGCTGGAAGGGATGTAGGAGTTCTTTGGCTACAGTCAGAATCACGATTGAATTTTTGTTTAAATTAGGAAAAGGACTCAGGTTTAGTTTCATAAGGAGTGAAATTGCTTGTCATATATATTCAGATAGAATACAGGGTCGTACTTATGCATGTTGTTTTTATTGATCAAATGACCTAGCTTCAATTTGCTCATGCATTCCCAATGTGAAAGAACAACTGACATCTGGAACGGTTTTCAAACTATTTGATGTAACCATTTTCAAAAGAAAACTGGCTGAATAAAATAATTATTCAATAAATTGAAATAGGAGTTTATTAGTAACAGCTGAGTCTTGTATTTCTGGCTTAGCTGGAAGCAGTTCTGTGATCCCTGCTACCTAATTATTTTCGATAGATGCTATAAACACATAACATATATTATTTGTAAACAGTGTATCCTTTGCTATTTTGAATATGTAAGTCGTTTTCTACTAATATGTCTTCTAAAGGTTAGCTTCCTCATTGACTTATTTTGTTGCCCTGGATCCCTCCAGGAAGTTTTAAAGAGTGAGTGCAGTTGGCAAGCATGGCAGCATCTAGACTGAGCAGGTCATGGCGGAGACAGCAGTTTGGCTGGGACAAGCATAATGGCCACTGCAAACACTTTCTAGCCAGAGCCTCTGGGTTTTCTTTCTCTGGAAAGTTTAGATTGGGCTGGCACACAGTAGGGTCCCACTGAGGACTCAGGACCCTGGAAAGCCCCCTCACCCAGCCATTTAGATGTAAATTTGGCTATTCCTTTAGCTCACAGGGTTGCTGTTGAACAGAGGCAGGTAAGACTGATGTTACAAGGATGCTACAGATGCTACAAGGAGAAGTGCCAGGTGAGAATCAAAAGGGAATAAGTACATGTTAGTAAGGGAACTGTACTGTTTTGAAAGAATTGTCATAATTTACTTCTCCTACTGCCCAAAGTACTTCATGCAATTCACTTCAAAAAATAAAACAATAATCCTGAGCTACTCCATGTGAAGACTCTTCAAATTATTAGTTCAGATATCCTCACATGAATCTCCCAGAGGTACATAGAATTCATAGACACCACCAGTTCCTTCCTCAAGCCAACCTATTAATCATTTGCTCAGCCAAGCACATCATGTAATCTGGGCTTTTGGCTACATAAAAGAAAATTAAGCTAGATGCTTCATATAAATGAGTCAGTTTTTCCCCCAGTTGACTATGTGACTCTCTCAGAAAGCTCTGGTCGTGGTCAAATACTCTGCAAAGTATCTTGCATGCCTGAATGTCTATTTACCTTTCAAAAGCTGGGCCACTCACATGAAACCAGATGGAAATTATATGAATTTATGGAAATTATTGATGGAGTTACTACAAAACCAGTGCCCTGTGAGATCGGAGTTCAGGAAAATGAGAACCATTTGAATTACACTTGTTCAAATTAGGCATTCCTCCTAAAATTAATTCATTATTTCATCTTATCACTATATACATATTCTTCATATTTTCCAACTTCTATTAATTAAAAGCAAACAACTAACTTGTCAACCCACTATTAAAAAGATCCAATATTTTACATTTACTGCTTTTTATCATGAAGTTAGTTCTTCACACTTACTCCGTTCTCAAAACATAACATACAGGGTTCTTTTTGGAAGAAGAAATTATCAACACGTTAACTAGAGTAACTCCTTCCCTACATTTATACTCCATAATGGTTTGCATTTTCTGATCAACCTGAATTTCTCAAAACTTTCTAATGAAGAAATGTTTAACTATTAGAATTTACAAAATAAGCACTTCATCAACATTACATAGTTATGTACAAAGATTTATTCTTTCTTTTACTACTTCTTACAGCATTTTTATGGTATTAAGGTAATATAAAAGTATCAGCTGTGGCATTAGGTAAACTTCTCTTCTGGCTTTTTGTTTTGGTTGCTGTGCTCATTTCTGTGTTTCTAATATAAATCAAAGATAGCTCATATATGAGATATGTGGGGGTTTATGTCTGTATATAAAATAAAGTGTTATATTAAATCACTAGATTAATAACTATTCTACTAGATGCATTATGAGGCAAAAGAAACCTGTCTATTGCTAACAGGCAAGTCTGTCTCCATTATCTACCAGAACATGTAAACAAGTGCTTGTTTTTATGCACTGAAGACAACAAAAAAGAGGAGCAAGCCTAAAATAAAACTCATGCAGCACAGAAGTTTTAAACATGAACTTCAGGTATGTTTAATAGGTATTATGGACCGTATGTAGAGATTATCATCATATGTATTGATGTGATTCTCACATTATTGCTGCATGTAGGAAAGGTAAGAGGCACAATGATCAGCTGTGCTAAGAAAAGTAGAGTAATAGAAAAAACACGTTACTAAGCCAGTCTAGCCATTCTGTAGGGCAATGCAGAGCAGAACTCTAGTGAGATATTCCAAACTGTCTTTAAAAGAGATAGTACAGGCCTTCAGCTTACCTAGTCTGCAGCTGGTTTTTGTGACTACATTCCTCCCTATTCATTGAAGTAATACATTTCCCAGATCATCCTGCAACTTTATCAGCATTGTTGGCTCTAGCCACTGGAATGCATTTGTGCCCATCTCCAATGGACTTCCCTTTGCTTCTGAAGTAGATATATAACATGTACTGACAATGTGTGTCTGAAGCCTGCAACTTTCTTGTGACTTTTGGCAAGACAGTGTTCAAACATTATAAATCTGTGTGCTAGACTTTACAGAACAGAACATTCAAAAATTACCACAGTAACATGGGCCAATTCAGCTATGGTTTTGATTAAAAGTTTGATGGAAACCTGAGAAAAATTACAACATGCTTCCATAGATAAGCTCTGCAACATTTATATTCCACTTCCCTGCACTGGGTTGATTCAGAGTGCATTTGCTTTTCCTGGCCACAGTTTAAGTGCTCAATAAAGTTACATTCTATTATTAAGTGCTGAGTCTTTTTCCCTAGATTAATGGGCTTCGGTTGTCCAGAGAGATGAATTCTTTTGAAGAGGATGAAATATACTGAACTGAGTAGCATCACAGATACTGGGCTTTTGCACTTTTATGGTATTAAAAATGCCAAAGAAGAAAGCACTTTCCAGATCAGTGGCCTAAGACTCTTTCATTCTTTGTGCAATTTCTTATGAGACTTCAGGAAAAATCAGAGCATTTTTCCTAATGAAGATTGTTAAATGTGCCTTTCGTAAATGCCCATGAAGTAGACTTGACGCTGTAACTTGACCCAGTAATGAAAATGAAAGGCTAGCTTGGAGTGTTCTGTGATGACAGAGAGCTGAACAAATTCAATTTTCCTTACCCTGTCATTTAGCAAATTTTGTGATTTCTAAATGATTAAATAATTTTATGTATTCATTCTGTGCTGTTTAACTGATCACATATTATTAACAAACTATGAATCAAACATGCAGGACCTAGCTATTTATCTATATCACCACTGTAGCAAGACTCTGAGCAGTACATTGCATATTAAATAGCTTGAGAGCAGACTACTTACAAGCCCAATTTGTATTGCCTACCATTACGTGACTATCTTAGTGTCACCTGAACATATTAGAAATGGTAGAATAGCAACATTATACCCAAGGTTTTGTCACTGCATGCTCCTTGCATATTTACTGATCATTTACCCATCAGAAACACTGACCAAGTCACATTTCAGCCAGACATTGGCAATTTTGCTTTTCTTTCTTTCTTTAACAGGAGGAATTACACCGAAATATAAACCAGGCACTGCTATAAGAATACTGGCAGAACAGCAAATATGACTCTATATTTGGAGAAACTCTCAATATGGAAAAATTCATGTTGACAATATTGTTCGATCTACATTTTAAGGCTTGAGGATACAGTCAGTGTAAACATAACCATCATGCAGAAGTGTTCTGTAGGTCATGTCCTATTCCTCTCTCTCAATATTCTGGTCTAATACTGGGCATTTCCAGAAGATAGAGTACATGTACAACAAGTATCTCCAAAAAAGCCTAGAAAAACTAAGGATAAATGTTTCAGGCATACATACCTACAAGTATGAGCAAGAAAATATCTGCCACTCTTGCATGAGATACACCATGAGGAAACCTTCTACTAGTCAGAAGGCTGAACAGTCACAGGTTGATACTAACAAAGAGTATGAGGACATCCTACTCACAGAGTAAGGAGCACACACTACATGCTGTATCACTGCCACAGCAGCTTGTTTTTAGCAGCAAGAGCATTTGTAAGCAGCTATATATGCTGGTTATCATGCATAACAGCAGGTGTTTGCTAAGTATAATGCAGATCTCACAGTCCAAACTATTGAAAGAAGGACCTCTCCTGCTTCCACCTTGCTCTTCTGCCTTGCTCCAACATCTGTTCTGCAGCTCTACTAGTTTCATGTTGCAGTCTTCCTTGGTCCCAAGGAACTAGGACTGTGAGCCTGTCCCACTGAATTAAGCAGCAAAATTTCCAATACTTCAATAAAAATGGAACTTTTCTCCTTGGAGTAGATCCTCAATTGCAAATAAGTATTAATTCACTTCATAGTAACCATTATTCCAGCCAAGGATCTTTCTTGACATATCTTTCCAGCAAAAGCTAACTGTCACTCTACCATTCTTCTTGTGCCTGCTGGGTCTTGACTTGCAGCAGTGTGGCAATAGGAAGGCTAACTGCAATTCCCCACCCATATTTACTGCAACTATAGTATTCAGCACAAAGCACTCATTTGCTGAACGTGATCCTTTCCACTCTCTTTTGGCCTTTCAAATGGAGGCCCAGTTCCACAGAAATGGATAGTGTGGGCACACTGAGGAATTTTGCAGCTCAGAGCTGGCAAAGGGGCAAACGCCTAAGTGATTTGCAATAAAGTGGGAGGCTGTGCTTGCAAGGTAAGAAAAAAGAGGTGCTATCTCCAGTAACCAGCAGCTGTAGAATCAACCTGTCATGTAAAAAAGTCCACAGATGGGTAGGAGCAATATCAGTGGACATCGCAAATTGAGTTTCCAAGTCAGAAGGACCCTGCAGGCTCTGCAGTGGGGTGACTGGGAAGGACTCCTCAGGCTGGAGAGCATATGGAGTCACAGAAAGACAGAATGATCGGGGTTAGAAGGGGCCTCTGAAGATCATCTACTCCAACCCTGCTCTGCCAGAGGAGGATCACCTACATTAGATCACACAGGAACTCATCCAGATAGGTTTTGAATGTCTCCAGAGAAGGAGACTCCGTACCCTCTCTGGGCAGCCTATCCCAGTGCTCAGTTACCCTCACAGTAAAGAAGTTTTTCCTTATGTTTATCTTGAACCTCCTATGCTCCAGCTTGTGCCCATTGCCCCTTATTCTGTCACTAGACACTGCGGAAAAGAGTCCAGATCAAACATCTGCACTTGCATATATACACCAGCATTGCTTCAATACTGGGACATGCTATATGGCAGTAACTTTCCTTGAGGGAGGGAGGAGGAAATCAATGACAGAAATATCTAGTAAAAGCAACAGCAACATTTCTTTGTTCTGTTGCTTTGTTGTTGTGTTCTGAGAGCTAGGTTGAAAGCTGCTTTTTCTAGAGGGAAAAGACACTACACAAGAAGATGCACTGCATCTCCACACTCTTGTCAATATGGTTGTCAGTTATAACTGTCCTTTCTTCTTCATCCTCCCACTACATATGTCTGAGCTATTAGGGGGACAGCAAATTTCATCCTCAACAGTCATTGCCTTTGCCAGGTTACCTTTCCCCCGGGGGTTTGGCTCCATGGAATGCAGGCTTCCTGAAGTGTACTCTATATCTACAAAAGGGATCAGTGTTTCTTCTGCCAATCAAAGCTAGTGCCATTCACATCAGCTTTAGCTCCTGCCAGCCCAGCCTCTCTCCCAGAAACCACAGACAGTATGTTCATGATCCATCTTCGCACAGAAACTTCCATGCAGATTAGATTGCACAGTGATATTTACATGATCCTTGCTTTATCATTCTGCTGGGAAAAATGCACCAGTCCAGAAAACAGACACATGGGTCCTGATAAAAAATAAAATTAATCTTAAAAAAAAGGCGCATATTTTGGGGGCCATCGGAAAGAAAAGTTTGATATTGTGGGGTTTCTGAAAACTGTCCTTTGAGCAGCATTGGGTGATCTTTGAGAGAGCCTTTGTAGAGCCCAGGCACAATGACAATACTTGGGCTCAAATTCCCCGTGGCCTAATATGCCATATTTCCATCTGAATGAAATGAGACTTGTCCTCATGTTTCTGATCCCCTAATCAAATCTCATTCTGTTTGTCTGGATCATATCATAACGATTTGGTCTACAACAGCAGACTTCTGAGTAGCAGTAAATTTACTTCAGACACATTTGTTGGGCCCCACACTGGCCAAAGAATTGCTCTACACTTACAAATGGGGTTGTACCTGTGTTTGCTGCCGTGGAAAGGTTTAACAAGGTGGAGTGAAAATATTATTGGAGAATGTGGGCTGTAATGATTTTTACCTGGTGGGCAGTTATTCATCTAAATGTTGTTCTATCATTTCAAATGTTACTTGTGGGAAGGGAATGTCACAGCTCGCCAAGAGCTACATTATGTCAGCTGCCATGCTCTATAAACAGATTACACACACCTTATATAAACAAACTGTGGTTAGCTAATTATCCTGAACAAAAATACACACAGAGAGAAGAAAATTCATTTCAAAATGATTAATTATATACATTCGAGTTTCACTGCAGCAACATATTTCCAATATCCCCATGTGTAGCTGCAGCTTAATAAAACTCCCTATAAGATTACCACCATTTAGCTGGTTTCACAAGTTCAGATTGTTGTACAGAATCATGCCATGTTGTGAATTCAGTACTAACCACATTGTAAACTATGACCTAACTTTGCAGAGAGGGTGTATATATTGTAAACAGATATTATGACAGGTGTATCAGCTAGTGCCAACAATCAGCTTTAAAAAAAATAGTATCAAATGGTTATGGCCATAAATAAGATGGAAAAATTGTAAATGGCTTATTAAAAATATTCAGAAAAAAAAAAATTATTCAGGGGCCATTTCTCATTACCCATGTCTTCACGTAACAAATTAGAAGTGAAATGCTAAGTCAGGCCAATGCATTTTACTCCTTTTTTCCAGGAATTATATGTAGTGCATGGTAATAGATTCTTGTGGGAGAAAAAAAAAAAAAAAAAAAGAAAAAAAAAGAAAAAGAGGTATAAGAGCACTACAGTTACTTTTTGTCAAATATGAGAGTTCAATAAGTATGTATGTCTTTCTTCTATGAAAATCTAAAGTTTTCAAAATCTGTTTTGACAGTATGAAGTTTGAAATAAAAATCAAATTAAAGAAAATAAAATTAAATTTCTCTAAAAACAGGTTGAAAGCATGATTGACTAGACAGCAAAATACTTTCACGTTCTGAGGATCAAGATGCTCAAAGGAACAGATTAACCAGCAAAGTTAATGATTTTATATACATACTTCCCAATGCTAACATAGAGCACTAAATACAGCAAACAACTTAACTGATGTTGAAATAGCCTACAAATGGTTCCCACATGTGGCTCCTGACTATATGTATAATGGGTAGTATATTTATTCCAGTGGTAAATAAAATCTTAATTCAGCAAGCCAGTGGTTTACCGATAGGACATGTGTGGATATCCAGCTTTTAAGAAGAACATTCTTAGTGGTATTCATAGCCACATTACCAAACCCCACAGACATTAAGTCCCTCATGAATTTCCATTGGAATTCCAGCCTAATATGGAACTCATGGGATATAATAAGGATTTGATTTTGTGACATCTAAAGCAGAGCACTGGTTATGAACTTATAGAAGTTTCAAAAATAAGTACTGAATCAACATTTTCTGCATATTCTCCAATATATTAGCAGTACATATTGGTCATATGCTGCAGAAATTAAACACGGTGTAATGTGTTAAAACTAATTGTAACAAGAAAAATGTTGACAAAGGGAAGTAAGATCAAGTACTAGCTAATGCTCCTCCATTCC
>NW_009952893.1:4821599-4828152 GCF_000747805.2 Chaetura pelagica | reverse complement strand
CTCCTGAAAGCATTATGCAGGAGAATAGAAGCACTAAATATAATTATTAGTTAGTGGAGATATTCCCAATTCTAAGAGTGTGTTTCATATTGTTATACAAGAAAGTACTTAAAAATATGTAAGAAAACAAAGAGAAATAAAAACAGAACATTTCCTTCAACTTCCAAATTTGTGCTTAATTGAGCAAACTTCTTGAACTAAGAAGAGAAACAAAAAATAAAATACATTACAAAAAATGTGTATTGTTACAACAATTAAGAGAAGTAAATTGTAAGACTGCCCACATAGCTGCAAATTAGTATCCTTCTGCAAGTACATTCAAGAGACTGTGAAATTAAAGATTGTAATGTACTAATTTTTCATTAGGGCTTCTGTCCAATTGACTGGGCACGGTAGACTGTTACTCAGGTCTAATTTCAATATAGGTATCTATTGTTTCCTGCAGAAGTTGAAAGAAACACAAGGCAAGTAAAGTTTTGGGAAAGATTGTTCCCATACTAAGATACATCTGCGATCCCAGAACAACTAGATTCAACCTGTCCCAAAGCTTAGAGGTGTTGCTCAGAAAGTTGTGCTAGTTACATTCATCATAACTGTGTATTTGATGGAAGATGATTCTCTCTCCGTTCAAGTTATGAACCTGATATTCTAAATGAATGGTTTTTAAAAAAATCCACCTTAGTATTTTAAAGTTTGGATTAATACTTTCTAGAAAATCTTTATTAAATTAATTCTGTTTCACAGGAATGGGGAACAATTTTTTATTATTTTTTTAAGTACTTTAAAGGGAAAACCCTAAGTGGCAAGTCTTATAATAGAGTGCTTTCTATAGCAAGATAGTATACAGCAAGGGTAAGAGAAACAAAGGAAAAAAGATTAAGTAGCCACTAATTAAATTAGTACTTTTTGCAAAGAATGAGGCAGGGATCTTGCAGGAAAGAAATACATGTTCACAGAAGTTACAGATACAGAAAATCACTGGTGGATTAAATTAATTTTGGAAAAAAACAAATAAACAAACACCCTATTTTCTAGCTTACGGTTGTATGAGTTTGCATCTGAAGGCATGTACTTGATTTTCTTGCTGGAGGCACAAGGCTGTTAAAACTAGAGAAGAAAAAATATATAATTTCCTGTGAATTATTAAAATACATCTTATCAGGGCAGAATGGACAAGTGTATTGACCAAAAATAATGGACAAGACTTGGTCAACAACAAGCTGGAATGTCAGCAGAGGAACAGGGAGGATAGGAAACAACAGGTATTTCCCAGTAACTGAGCAAGTGTCCTAGATGTGACAGGGTTTTTTTTCCTGGTGTTCCCAAACCTGCCTCAGCTTTTACTAGTTATTCCGTGGTCTCCATATGGAGTTCTCTTTATTCCTCCTTTAGCTAACTAGATATTCTTTCTCCCACCTTATCCAAGACTTCTAATGGCTGCTCAAGTGATTTCCCAAAAGAGAAGATTTATTGAGGGTGCAAAAACACAATAAAATGGAGGCTTCGGTTCTTATAATTTTATCTACAGTGGTTTATAAATCAAAGTGGGTTTTGGTTAGAAAGTGAGTTTAAAGTGGGTCATGTGGTTCAGGAGGTGTGACATAAGGACATAAGGATGATGACAGAGCACTGGACTGGATGTACAGCAAGCTATCTGTCACTTTCCTTGGAGTCCTGCCCATATTTAAATGAATAAATGCCTTTATCTTAATACATACTTCAACACAAACTCTACTTGCCAGTAGATACTCTAAGTAATGCACAGATTGTCATCAGATACTCCAGCAAGGCAGGCAGACAGAGAAGATTGTGTCCTGCTTCTCCATAAAGAGGCAAAGGCAGAGAGGCAAAGCTCTGCTACAGGAGGACTGCAACTTGGGCACACCTGAGTCTCAAACATACTACTCACCCCATTGTGCTTCTGCTTTTTATTTAGCTTATTTTATTTACTGGGGTCCCTACTAAACCATCTCGTGAGGCTCTGATCATGCATTACCAAGCCAAGCCAATCTGCAAGCTGCAGAGTGTAGCATGTCACTTCTTTCTGGAAGAAAAGAAAAGAAACTGCCCTACATGGTTTCTGTGAAAGACAGATACTACTTCGTGCTGTGCCATCATGCTCTGTGTTGGTCTTATTCTACATTTCTCACCTAGCTACTGCGTATACACACAGTAGAATTATTTAAATCTATTTAAGTTTATTATGTTGTGGTTTTAAGTACAGAGTAGACCAATTTAATCAATGAATATGACCTCCTACATAAGAGGCCATGCTAAATCCTGCATTTAGTCATGTGTTTACACTTCTGTTTTACCTTATTAAAGCATCCTTCCCTTCTCCAGCTGTTAAATTTCTACTGTAAATATATAGTGTGACTTATGTTATCCAGGAGTTGTTTAAGGGTTAAACTACAACCTTTTCTTCTCCATGAAAACAAGGAAATCTCTAAGCAACTGACAAAAATCTTCTTAGGAATTGTTATGTTCAGCAGCAACAGCTGAAAGCATTTAGTTTATGAGCCAGTATTCATCTTCAAAGACTTCATTCTGCCCAGAAAAGAAAGAACAAGAGATCAATTAAGATCTCATTCAGCGTGCTAGGAACAGTGGGAAACATACCTCACACAAGGCATATAATCTTGGAATATATCCTAAGCAAACCAAAGTCTGATTTTCACATTCCTACCTTTCATGCACACTACAGATGCTGCTTCAGACTGAGATGACCAATTTTGGGAAACCTGAACAAAAGAACTTTTGGGAGGTGAGTTCTGAAAAAGGAAATTATATGCAAGGTACATGCAAGGTATATGCAAGGTTTGTCGTTATTTAGCACACATTATCCAGGTGATAGATGATCAGCCTTCTCATATACTGTGATGTCAATCCCATGTAAAATCTGTAGTGTGTGGAGTGGGAAAACTGCATATGGTACATTTCCCTATTTAATCCTCAAAGCAGCTCCATCAAACTGTCATTTTTATATTAAACATGGAATTAATTATAAGATTATGAGATTTCATAGCAAGGGTTATAAAACTACTGTTTATTCATCTGAAAAGGCTTAATTAGGTTTATTTATAACAGGTTTTTGTATTTTGTTTAGAATATTCCATTATGTTCCATGAAGAAATACAGCTCCCTTAGAAATGGGCTGAAGCATAAGTCTGGAAGCCATGCTTGGATTTTTCTGAAGATGAAAGTTTCTCAGATCTCAGGCCAGCTTGGCTGTCTACAAAGGTACAGATGACTCTTACAGTGGTGAGAATTTCCTCTAACCTCCTCCTCTTTAAAAAGAGAGTTGGTGTAAGCTCCTCACTAATTTTAATGGTAGTCAGGAGCTGGTTTTCTGCACAGAGAACAATGGGAACAGCTTTTCTTCCCACTGGTTTTCTGCATCAAATTCAGAACATTTGCAAAGGTGGGTCATATTTTTTGGGGGTCCACTTTATAGCCACTGTAAATTCTCTGCTCCAAGGTCTTAAGACTGAAAGGACTGATGCAAGAAAACGTGTAACTTGTAACAGTCGTCCTTATAAATCTTAGCTGCACACAAAAGGGCAAAAAAAAAATAAAGAGATGGTGAACAGTCTCTAAGACTAGGGGAATAAAAGAAAGTTTATTTAGAGAAGACTCACTACCAGACTGGCTTGACTTGAATGACATCTGTAATCTGTAAAGGGGCTGTGTTATGCGAGGTGAATACAGAGTAATATTCCTCAAGGGGAGAGAGAATGCTTTGTAAGACTTTCTTGTGACTCTAAAAGTACCACTGGCTGTGGAGCAGGACTTACAGCATTATATTATAATCTCAGAAGTGCTTACAGTGAGTGATAGTAAACAGCCCAGTAGAGCAGAATTCATATAATGTGCATATAAGGTAAATTATGCTTGTTTGCAGATTGTATTATTATTTTAAAATAGTAAATAAGTTAACCTTCGCCCTATCTGGTTCACTGTGCAAGGACATAAATGTTTTTGCTTTAACAAGGCAGGGAAAAAGGAGGGCAAAAGTGGCTGGGCATGACTCTTTTTCAACCCTAGCATATTCAGTGTCTTCCACAAGCTCAAAATATAGCTCTAGCTACCACAATAATATCATTTTAAATTCAGCCTTTGATTTTTCTTTTATGGCAAAGATTCAGACAACATAGTTTATAAGCAGCATAAATGTCCCCATACCATTTTCAGTTATGTTCTTCCAAAGATATTAGGAGGGAGATACCTACAGCTCTGTACTTGAAAGAATTTTTAGAATATTCTTAGCATTTTTCACACTGCAAGCTAGATCTTTTGCAGTAATTCAGTTCAAACTGGAAAGCAGCATCTCACAATATCCTCTTATGGAACAAAGTTCTGAGTGAATTTTGAAGGAAAAAAATATATGATTACACAAAGGATTGGTTTGAACTACATCAGTTAACAGAAAGTTTACTCCAGGGCCACTGATTTTGCAAGTTCACTTAGAGCTAAGTTTGGTCTTAGAAATCAGGAAGGTGTTTAACTGTTTCCAGCTGGACTTAAATAGCAAGGTCACCTTCAAAAGAAACTTCGAAACTTTTGAGAGAGGTGGCACCCATAACTCTCACTTCAGAAATTATTCTCTAAGAGACCACCATTGTGTCTTACTTCTGTGTGTAAGTGCATACAAAATGACATTTCTGGCTTGTTACGAACATGTTTACACAAAGTCATGTAGGTTTCGGGGAACTACGGATGTCGAAGTCCCACTCAGTGCAGGTGTGCTACAGTCATGCTTTTTCACTATAGTAGCATGATTCATCTCATTTAAGACACAAAAATGAAGAAAAAAACCACAGGCACTGATGTGCTACATTTCAGTATCCTGTATATAATCACTACAGGAAGAATGCCTGTGTAGTTTACAAAACCTTCATCTTTTTTATCCATTCTAAACTTCCTGAGTGTAATTTTATTAAACACAAACAACTCCCAAAGAATTCTTCCCTGACCCTACACAGCCCTTTTCTTCCCCAAAAAGCAGATCGACAAGAAACCCTTCCTGCACACACAGATTCAAAAGGCTCCTGACATTTAAGTGTGCTGGATAGGTGGATACTGTTGGCAGGATACACCTCATTCTTACCATAAATTGTCAGACAAAGGTAACAACACCTTGAAAGGGACCAGCTGTTAGTATTTGTGGTGTCTGTTTGTATGGCATTTCCCTAGTACATGGTGGGGACAGACTCCAATTAGTGACTTGAACAATTCGGTATGTAGATAATGAGAAACGGTGCTTGGAGAATGTAATACAGTAGTGCCAAGAATAAGCATTTTAATACATCAGCAGCTTTTTACTGAATTTAAGTGTGATTTTCTAGGTACCAAGCAATGTTACTGCATTACACTTTCTCAGGGATCTTTTAATCTCAAAAGTTCTAAAAAACTAAAATGTGAGATACAGAATATTCTTATCTTTGGGGTGAAACTGAGCAGCTGTTTAACATCACATACAACAGCACAGCTTAGGACAGCAGTTGCTAATGTGGGAAAACATACCCAGATGTTGACTCCTTGTCATTTTAGGATCACATCTTGCTTAGATATTCATGCTCAGAAGACTGAACTCTTTCATGCCTTTGAAAATTCGCTTTCCTCTCAAATTCAAATATGAGAGGAAACTATTATTTTTTCCACATATAAAAGCAATATGTATGGCTTTACTGACATTTCTCAAAGCCCCTGGTCTCAAGGCTTTTGTTTCTTGAACTTCAGTATTGTGGTGACACATGCATGAACACATGATCTCCAAAGGCATTGGGACAGGGGAAAGGAACTTTATTTTTATGTTCCTTTATGCACAAAGCTATTTTAACTCATGTAGCCACATTTCTGTATGAAAGGAAGTCTAAGACACCTGCCCAGGACTAAGGTGTTCCAACAGGTGCCTCAAGAAAGGAGAAACAAAATTCTGCCGAGTGCTCTGCCTAACTCAGAAGCCTAAAACCTGCTGGTTTATATGTATATATGCGTAAAATATATTTTATATGCTGACGCAGCCACCATGCACATGGCTAGCAACAAGGTCAAGAGAGCACTGTGCTTAAGAAATGCCAATCTAGACTAGACTGCAGCTTGCTTGGTCCTTAACAACTAGTTCACTCAGACTGCCCAAAAATGGTCTTCAGCTCATGCTGAAGTACTATGCTTGGATTTAAGATTTTCCAGAGGGACTGATTCAGAGCTCAGTGTAAGTCTGTACAGATAAGCAGTGACCGATTTGTTGAACGTAAGCAAGTCTGTCCGTTGGCACACAGTTGATTTGGCGCCTGACTGACCAGGTGAATGTAGCTTGAATGTGCCCTCAGTTTTCAGCTGGAACCACACAGCATAAATAGGACCACAGAGTAAGCTTGAAATAAATTAATTTTCTCTCTGTCAAAAGTTGTGCAAGTACCAAGTGTGCTGTTACTTAACTTCATTGGCTGGGGGTGGGGGGGTGTGGGAGAGTTCTCGGGGGGTCTCGGCAGGGCCTGTGAGGGGTCTGGGAAGGGTCTGGAGGGGTCTGGGAAGGGTCTGTGACGGGTCT
>NW_009952893.1:4797615-4821515 GCF_000747805.2 Chaetura pelagica | reverse complement strand
GGGGGGGGGGAAGGGAGAATTTATTTCAATGTCTAATTTAGACATCCATTTTTGACACATACTTTTGATATTGTACCACACTTCTCCAAAGCCCAAATACTAAAACCAAATACATTTGGCTTTACATTTACTGGTTCCAACTAATCTCTTGTCCATGGGTTGCATTAGCAAGACAACAACATGTCAATTGATAATGACTTAGCAGCACAGTCCCAAAACAGATGTTCCAAAGAGATCACCCATCAGGCATGGCTTTGGGAGTTTCCAGTCGGAGTGCACAACAGAAGACTGATCCCATGAGCCTGAAAAACAGATGATTATTAATGGGACTTACATGACAAAGTTTTTGGCTCAGTCCTGTAGAGTTCAAGGACTGAAACAAACCTGGAAGAAGTTCACCACAAGGACTGCCAGGAGGACAGCTGCTCAGGGGAAAAAGAAAAAAGCAGTGGCCACACTTCATAGTGGAAATGGGTGGAGTTCAGTCAAAAGACAAAGTGCAGACATGAAATGAACCCAAAACCCTGCTGCTAAGTAACTGTGGAGTTTCAATACAAAGGTGATTCTGAAGCTCTGAACAAAGCAAAATGTCTTAGAAAAAAAACCCTAGCTGCAGGAACCAAAGGGATATGATTTCCCTAACGACATACCCGAAAAAGAATATTTTTTGTTTTACCAATGGATTAAATCAGAGGCTTGGTGATGATATGTTAACCAAAGTTAACTAATAAAATTAACTACAGATGCAGACCATATGGAAACCAAAGTAACCAAAGCTTTCAATGCAAAGCAGCAGGTCTAACCTGTCCTGCTCAGGCAGATAGAAATGTGTCCAGTGAGAAAAATAAGTGACAAAAATTTTCTGAATAATAATTTTTTTAAAATCACATCAATATTTTTATATTCAACATAGAGACACTGGGAAAATAGTAGCAAAAGAAAAAAGCCAACTAAACAAAAGTAAAAATATTCAACAATACCAGATCAAATCCCTCAGGTAGCCTGGGAGAGAACATGATGACCCCAAGAGTCATCTCTATTCTCCTTGCTAGGCTAGCAAGAAGAATAGACGGAGGATTAGGGGGTTAGAAGGTGAATATAAAATATTCTTGCTTCATCACGGCTCTAGAAAAGAGTAAAGAAAATTGTTAGAGATTAGAAAACACAAAGACAGAAAAACAGTTTTCTGGCAAAGAGGGGAAAGATCCTTCAGTTACATGAAAAGCCCTTGTCAAGGAGAAGAAAATCATCTGTCCTACTTGTTCATGGTGGAAAGAACAAGTAGTGACAGTATCAAAGGTTAAACATTAAGAAAAAGCTTTGAAATAGATTTTCTAGGAAGGTTACTTAATTTCCATCATTGGAAAAGGTTAGACAAACATCTTTAAGGACAAAAGGTAGGTACAGCTGACCTCAGTTTAGGGACTTTATGACCTCTTGAGGTCTTTCCTAGAACTATTTTCTATCGTTTGAGAACTTAAGCAGTGATGACAAACTTTATAGACTTTCATTCAAATTCTTCAGATGTCATTAAAATTATCCGGACACTTTATTCCAATAATTAATCCTTACATAAATAATGAAGGCAAAGGTAGCAGGAAGAAATGACATTCATTATTTTTCCAACTACCTCAGTCTAAAAAGATAGTACTTGATACGCATGTGCCTTTCTGAGAATAGCAGACAGGAAAGCAACACATTCTCATTGTTTAAAAGGAGTAAGTTACTAGTTGGAGAAAAGCTACTTCACACTACCTTTTAATATGAGGTCATAGTGTTACATCACTAATGGAAACAGTAGAAGTTAACATGCTGGTCATCCTTCTCTAGCACAGCCTCTCATACATGCACTTGATGCTCATTGTCTGCACATCCCTCAAGAAGAAAATAGCGAGGTCTTGGTTGCAAGAGCAGTTCTTCCTTCCTATCCAAGCTCTGGTCAGAGGTTGTCTGTGTAAAGGAGAAAGCAAAGACTGGGAAGGTTTGTTACTCTCTGGCCTCCTCTGGAAAAAGGTCATGACAGGAATGTGCTATGCAGAAAATGTTGTTGTAGGCAATTTTTACAGGTGATTATAATTAACCTCTCTGCTTAGGACAAGTACAATGCTGTTGCACATCACTCCTAGTTGCCATCAATGTAAACCAATACATGAAGCCTTATTTACAAATCTTATCTTTCCTTCCCATTGTTCCTTATTAAAGAATCAGATCTCCTCTTCAGAGTAGTTCTATATTTTATATTTACCTCTACAATGAGAAATGAAAAAAAATTCAAGAAACCTTGCTAGAAACTGTATTCTACACACTCTACACATCTACTGAGGCTGAGTTTTCCTTATTCCTGCTACAACAAGCTTTCCAGAGCTTTTCTTGCTTTCAGGAAAATGTCTATTCTATTCTATTCTATTCTATTCTATTCTATTCTATTCTATTCTATTCTATTCTATTCTATTCTGATTCAATGTCCATGGCTTTAGCCTCATTTTGCAAAGTTTCTATCCCTCAATTCTATATGCTCTTTAACAGCCTTGGCATGTACGTACCAGATAACATTAGAAATATGACATTAGGCAGTATCTACACCACTAGACATTAATTACACTAAACATTACAGGCCAGTCTATTGGATTAAAATTTGGCTATCCTTCTTCCTTTATTACAAATGCCATGAGAGGATATTGCCATTGAATCCCTTTTATATCCAAATCAACAATGCTGTCTAAGACACCAACAAATATAATTTGTGTTGTTAGCTAAAGCCTAGAGACTGCTTGCAGCATTTGGACAAACAGAAGCAGAAGCTTCTCCCTGGTGATCTTCCCTTTTACATAGATCAAAGACTTCCCAGCCTTTTATTGAAGCCAGTTTAGGAATTAAAAGATGACTTGGCCTTATTCAAACATAAGACTTCCATAATACTTGGAATGGAATTAGAAAGACTTAACAAAGTCTGTGGTTTAGAATTTGCACTTCTCCTTCAAGCTTAGAATCAAATCATATTTTCAATGTTAACTATGTGAAAAGAATCAGCCTCTCTGCTAGCTAATAAAAAATTGCAGACATCTTAGCTGTACAAAGTCTCTAGTGTGTTTATCTGTTTGAAGGAACTAGGCCCTCACTTCCAGATGGACTGAGTTCAGCACTTACTAAAATCAAACCAAGACAGTTTGTAGAACAGAAATGGCGTCCTTAATTATTATTTAAGTATTTTT
Source organism: Chaetura pelagica (assembly GCF_000747805.2). Lineage (NCBI taxonomy): Eukaryota > Metazoa > Chordata > Aves > Apodiformes > Apodidae > Chaetura > Chaetura pelagica. The sequence continues at coordinate 4,818,303 of NW_009952893.1, read as the reverse complement.
ATCTATTGCTTGTAAATATGTGAGGTCAGCTGTACCTTCCTAAGAAAATTACCCTGGGAAAAAAATTCAAAGTGACCGCACATCTAAACAACTTGCAACTAAGCAGGCAAAGTTATTTTTTGAAGGAAAGTTGCAAAATTTCTCATAAGGTGTTCCTGTGTAAAATGGCTGTGTATTAACCTGCTAGAGCAGCAACTGGCTCTTTACGAATGTCTTGAAGACAGCAGTGGGCTTTGAAACCCTTTGACAGCTCTTGCTGTCAAACTTCAACTTATCATCCTGACCATTTGTTCTGCAGCAGACAGAAGTGGGAAGTGCAGAACAAGCCCTACAATGCCAGCACCAAGCAGGCAATGTCAGGAAAGAAAAACACCACAGGACAAATTTGTCTCCATCTCTGAACTCAGATTGACTATTCATGCTCCCAAATCAGAAATGGGCTTTCCAGTTACTGAAACCTGAACACTCTTCCGAGCCCCTAGCACCCAATTCATCAATTGTACTATTCAGTTGTACTATTTAAAGCAACATCTGCTTACCAGGCATGATTAACTGAAGGAAAAAAATCCAACACATTTGTTAAACAAATTAAGTAATTCTTGAGATAAGGTGCCACTACATGGCAGTGTGTCACTACTAAAACAAAAATGATCAAGCTATTCTGTCCTGAAGCTATAAGTTAGGAGGCTTTTCCTTTTCTTCTTCTCCTTTAGCATATTTTAAATGCCATATTTATTTATTTAAATTTCTTTAGGGAAAATAGATAAGACTGAAGGTTGTATTTGGCTAATTTGTTTATTGGTCATGCACAGTGTATAAGATTTGCATTTCTGCAGTTTCTACATAATAGGGAGAAAGGCTTACTAAGATTTTAACAGATAGGAAATGCATTAACGTTGCAAAAGCTTCAATCCTGATTTCTAATAATTTCCAATAATTCCCTGATTTTGAGAAATAGTTTCAACAAACAATGTCCAATGATGCCTATGCCTAGTAAAATATTACTGTGCATTTGTCACTTTCTTTAATATTTCACCATCAGTAAGTCCAGTATATTTTTTGCCAGAAGCTAGTTATAAAATATCCTTTTTTATGGCATACTGTATCTTTGCCTATTAAATGAGCTTGCAAAACCTCTGAGAGAAGAGAGGAAGATAAAAGAGCAGTAGAAGAAAGAACAATATTCTTTTAATCTTCTGTGGACTTTTTGTAATGTCAGTTGCCACTAGATCAACTTCCTCAAGCAACTATCATGTGACTGGTTCCAAAGATAGATCAGCAGAGCACCATGCACAGTAAAATGTAAAAAAAAAAACAAAGCAAACACACAAAACCAACAACAACAAAAACACACACACAAACAAAACCAATAAAAAAAAAAACCCAAAACCTGGCATCAATCTCCTAAGAAGGTTTTTCAAACCAAGCCAAAAGCCTGGTTTATAAAGCCCACAGGGACAAGAATCCGTTTAGCCATCTGCAAACCAAACCACAATATGTCCTTTCTTCCTAAAAAGCAAAATTAATGTAAAGTCAGATGTGCAGGGAAAACAAAATATTCTGTTCCCAAAAGCTGCATTACCAACTGCTAGTTCCCAGAATTTCTTCAGAGTGCAATCCAAAAGGTACCATTCTATTGTTTGCCTTGTTTCAGGAGGGAAAACAACTAGTATAAATGATACATAAACAGGTTTGCTTTCACCCACTCAAAAATCTATGGCTGATATGTATGTAGTGTAAAACTTCAGAAATCCAAGACTGTTTGAGACAAAACAGGCAGGTGAATTACCACAAAGACAGAGTGAGAGCCAAGAGCTCAGCTGCTGTTTTGTCCCCTAAAAAGGTCTTCTGGAGGCCAAGCTCCCCAAACCTTGGTGTCCTGAACAACAACTTCTTCCACAGCCTTCCTCTCTCAGGAAATGCAAAAGAGCAAGCTCACCCTTAAGTTCAGCTGGGACTAGGAAACAGAAAGCCAAGCCATAATAAAACAGAGCTAGAAAGGATCTCAGAAAGTTGCTTAGGAAAAGCCTGATTCCTGTGCAGGACCCATGATGCCATGACAATCAAGGCAAAATCCAGAGCGTCTTCTTCTCTGTGGAACAGTACTCTAGGAAGCATGGCAGACAGATGCCATATGCACCATCAACTGTGTTTGTTATCAATTATTCTGGTGCTTCGTGGGTAGAAATGTGCTGCCATGGCACAAAGGGCTAAACACGACAGCCAAGAATTAAGCTGAATTAAAGGAAAATGCCCAGTCATTAAGTCCATTTTTACAATGTAGAACAACATCATTTACTCTGATGGAAGCAAAGAAGGCCAGATCACTTTCCAGCACTCCCTCTCCCACAAAAAATTCTCGCTTATTTTTGCTGCTAATGACTACCAGTCCCCTCCCTTTTCTCTCTAAATGGTCTTTTGCAATGGGACATCCTGTGATTTAGATACATTAGAATTGCAAGCATGAATAAGTACCTCACTTTTCTATCATGCTGTGTGAGTACAACACATTTAAACTAATAAATGTTCATTCTTCAATTTTAAAAATAGTTTTATTACTGATAATGGGAGTCTCTGTACTTACTCATTACATTTGCCAAGGCCCTTCTTTAGAAATTGATTTTGAATTTATAATACAGTGTGATCTGGATTAATATTAAGGTGTAATTCTTAGCCACTTTTTTCTTGCCTAACTGGATTAATTTTCTGGGGTTTTTTTTAAAGACATGGCTCTATGTGACATCATTACACTCTCAGATTTATAACAGCCAATGAAGTCACCATTATAGCTTCTCATATTTTTCCTCTTTCACCAATGGTCTAATATGCCATTAGTCCTACTTCACAATTATGAATCTAGCTTCTGGACAGGTAACCTTTGCCTAGAATACAATATTTAACTCACAATAATGGTAAGAATTACTTTACAGTGACATTTTTATTAATAAATCATAAATCAGTATTACCAAATTTCAGTATATTTCAGATACAGTAGATATGAGAAACAGTTTTAAAATGAGGTTTAATATTGAAAATGTTGCCAAGGTTTCTGAAAGAAACACAATTCTTTCTAGTGTTTTAATCTCAGTTAAAAATCTTGTTATTTGTTCTTTGTTTTTATTTGTAGCACATATTCTTGCATAAGGAAATGCATATGAAATGACATTGTATGAAAAATACCTATTGCACATAATATTTTCTGTTCCTTCTACCCTTGTTAATGAGTGATTAAATATGCTTGTGCTTTTCATACGAAGTCTAACATTGCTAGTATAGAGAGCATGTGTAAAATCAGTAACTTTCTGTAAAAACATTACTTTTGGTAGTCAAACATTAGCTATAAGCTGTACCTTGGGCAGGCTGTATCTTTATGCTTACATGCTTACTCTCAGCTCAGTCACTTTTCCTCCTTTGGTTTCTTTCTGTTTCAGGGTCTCTTGGATGGCAAGGCCATATGCCCCAGTGTAAGATTTGAGTCTCAAAGTATTTATTGTAATTTCTTAGCATTTGGACTTCTGTGTGTTTGTATGCTGAATGGTGCCACAACTTCCATTAATGACAAAAGATTCACATCCCAAAAAAGTAGTATACTGATAGCTAGCCATAGCTGTCAGATAGGACTACATTTTCTCTAAGAAGATTATTCTTTATTGCAACAAAAACTAAAGACTCATCTATCTATCTACACAGTTAATTTGCGTAGATATACCTCAGTTGGTTCTGAAATTAACTTCAGATCAACAGTCATAACTTTGGTGCCCTGGGCTAGTACAGCTGCAGGAGGTAGATTTATGTTGTCACAGTTGTATAATGTCTTTGCAAATTAAGGAAAATAGCTTATTTACAACCTAATCATATGAATGGTATTCCTGTCCCAAAATTTAGATGTGTTTAAGAAAAAAATACTTGTGTGTGGTCTTCTGTCCCTTTCCTTCCTATGGAATTATTCTATTTCTTAGGGAATAGAAAAATGAAAATGCTGGAAACATAGTGGCAGCCTGGAGAAATAACAACTCAGAGAAACAGCAGAAAGAATGAGGAAAAACATGATGGACAAATTAAACTGAGCACTAGTCTTCAGACAGGTTTATCTGGATTTCACAACATCTATTATACTATTATGTAGAACCCAAGCATAATTACAAGCTGCATGGAGAACAGATTGAGAACAGCCCTGAAGTAAAGGACTTGGGGGTGATGGTTGATGGGAAGCTCAACATGAGCCAGCAATGTGTGTTTGCAGCCCAGAGAGCCAACCATGTCTCGGACTGTATCAAAAGAAGCATGGCCAGCAGGTCAAGGAAGGTGATTCTCCCCCTCTACTCTGCTCACATGAGACCCACCTGGAGTAGAGCATCCAGCTCTGGAGTTCTCAGCATAAGAAAGACATGGAGTTCTTGGAATGAGTCCAGAGGAGGGTCACGAAGACAACTGGGGGGACTGGAGCACCTCTCCTATGAGGATAGGCTGAGAGAGTTTGGGCTCTTCAGCCTGGAGAAGAGAAGACTCCAAGGACAACTTTCAGTACTAAAAGGGGTCTACAGGAAAGCTGGGAAGGGACTTTTTACAAGGGCTTGTAGTGATAGGACAAGGGAGGATGTTTTCAAACTGGAAGAGGGTAGATTTAGGTTAGACATCAAGAATAATTCTTTACTGTGAAGGTTGTAAGACACTGGCACAGGCTGCCCAGGGAAGTTTTGGAAGCCCTGTAACTGGAAGGGTTCAAGGCAAGGTTGGATGGGGCTTGGAGCAATCCAGTCTAGTGGGAGGTGTCCCTGCCCATGGCAGTGGGGGTCAAAGTAGATGATCTTTAAGGATCCTTCCAACCCAAACCAGTGTGAAGAAGAAAAAGTAGTTTTGATTTTTTCATTTAAACTTTTCAATCCAGGATTAAATTTACAAAATTCTACCATATATAAATTTGCCTTCTAACTTACTTTTAAAAATAAATAAATAAAATTTTAAAAGATAGAAGTAGGTATGAAATAAAATTAAAAACTCAACAGTTTCTTAAAAAAAAAAAAGTTGAATGTCAGTCACTGATTTAACTATATTTTGCATTAAAGGATCAAATATCCCTATCCCTGACAACTGAAGATAATGAAAAAATACAAACATGAGCTTTGTCCTTTGTTGCAGGGTCAGGAGATACAATCACTCACTTAAACTATTAAATGTAATGCATACAGGCATAAGGAGATGAAAAGTGCCAGTTTAAATTAGCTTGACCTACAGTGTTGACTCTTGGACAGATGGCATAATACACCCTGACTTCATTGCTGAAGCATTAGAAGTACACAGCAAGAGCCCATTGTGATATTAAGAAAAAGCTCAGAAGCAAACTCAGACTGAGAACCAAAAACCTGCTGGCCCCCCTTGAGGCTCTTAGCTTCTTTTTGCCAGACCTATTACAATATAGAACGAAGTTGTCTCAGTTTTAGCTAAAGCCCAGCACTGCTTAGGCAATGAACACTCATTTTCTACTTTGCCATCTAAAGAGCAGGCTCTAGGATGAGATTCATAGTCCTAAAGACCAGGCTGACAAAGGGCAAACCAGTCAAAGACAATGTGTTCTTTCCAGGAGGAGGAAAAGCTAACTGTATCCAAACCTCACTGCTTGACAAAGCTGGCAAACCATTTAAGGAGGAGTGTACAGGCATAAAATTTAGGCAGATCTGTAAATCCGCATATAGTATTTCTCATGAGACAGCAGGAGTCATTTAAAGAAGTCTTTCTCCCCATAAATCTTTCTACTGTTAGCAGAAACTGAAGGATCTCACACACACACATCCACCAACACATTGGGGTTTTTTCCCAAATTAGAAGAGAAACAAAGTGCTTATCCAACTTCCCTTTTTCATTCTTTCTCGAAATTGGGAGGGATGTCTCTGAAGCAAATAGATAATTCACTGTCTAACATCCTGAGAAACAGAAGCAGGGGTACAGAGTGCAGAGCACTAACAAAATAGCTGGGTACATAAAAACAAAGAGCTAAAGACTAATGGCAACTCAGCGAGTGAAAGGCTGTTAGGAAAAAAAAAACAATTAGCCATTTTTACAATGCATGAAAGCTGGCATCGTGGAAATGGTTGGCTCCAAATATCAATGATTGACATCCATCTGTTTCTTCACCAGCACAGGTTTGCAGCTATATACTTTGGGGATTTAGATTTTTGGGGGCTCTAGGTGGAAAAAACACATCACAGTAAGAGTGCCCAGCATTCATCAAACAGGGTCACCCACAGCTCTAGAGGTCATCTGCATTTTGTTTTGTTATCTGGTCCCTTTATAAAAATAGAGAAAATAATATCCCTGAAATCTCCTCCTGCTTCTCTATCCCGCAAAGGCAGAAAGCATAACAAAGGGCAAAGAAAGTTAAGAAAGGAGATGATGACATTGGATGAACCTTGCACGAAGAGGAATTGTGAGATGCTGGGTATGCCATATTTGCATTACTTTGAATAGTCCTGTCCAAGTTTCTCATTCTTTTTAGTCATCTTTTTGTACTGAGATAATCCTACAGGAAGCCAGACAGTGATTTAGTCTATAAAATGTATCCGATTTAAATTGTTCCTGCCAATGACTGCACTTTGCATTTTGTTTCAGGCCATAGCATAATCTTGTTCTTAACCTCCAAAATCTTTATTATTTTACAGACCAAAAACTTGGGGAAGCTCTCACTTTAAAGGATTAGAAAATAATTTAAGATAGGAACGTATTTAGTCTCCTAAGAATCAGCTTAACATGAAAATACAATGATTCAGCGTCCAAAATTGGCAGCAATCTCTGGCTTTCACTATGTTTTGCAGCTTCTCCAGGCACTTGCTTTTTAAAATTGTGTTCCACCTTTGTTACATGGCTTGCAGAAAGTCTGCACAAAAAGAAATCAAGTATAAAGTGTGGTTTATTCTCAGCACAGAGCACCTTTTTAAAGGGTGAATTAATTCTCAAAAATTTTAGGTGAATATCAAGAGATAGATTTGGGTTCCCATGTCTGTTTTTGTCTAAATAGTTAATCTAATAAAAGGTATTTAATAATACAGATACTGCCTTGTCTAAACTTAGGCTTCTGAATAAGAAGTTTTAACTTAACCTTCACCTAGCTAAGGCATTCTGGCACCTGCTTTATTAACTTCAAGCACCCTCTTAAATTTAAACATATTTAAGCACCAACACCAAAAGTGTTGGGCGATTTCCATCAATCTCTGAAGGAAAAACAACACACATTTATCTCCCTGGCTGAATTTAATCACGCATATTAAAACTGTTGGCTTTTATGACTAATGGAAAGTCAAAATACTTTCTTGGTGTACTATTTTAAAGGATTTGCAACCTAGTGGAGCCTTCTGAGCAATGACAACACTGTGCATATATACCCCACTTCTTATTTGTACCCTGATAGCGCCGAGGCAGTGGATAATGGCTCCACTGTTGCACTTACTGTACAGACAAAACTTTTGCAGCAAACTTTGCCAAATGTACAGTTTGGGCTAATACTGAGCAGGAGCAGGAGCTGAAGGCCTAATCAGAGAGCAGTCAGAACAAGTGAGAATATTAAAAGCTCCCTTGCAGTTCAGAGCAAAGAGAGGCCTCTAAGTAGGGCAGATCTCAAATCCTGGCTGTCAGAAGGCTGAGTTGTAACATGAGCTGGCCTCCATTTGCTTTTCCATTTATATAAAAACCTTTTTGTTTCTTTTGTTATAAACTTAGACCTCCAGAAGAAAGCCTGGAGGAAGGGGAGAGGGGGAGGAACTCTTGCTGCCTGTAAGATGTAGTTTGTTGTTCCACCACCTTATGCAGCACACAGTTCCCAGCTATCTGCTGTGCTTGCAGCAGCCCTGCTATGCCAGCTATAATCTCTTGAAAATAAAATACTTGTCCACATCCAGAGAATCCAACACAGTCCCTGCCCCTGAGGACTACATTGCACAGGAAAGACTAAAACACACCAGGAAAGATGAGTAAGGAAAATTGTTTCCTTTTATAATACTTAGAAAGTAACCTAGTCTTAGAGTGTAACCCAGGAGACATTGTAAGGTGGGAAAACCTTGGCAAATCAAGACTTCAAAAGCAGCTCATGGCAGAAAGGAAGAAATCCATAGGATGGGAATAGGGTAAGCATATTAAGAAAGCTCTGCATTTGGCATTACTGACAGCAAAGGGAGCAAACCATGGACAAAAGAAGATAAAGCTGGGAGAGGCTATAGGAAGCTGTCTCCAGGGGCAGCTGTATTTGTAAAGCACTCTAAGGGGAAGTGGCTTGATAATAAAGAAGAAGAATGTATTGACTGTACAAGAACGGCATACGTTGCCACTTTGCTACACTTCAAAAAGATTAGAAAAAGGAAAATAATAAGTAGTAGGACATTACAAGAGTTAATGTGGAAAACGATGGGTGAAAGCACAAATATAATTGTTCCGGTTTTCTGCAAGCCTCCTCTTAGTCATGCAGGGAGAAAGCAGCACAAGCTGTGTGAAAGGAACCATAAAGAAACGGAAAGATTTTATTCAGCTGAGACTTACAAGTAATAATAAACAACAGCAGCTATGCTTTTCATAACATCAGTTTTCATCATTAGTTTTATGAAGAATCCCTATCACTGCTCCTCTTTTACAGTAAAAGGAAATATTATGTATAGCTAAGTGACATAAATCACCCAAAGCTGCTAAGGATGGCAGATCAGGGGACAAGAACAGAAGCACAGTGCTTGGAAAACCCCACAGCATTTCACTGTGAATTTACATCCCTGCTGAAGTTCAAGGCAGACATGGCTAAATGGAACAGAGGGAAAATTCCTTTGCAATGAGCAATGTGAGGTGCATGAGGAGAGAAAATGAACCTCCAGGTGAGACCTTCCTCTACTTGTCTCTATTGAGTAGGTCAATATATACAGGCTATATACAGGGACTAAAAAAAATCCAAATTAAAGTATTCTTTAGCTAATCAGTTACTTGTGTTGGTTTATCTCATAATTGTAAGGGCAAGAAAAACTGAAAAGAGGGGGAGTTGCAGTAAATAATCAAATACTAAATCACTATTTAGAGGTGTACCTCTTTTAGTATGTTACAGTTAAATTAAAAGAAGGAAAGATGGACCTCAAAAAAAAGCAATTCCATTTTGGAAAGCAGTGATATGATTACTTCTCTGTGTTTTGTATGAACTCTATAACTTAATTTGCTGCAGGAATCAGCAAAGTTTGCAAAAGATAGATAGACAATGAATTTCGGAGGTCTACAGAGTGATAGGAACTCTTATTTTTCCCTCGCATCTGCCCTCACATGTGCCTTCTCATTAAAAAATTGTACAGGAGGCTTCCTCATCAACGACACTTCAGTCATTATCTATATTGTGGATTTTTAGGGTTATTTATTTCAAGGGGAGGAGGAAGAAGCAAGTGATCTGGGAAGTAGCTATCATATTTTATAGCACTGAACATGGTAGTTATTGTAGGATTAAATATACACACATCTCTGCCATATAAATGGCAAGTAATTTATTACTGCATGTGCCAATGAAAAATCTGCTCAGGAAGACATGAAAAGTAGTGTAAACTCATACATGTACATTGAGGAAGCTAGTGAAAATATGATGGTGAACACAAAGGAAGAGCCCTGTTGCTCAGAACCTGAAAACTGTGCATCTCCTACCACACTCTGCAAGCCCCCAGTGCAAACATAAAATCTAAGAGTGGAATGCTCAGAAGGTTGGAAAGGACTTAATATGACCTATCACTTGGATGATAGGTCTGCCATGCCTTGCTTCATTTGAATCTCCCTGCTTCTCCCACCACTGGAGCAAAAAGATCTAGGACTGGGGGGCTGCAATGGTCTGAGGTGAAAGGAAAACAATGGGAGAAACTGTTTTCTTTTTCTTCTTTTCTACAAATCCCACAGGGGTCCAGAAACCACATTTTATATCAGATTTTGAGGGCTGAGTTCTCAGCCAGCCTTCTGTAAAACATGCTTTCTCATGTTATAAAACCAGAAAAAGCCAACAGCTTCAACATTTTAAGTTCTATTCGGTTAAAACAGGCTTATGTCTATTTTCCCCTCATTTCCCTCTTTTTTTTTTTTTTTTTTTTTAATTGTTCCAAAGCCTTTAGTGGCAAGTTTGACATTTGGCTGAGTTTCAGTATGAAATTTTATAGCTGAGATAATAAAAACCTCTCTAAAATGTAGCAAAAAAATGCTGCCAATTAGCTTTAACAATAACTGGAAAGGGGAATATTGCTTCTGAAATAAGTCCCTTTCCTCTTCTTGTTATTAACAAGTGCTGAAAGAGATTACTCTTTATAGGTGCTATTTATCTTCTGTTTCTTCTTGTTATTGATTTATAAAAATATAAATTACATATCATTCATATCTAAGTAAAGTATTTAATAACACAGACATACACAGAATAAAGTCCCAAAGTCCTCTATCATACTACTTTTCAGTAGCACAATTCCATTCATTTAATTGACCTATTACTGATTTATAAGCCACAGAAGGAGAGCAGAACCCGATCCACAGAGCAATAGGATCTTTCTCTGCAAAATTTGGTTTTAAATGTTAAATAGCCAGTGCCGCAATGATCAAAAGATGCCACAACAGTAGCAGCATCTCTGTTATTCTGAAATTTTCTTGCTTGTAAACTTCAGACAAAACCTCTTTTTGTTTGTTGATGTGAGCATTTTAACAGGAAACAGGAGTTCAGCCACTAAAAAGCACTTTTTTCCCGACACAAATTTCACCATTGTGCTGTGATTGACAGCCATCCCAATGTCTATAAACAACCTACAAGCCTCCCAAATTGACCATTCAGTTCCTGCGTCCAACATTTAAACACTGAGCGGTTTTTGCGCTCAATAAAATTCCTTTTCATTTCACCCTGGGTTGCCATGTCTCTTCAAACAGAGACAGAAAAGCAGTGCTCTGTGTCAGACAGATTTTAATTTTCAGTCCTCATCCATTCGTACAATGTAGACACAAGCAAACGAACCCTACCCAAAGCCTAGCAACCCACAGTTTAAACAGTCAATGCATATGAGCTGCAGGATGAAGGCCTGGACCTGTTCACACATGAATAAAGAAGATTAAGATTTTCTTTCAAAGACATGAAGCCTTTTTGACAGCCTGTGTCAACAGTGCTGTCTGCCTCTCAATGTGAAACAGTCTTCTATCACAGGTTCCCACAGGGAGGTCTTGCTTATTAGCATGCTTTACACTTCCATTCCTTGTCAGTATTTAATTTAAGAATAAGGGTGCAAAGTTTTGCAAACTCTTACTTACTCACCATGAAAGGATAACTTACTGGAGATGCTGAAAGGAAATACCAGCTAACATGAACACCTACAGGGTGCACTTTTAAAAGAGGATAACCTAAAAGGAAAAAAAATATAAAAAAATAGTGGGTACACTTGTGTTCTCTACTTGTCACTGCAGGGATATACCAGTAAAGTTGTAATCACAGAATATCCTTTTTATACTTCTGTCTACTTCTGTAGAATTCCCATCAGCCTATATTTCAAGTGTAACACGTACTGCTGTGCAGAGCAACTAAAATTTGGGACATAAAACAAAATTAAAAATCAGCTCTCAAGTAGGAATAATAATACTGACTGGGTTCATATGGAAGCACAAAACTGGAAGCGATTTCCAAAGTCATCAAACTGAGTACACTGCTATCATAGGCAGTATGATATAGGTAGTATATCATAGGCAGTATAATCCTCAAAAAGTGGTCAAGTGCCCTTCTAAAACAGCACTGAGCACAATAACAACCCAAAGCATGGTTTACACTGAAGAGAAAGATTAGTCCTGGCTGAAACAATTTAGATTCCATTTTTCTGAATGAAAGATAGCACTGAGTCACCATTACATACAGATGGTATCATATTGTTTAAAATTAAAATATTCTAAAGCTCCAATCTTGCAAACACACTTAGGGAGGTGTTTAGACAAAGTAGTGGTCCCAGTGAAGGTAACTGCATAATGCAGATGTAGAGCACATGCAGCTTTCAGGATTGCAGTTTACATTTCTTAAACTAAAAGTAATAGGAAAAAAACATACCTCCTTCAATATTGGTATAACTTTTGTTATCAGGAACAAATTAAAATGTTGAGTGACGGATTAGCTCACTGCTTGGGTAAGACCATGGTTTTGCTGTCAATTTGATCATTTACCTTAACATTAACAATTTATTTTGAAATTATCACATGAGAAAGCTAGAAAGTTCAGGGCAAAAAAACTATTTCAACAAGGAACTGATTATGTCTCAGTGAAGTATGTGGGGAAAGCTCCAAATTTCTCTCAATATTGGACTTTAAACAATATCATTAAATGAGAACAGTCCTGAAAGCCGAATCATAATCTGTATCATGGGAAGAAGGACCTTAGTCAGGATAATTATAAAGATTTTTTTTTCCAAAAATGCTAATATTTTTTAAGGTTCAAAATACTTTGCATCTGTATTTTTTAGAGATTTTTTTTTTTTTTTTTAACTTGTGGCAGAAACAAAATGAAATTAATGTTTCATGGGTCTAATGTGAATTCAATGTGAGAGAAAAGAGCTGAATGACCTTGTAACTAGAAATAAACAGCTGAGACAAGGAAGGATAACTAGGATTACATGGATCAACATTTAATGCATCAAAAACCTTCCTTGAAAGCTGTGTACTGTACACGGTAATGATTCATGGTCTTTTCCAGTATCTGTGTAGCAGATGCTCTTTTAACAGTATTCCTGATTTCTTCCCCACTGTCTGAAAATCGTAATTGAGTGTGTGAAAGCTAGTACTATTACACCAAAGATGCGCTTCCTTTTATCCTGGTTAAGTACATCCCAAAGAAATATTCTAGGTTTTTAATAAGTTATTTTTAGAGCAGCACACTTTGAGTTCTACAATTTCATCCTAGCCAACATTTATTTCTATCGAACAAGTATGTGACTTAGTGCACTGCAGTTATAATTCATAACATAATTAGTTATGTTCTCAAAGCTACATATTTGTGTAACAGAAATAAATGTAATTTCAGGTTTCAATTTGCTAAAGTTAAATTTGTCTAGACATTTAGAGAAAAATTACATAGGTCAAAACACAAAGATAAATAAGTAAGGAAGATGTACAAATACAGTATATGAGCAAAAGTCTGGATTTTATTCTCTCCAATGTCAGTTATTTATAGGTATTAATTCTGAGATGGAACACAAGGTTCTAGCAACAGTTAGTCACAGGCCAATAAAAAAAGCATCTTTTCCATTATAAAAGAAAAAAAACCCTCATCAAATAAAAAGTTTATTTTTATTTTCTGATCAGTTATTTAAAGTTATCATATAAAAAAATGAAAGCATATATACATGTCTGCATCTTCTTTTTTTTTTTAACAAATTAATTTATTCACTGTCTCTCAGGGTCTCAGGATGCAGTCTTTTGTTTTGCTCTGTTTTATTTGAGACAGATGCACTACTTGGAATCAAACATGCTTTTTAGGTTTAGATGTATAGTGCATACTATGTGCAAGAAACACTCTGAAAACAGTTTGGGAACCCTGCATAATTTCACTCACAGACAGGAACTCTCCAGAGCCACCATATTTGTTAAAAACAATCAAACAAACAAAACAAAACAAATCAAACAAACCAACAAACAGAACACCCAACTTGAATTATTTCCAGTATTTTAAAAAAGGAAAATTTAGCTATTCCCTGGCATTTTTGTGTTAATTTTCATCATGGCACAAGCTGAACAACAGTTCATCAGCAGAGAAATGTCACAAAGCCTTGTGAAGACTCCTTTCAACATGGCTGCCATCTCCCCTTTTTCTTTTCCAGCTGACCTCAGTGGGCTGCTATTTTGCAAATGGTATTTCTTACCCTTTGTTCTTAATGGGATTCTCTTGTCTCCATCTCCTCACCAGTTAGAAGGTCATCCTTCTCCCTGGGGGAACTTGGCTTTACTGTTATGCAGCACAATGTGAAATAGCCGCCCCTTCAAGCAATTTTCAACAAGTTTATCCAAAGCAGGAGACTTGGGTGGTGGTGGGGAATGGTGTTGGTGTTATTTCATAATTTTCAGTTACAGCTGGCAGAAGTAAATGTGACCGTGTATATAAAATTCTTCTCAGAAGTCCTCATGCATGCTAGATCCACTTGATAGAGCAGGCAGGCGAGAGCAAGAAACTTGCTTTATATATGTGCCTGAGTGACAGAAGGGAAAATCAGGAATGTGTGTTAGGGGATGAGGAGTTGAGAGAGATGGGCAAAGGCTGACAGATGGGAGGGGGAGGAAATACAGGTCTTGTTTCACCATGAGCAGCTACCTCCACTCATTTGATCTGGGGTACCTTTCAGAGATACCAGTAAGACACAGACAGAACTGGTGGTTGCCAAAGGCAAGAGTTAGCAGAAGTTGTGTGTGACTGAAATGTTCTGGCAGTTTCAGCTGTTTCAGTCACCAGAAAGAAACCCAAGCCCTGGCTATGTAGCTGGGGTGTGCAACTGTGCTCCAGCTCTCAAACTCAGGGTCAATGCCGCCATATGGACACAGTTGACATAGACATGCCAGGCTGTCCCACAGACGCTGAAATTCCACAGTAATAATCCAGCTGTTAATGCATGGCATATGTTGGACAAAATTAGGGTGAACTGGACACTAATTTTTATTTCTGTAACTCAGGATTGGTAAAGTAAATGGCTTGCATGGCTCGCATGGTTTCTTGGTTTTACTTTAACCTACATGTTCTACCCCCACAGATGCTCAGGAAATAAAACAAACAAACAAACAAAAAAGAAGACATATCCTGATTAAAGTTTTGTTATTTCTTATTGATTTATGAAAATAGGGAAGTGTTTAAACTGAAAACCAAAATCATCTGTTTTTAGATGCTACTGCAGTACCTCACACAATTTTTCATGCACTGAATCCCCTGCGCAAGCCACAACATCCACTGGACTGCCATAAATTTCTCCCTTGGTATATAGGCTATGAGATTGTAACACCCTTCAGCAGATTCAAAGGAATTTTTGGTTGGGCACTGAAACATTTCTGTACCCCAAGTGGCATCTTACAGGCAATCATCAGGTTTCAAAGTTGGCATGACACCAAGGTGATCAGGATTCATGCCCCACAGAGGTAGTGCTCCCTGACAGCCACATTTCATAAACAATATCTCACTCTCCTCTCTCAGTGAATATTTCTAGAGGTAGTTTTAGAAGCAATCATATCCCAAACATGATTGCAACTACCCTACAGTTCTGGGATGTGTTCCTACATCCGTGATCAATTGTGTGGCACCTCCAAAGTGCCCAGCTACAGCAACACAATACAAAATGTGTTTAATTTATTATATCATCACAATCCTCAAACGTTACTGGAGGCATTGGGAGCATGGCCTTTCTTGTCACAATCAGGTTTGCTCAGAGTGTGAATGTGGCCCAAAGAGTTAGATCATCTAACTGTTGTATCAGGTAAGCAATTTGGCAAAGATGAATCAGGTCAAAGTTAAGATAGAGAAGTTTTCCATCCTTGTTAGTGTAGGGCTGGTTGACAATACTTGTGAGGGACAGTTAATTTCTTCTGAAGATTTTGGTGTGGTAATGAACAGCCTTCCCAGGGTGATACCTAACAAATGATGGCACCTGTAGAACAGCTTTGTAGAATGAATTAGTTAAACCCAATAAAATTTTGTGCTTTAACCATAATATTTCAAAATTCTATGGCAGGATATGTTCTGTGATCAGTTGTCTCAGCACTTGTTACCCTCACCACAAAGGCAAACTAGGCAAAAAGCAGTTGCCTTGTGTTTTCTCAACTTACAGTGTGCTTGACATTCATTCAGTCTACCCATCTTGTTTCTAATCCTAAAATATGCAGCTTTAAAATAGGGTATTTTGCAGATTTTTTACAACTTTATAACATCTGCAGCAAATATTGCGGGAATGCTTTAACCTAAGTTCCAAAATTATACATGACTTAATAAGAGAGTTTGTTTATGTTGGTTAAACAACAGTCAGCTATTGAAAACAGATTCACAGAGGATAAACAGCTCCAGTACATGAACTGTATAGCTTTATTGCATTTTTCTTAAGTATATTTAAATATGTTATTAAATTAGTTTACTAAGCTAGCTTAGACTTACAAATCTATATCTAAGGGCTCTGTACAGCATTTGACGGCAGAGTGCTAAGTCATCTATTAACATTTTCAAATTAAGCAGTTTGAAGAGTAACTAATAAACAGAAACAACAGCAACAGGAATGCTAAAAAGTCATTAATGTGTTTATCTGTGTTTTTCTGTCTATAAATACATTTATTTTTTGCACTGCCATAGATGACAATTGACTGCAATGAGTTTGAAGCCTTCATAACTGTGGGTTCACTTATCACAGGTGTATGCTTATGCTAAAGTTTGCATTACAGCCTAAATTTGATCAGTTTAGTACCAGAAAATTTACTTAAGGTCCTGAAAGAAGTACAGTGTGATATTTCTTCATGAAACAATTTCTTTTGTGGATCCTGCTCCATGTAAACTGTTTTCTTGGTTATTTCAATGTAGTTTTGAAAAGCCACAGTAAAAGGCAGTTCCTGGTCCAGCATGCCAACAATCTAAATTATCAGAAATATATTGGATATAACATGCAAATAGAAGATGAAACTAGTTAACATTAAGGTTTCAACAATTAATTACATTTTTACACACTGTTCTTTTTCATGCACTTTTCTGCAAGAACCTCATCTGTAGACCAGGGAGCATGTAGATCATCTTTACAAAGCATTGCTGGCAGAAGAAAAATAAGGAGTAGAGGAGAGTAGGGGAAACAAAGGAGGGGGAAAAAAAAAAGAAAATATGTACAGCCATTAGCAAGGCATCTCTCAGAGAATATATAAGGCAGATGTCAGGCATTTTCTAAAGTATATTTCCACCTGTTCTCTATTCCCCATCCTCACCCACAGTCGTGCTTTCCTTCACCAGGGAAAAGGAGAGCTTAGCTGTGTAAACATTGGGTTGGGAATTGCCCTTTAGTGTTCATTTTCTGTGAGACAATATATTCCTTTCTCTTTCAGCAACATTTGGCTCACTAATGGGAGAATATGACAAAATTTGGGTAAGAAGGCATCCAAGGTTTATAGCCCGTAGAGCCAACTCTTCTCACTGCTCCCTGCCAGCCTCCTAGCAGATGTTGTTTCACAGGTAGTGCCAAGGTCCAGCTGCTGCTCCTGTTGTAAAAAGGCATTCAGCTCACCTGCTGGAGACAGGAGCTTTGCTGTGACTACTTCTGCAGCCAGCTCGTTTACTCTAACTAGAACAATCTAATCTCTCCCCCTGGGTTAAGGGACCTAGCACCAGAGGAGGCACAGGTGCCTCACTGGCTAATTGAGACCTGAGCGTGGCTAGACAGGAATTGCAGCCACCTGGTTTGCACACAGACACAGCTTTTCTCTTGCCAGGGAGGCAGGCTCAATGCAGGCTTCTGAGAAAACAGAATTTCATGAAGTGCCAAACACTCAGCAGTGCCACACTTCCCTCTTTGTTCTCTGCAGTACAAAGCCAATGGCCTGATTTCTGCCTTTCCAGAGGCACAGCTAATAATCTCTCAGTGAGTCCATAGAGATGCAACAAAACAATGTGTTGAGAATAGATATCAGACAAGGTAAGAGCAAAGAGAGGGTACACTGATGCTTCTTCCTCTGTAGGCATCTGCAGGCATGGAGATCGCACGGTTCTCTCCCAGGACAACACCGAAGTTTAGGTGGCATGAACACTACAAACCATATGTGGTGATCCAAGCCTGACCCATGCCCACTAGGGTCATAAAAATAGAACAATTACAAGTAATCAAGTCATGGACTAGTATCACTAAAATCTTTGGCACAACACCACACACAAGTTCTTGTTTAAAACTGACTCGCACAAAAGTGCATCTTGTATTCAAGTGATAACACAAACCTTCCTTCACAGTTCTTTCCTAGTTTCAACATGACCTTGTCATAAATTGTCAGACAGGATGGGATCACATAGTGACTGAGGACAGTAATGAGAAATCTGAAGTTTTTTGGTAGGTTTACTAGAGTAGCAACAGAACACAGAGGAATACAGTAACACAAATCATAGGGCCTTATTGTCAGTACTGGAAAAAGCAACTTTTATGTGACTAGCCCCACCTTTAGCAAAACATTAACTTTTTCAGCAAGTGAAATATTGGGTGATTTGGTTGTTGGGAGTGGGCTGAGGTCTGATATGCCTGTTTAGTCTTTGGTGGGTAATTCATTTGGATCCTGAACACCTAAACCAGATGTTTGTACTTAATAGGTCGGTGAGTCTCATAAGCAAGTCATTATTTAATAGTAGAATTGCGTATTTCAACATCTCCCTCTCCTTTTCCACTACCAAGCAGACATAGTGTCACACATACATACTTTTATCACTTGTGTGCAGCATACTGTAGGCATTTAATAGCTTTAAGAGTTGTATGTAGAAGACTGATGTAATTTTTTTACAGTTTATGAGGGCTCTAACTGTAGGTTTATAGGATACAAAGGTTTAAGTATTCTATATCTGGGGCAGATTTGGAAGTGAAACAAAAAAGGCATGTTTGGAATATAATACAAGTGTGACACAAATACCACAACAGTCATCTGTTAAGTCCTCCTCCTGACTAATTTGAGTTACGGTTGTGTTCATTAAATTGCACTCAGAGCTACATTCTCTAGTGAGCCTGTCTTTAACCTGAATCTGTAGTGAATTTATTTGGGTAAGTCTGAGTTTCAGGGTGGTTTGTTTTTTTTTCAAATGTTCATTTTCTTTACTGAATTGTTTTGGATTTACTCCAGTGTAAGAAGGCAGGTTTTGGCCCATCATACTCTATTTCAAAGATTCCAGTGTTTTCAAACATTGGGTTGTAAATGAACCTATGATACCCATAATTTATTAAGCAATCTTTTTACCAACTCAATTCAGATCTACATAAAAATAAGTAGAAAACAGTAAAGGAGTCTATATTTGAAGGTTAACTCATGTTAAATAAAGCAGAGTTTCCAGCAAGGCAGGGAAGAATTTGACCCCAAAATTGCCACAAAGACAAAATAATTTCTATTCTTAATACAAAATGTGTTTGTCTGTAAATGCTATATGGTAAAATGAAATTTTGAGTTGTTTCTTTATTCAGAAAATAACACAGAATCACAGAATTATCTTGGTGGGAAAAGACCTCAAGACCTTTGAGTCCAACCATTAACTTAACATGATAAGTCCATAACTAAACCATGTCCCTAAGTAGTATGTGTCTATGTCTATCAAGTACCTCCAGGGATGGTGACTTCACCACTGCACTAGGCAGCCTGTTCCAATGCCAGATAACCATTTTGGTGAAGAATTTCTTCCTAACATCCAATCTAAACCTCCGCTGGTGCAACTTGAAGCCATTGCCTCTTGTTCTATGACTTGTCACTTCATTGAACAGTCTGGTCCCCACTTCTTTACAACCTCCTTTAAGTTAGTTGTAGAGAGTGATGTAGAATCCAAACTTTTTGAACAAGGTTATCACCTCCTGATGAAATTACATTTAAAGATAAGTTTATAAAATACAGGAACAGTCCCTTAGTATGAAAGAAGAGATCCCCTTTTAAATACATAATGTAAGTAAAATTAGATATTTAAATCCAGTAATATAACTGCAGCAGATAAAATCTCATAGTATCAATAAATAGTTAAATGTTGAAAGAAAGAGTAAAGTAAATTTGCAATAAATTCATTGGAATCTCCAAGTTTACCTCAACTTAAACATGAGGGCTAACAATGCTTAATTGCCTAAATTTTTTCCCCGTAAGATTCTATTTTGAGTCGCTCAGAACTTTGACTTATTTCAGTTGTTCATGCTGAAGCATGTCCTGCTGTTTTCTTGCTTCAGGCTGAATTCTTCTGGAGAATGTCTTCTTCAATGATTCACTCATTTGCAGGGATAGTGATAAGATTACAATGGTGCTGTCCATGTAAAAATGCTCCCAGTTTCTTCAAGAAGGAATTCTTATATCTTTGCTGCTTGTAGCAGGGACGTGAATCTGCTTAGTAAGTTTCTCCCTACAAAAACTTGTGGTAATTAAAAAGTTGATGGAGACAGCTCTGGAAAGCACATTGACACATGTTCAGCACAGTCAGCTGGAGCCTGGCAGCTAAGTTCTCCTAAGTTCCTCTGGGCCCTGAGAGTGCCTCATCCTCACACAGCTCCTGTGTGCTGGCCCAGGGGCAGAGCTGACAGTCCTCCTGGTTCAAGCCCATCTATTGCACTGTATTATGTTTGTCTTAAAATGCCAACTTCTGAAGTCCTGCTGAGCTTAAGAGAACTTTAGCTGCCAATATTTTTTTAGAGGCTTCCAGCACTCACTATTACAATGAAAAGCCTGGAAACATAGTGTGAGTACATGCTGAAGTCTCAAAAAAATATTTGAAAAAGTCTCAACAACCAAGAAAAATAAAAGAAGTGTATTTTTTTTTTCATACACAGTCTTATAACTGTAAAGGCAGTGTCATGATTCGTTGTGGTCTGCTTCCTTATTTTTTAAATGCTTGTGGCTGAGAATACTGGAAATATGCATGTGCTTCCCTGGGAGAAGCACTGCAAGGCCTGGGGTAGTCTTGTCATGCAGTCACTCCAGAAATTAAGCCAGAAATCCAATTTCTATCTAGGGAGCATGTCATGTATATAGGTG
>NW_009952893.1:4644036-4797585 GCF_000747805.2 Chaetura pelagica | reverse complement strand
GGAACAAAATACCATGTGTTGAGTGAGGTCAGAATCAGAAGCTGGGGATTAGATGAAAGCAGAAGGGAGCAGAGAGGGCTGGAAAGCAGAAATGAACATGTCTATAGCTGGTGGTGAAATTGCTCCCTTCGGGAATTTGGGAAGAAAAGCAGCAGTCCTGAGTCCCTCTGTAGTGCAATGAAACCCACTGCTGTGAAAACCACTGCTAAGACATGTAGCTGCATGGTGGATCATAGCCTACCACTGCAACGATAGACAACTCGTATGGGTGAGATGTTTTCTGGCTTCTGAAGTTTCCAATCTTGTTGCTGGCCCCACCATTGTGGGCAGGAATCCCTTCTCTGCTCCTTCCCTCTGCTTGTCAGGTTAAAAAATGATGCAAAATAGAACCCAGAAAAACAAAGAATCATCCCAAAAGTGAAAATAAATCAAAATTTGGGTTGGTACAAATCAACTCTTTGTACATGTTCATTATGGCAGTCTCTAATGACATTATTAACCATTTCTTTCTCAGCATCCTTCATGGAATTCTGGAACAGACAATGACTGCTACATGGCTGGATATTCTATACTTTTTCTCAGACCAATATATGAAATACAGAATAAGTATTTCATCATGCTCTTTGAATTCTGTCCTATTGCTACTACTATCATAGTGCTTCACAAATAAATATGATTTTCCTGACAAAGTTCTCTTTCTATTTCTTACAGCTGGTGCTGGGATTGGCAGTAGGCAGCTGTGAGAAAGTTATTTAAAAATATCTGATCATTATGAACAACTCTGGCAGAAACAGAGATAAGATCTAGTTTGATTGGAGTGGTTTTCAGCTTCTTGTAGTACTAATACTGTCCTTTCTTTTCTTGAAAGCCTCTGTTTTATTCACTGACACCTTTCAGCTTCTGTAAAAATATATCAAGTGTTCCCACAGGCAGACTCATGCAATAAATCAGGTAGCCAAAGCTCTGTAGACACAGGGCTAGCTCCTGCTCTCAGGATTTCTTTTTGCAGGTTGTGTTGGCACCGTGACTTCTGGCTCTGAGCCTGGCCATGCAGAGAGACGTATGCCTCCCACCTCCCTCCTCTCAGGAGGATGTCATCGAGGCAACCTCGCAATGTCGAAGCATCTGGCATTATGGGAGAACAGGAATTGGCTAGATGGAAACAGTCCAGCAAGAGCTGGACAAACAGTTGGGTCTTGCCCTCATAAGAATGTTACATTCTGTGCACTTAATAGGTGTTGCAATTATTGTTAAATTAAAAGAACACCACAACGTCTAAAAGTAGGTTGAATTCCTATCACTTAGGCAGCTTTAACCCCAGCAGTTTTTAACTTTTAAGTGCTTGACTTGCGATCTTAGCATTCCTGTAGTGTAGTTTTCTGGATTTAGCTGTCTCTCTGTATCTGAAAGTGTTTCACGCTTCATTTGCCAGAAATGTTATGAGCTTTGAGTCAACACATTAGGAGCATGTATCTGTTTTCAGTGGCAAAAGGCCAACTTTTAAATTCACTTACTTGCCACTGGCTAAACTGTGTAATTTCCTAAACATTTCTTAATTTTTAAAATAAATGTCTAACCAGTATTGCAATATACTAAAACATAATGTTCAAAGGACCTTACGAGAGAATAGAAATATGTAGGTAGAGCACTATTTTGGGGGGAACTAAAGGTTTCTACTCCATTTTTACTTTGACAGCATAGGGTGAAAGTTTTTGCTTATATTCTTCTGTGTTTCAATTTGAAAGTTTTGTTGGGTTTGGTCATATTTTGCTTTGAGCAGGATTCTGTTTAATTTGCTGTAGAGTTTTCTAGTCATGATATGCAAGGTTACAGAACAAAAAAAGCAGTGCAAACTGCAAGGTAGTTTGGGTAATCCTAGAAATATAGGTAATATGGATTAACAAGATTTTTCTATGCTTGATAAAACATTTAGCTAAGGACAAATAATAATATTAAGAACTCAGATGACTTGACTTTTTCTCCAGAACATGGACTAAAAAAACTCCAGCCCTGTCCTTCAGCAGTGGCTATCATATACATTCCCTATATATACTAAAGATGTCCATTTTTAGGAGAAAAGCTCTTCTAATGTATTACAATTTTTTTCATTGTGTGAATTCTCTGCAATTTTGAGAGTTTATTGACACCAGTGTGCATTTGCTCACAACAGTACAGTCTGTAATTGATGGATCCAGTTACAGTAAAGTTACTCTTTCCAGAGGAACTGGGGACAGTTGTGATGAGAAAAAGAATTAGAATGAAATGTAATCCATCATCAGACTGTAAATTAAAATCCGATTGTAAATGTAATCTGTAAACAGAACTTTTTTGGAATAGAGAAGAAAATACTACTACTATACTTGCACCAAATTTACTCTGAGGATTTTAGGATCCACCTGAATGTTACACCTCAAGAAACCAACTTTCCTTCTTCATGAACAAAGGGCTGTTTTATTGCTGACTTTGATTACTCTGGTATTCCCATCAACACCTGAGCAGACACCAAACCCAGAAGGCACTCCCAATGAGAACAAAACAAAACAAAAAAAACAGGGCTTTTTGACCCTCTCCAAT
Source organism: Chaetura pelagica (assembly GCF_000747805.2). NCBI lineage: Eukaryota > Metazoa > Chordata > Aves > Apodiformes > Apodidae > Chaetura > Chaetura pelagica. The sequence continues at coordinate 4,795,011 of NW_009952893.1, read as the reverse complement.
CCGACCTTTTAATTAATTTTAAGACTTAAAAACTAATTCTTAAGTATTCAATTACTTTAAAAATCTAAAGTCATCACAAATACTGAATAGCTTGAAGGAAGATCCATTTCTGCTGTAAAAAGCAAAAAGGCACCACCACTCTACAGCTAAGGAATATAAAACCATTTAAAATAACCAGAGAAATCATCTTTTGATTTCAGCATGGGAGGTAGCTTAAAGCTACAGAGCATTAAGACATCAATAAAAGTGTCCAAGAGAGCAAAATAATCATAATAAGTGATGTCAGCAATTCTTCATGACCTTCCAATTTTATAGCCTTTTATTTGAAATACATTAATAAAAGAACCCATAAATCAAATCCTGGAATTAAATTAATATGCTCTTATATTGAAAAGTCCATTCTGTATCTCCACTGAAATTTCCATTTCATCTGTTTAAATATCCATTGCATTAATTTAGATACAGACCTCATGTTTTCATGCTATGGGAGAGAGACAATTCACTTTAAATATCCTTTACAAGTATTTTTAGATTCCATTAAAAGCCCCTAGGAAATGTATATGATATGCACTTGAACACTTAATTAACTCATTAAGATAAGCACAATTTTGTTAGTGTTAAATCAATTTCTAGTAAAAGGCTGCTTTTTTATGCTGGTAATTTATGGAAAGATTTGACTGTTATAGCTCCCAGCAAATCCTTGCTAGCATGTCTGTAATCTCTCTATGCTGAAAGTATTATGTATAGTTAAAAAAAGATGCTTAGGCATCATTTTTAGAGAATGTACTGTACCTTAAGGCATTGTGAAATCTTCATCCTCAGGAATATCATTTTTCACTTTAGGGAACTTCCAAAACAGTATATGAAGTGGGGTCTCTCTTGTCTCTTGCTAGTACTCTCTTGTCACACTGCAATGTGAACTTTCCCCTCAGAGGAAAAAGGGGTGACAGCAAGATGAACCAGGGAGAAGATTCCATTAAAAGACGAAGGTTTTTTTAGGAACTCTACCATTATTCTTTCCATTAACTTGGATAATCCCAATTCTGCAGTGGTTTACACCAAATATGGAGTGAATGCTTTTTGAAATAGTTATCAGATAAGATTAAAAGTTACAGGCCATATTGTCAATGGCTGTAAATTGGTATCACTCCTTTTGCACAAACCTGCAGCTCCTTTTCAGTATAAAAATTTTAAGGTCTGAATTCATAGAATCATAGAATTGTTTTGGTTGAAGAAGAGCTTTAAGACCATCAAGTCCAGCCATTAACCTGACTCTACAAAGCCTAGTGTTAAACCATGTCCCTTAAGCACCACATCTACATGTCTTTTAAACATCTCCAGGAATGGTGGTTCAAACACCTCTCTGGGCAGCCTGTTCCAGTGTTTGATTACCCTTTCAGTGAAGAAGTTTTCTTCTAATATCCAATCTAAATCTCCCCTGGAACAACTTTAGGACATTTCCTCTCATCCTACCACTTGTTTCTAAAAAGAGACCAATCCCCACCTCTCTACAACCTCCTTTCAGGCAGTTCTAGAGAGCAACAAAGTGCTCCCCTCAGCTTCCTTTTCTCCAGGCTGAAAAACCTGAGTTCCCTCAGACATTCCTCATAAGACTTGTGCTCCAGACCATTCACCAGTTTTGTTGTCCCTTTCTGGACACACTTCAGCACCTCAATGTCCTTCTTGCAATGAGGGGCCCAAAACTGAACACTGTATTCATGGTTAGGTCTCACCAGTGCTGAGTACAGGGGACAATCACTTCCCTAGTCCTGCTGGCAGTGCTATGCCTGATACAAGCCAGGATGCTGTTGTCTTTCTTTGTCACCTGGGCAAACTGCTGGCTCATACTCAGCTGGCTGCCAATCAGCATTCTAAGGTCCTCCTCTGCTGGGCTAAGCCTAGAGTGTTGCCTGGGGTTGTGGTGACACAAGTGCAGGATCCAGCACTTGATCTTGTTGAATCTCATACAATTGTAATTAATATGGTTCAGGCTTCATTCTCAATCCTGTCCATGTCCCAGACATGTTTGCCGTAGCAGCGTGGCTGAGAAATTATAACATGATCTGCCACAGATAGCTGACTTGCTGAAGACAACTCTTCCACAAACATTTGACAGGGGAACTCCCTGAACGACCCCTTTGTGCAGATATCAGGGCAGATCAGCTTGGCCCAAGGTGGAGGGGATTCCACATTTGGCAGGGGCAGCCTGGATTTCAATCAGCTGAAGCCTCTGGGTAACTGCACATTAGATATATGCCACTGAAACTTATGGACTGACAAGCCTAAATTGTGTTGGTTTTAGAGAAATTAACCTTGCCACCATAAGAATGTGGCAGTTTTCCAGGTAAGAGATTTTAAAATAACATGATTTGCCTATAAAACACTGAGATCATTGTTTGCTTGAGACACTGACTGAGCAGGGCAGGTAGATGCAACAGATCTTTTCAATGAAATTACATTTGGTAACAGAAAACCGTAACTCCAGATTCATGATTCCCTGATACTTTCAGCCAAAAAAAAAACAAACAACAACTAAAAACCTCCATATTATGGACTTCTACACTGCACAGATGTGCAGCAGACATGCAGGATAGTTGCTGAGGCTGCAGTTACAGTGTGCTTTGTAGTAGGATCATGATATGCGGCTGCATATACCCTGGCAAGTTGTGCAACTCAACATGAGCAGATCTGGAGAGGGAAAGTGTGGGTGCCGAGGACCTGACTTCAAAACTATCTCCATCTGAGGGAGCAGGGGCATTGGTTCAGATTAGTCGTATTCTTTTTGTGTGGAAAAAAACAGTGAGTGGTGGGGTAGATTAGTGCAGCTCCTGGAGCACATTTTCTGGCTTGGCTTAGCCCAAAAGATAGCAAATCCGTGTGCTGGGAGAGTGAGCTGAGACACTGACTGAGGGTGAGTGGGGATGATTCTCCTCAGGAGTGCTGGCCTGGTCCAAGTTAAAATGCTCCTAAAGATACACCCACATTTGTTTAGGAATGCCCACTGTGATGGAGCAGATGACCGTTTCTGGAAAAATAAAGTCCATCAAGGAAACTGGTGAAAGTTGCATGTGTGGAGTAAGTTATACTGTATCTCATTTACTACTCCTTCACTTTTAGATACAAGGCAAAGTTCAGCTTTGATATCTGTAATTGCTTTTGTTAATAGTGTTTTTTCTTCATGGCCAAATGTTATATGAAGCCTTATATATCCTCTGGTTTATTTCAGGCATTTTGCTTGAGTAAAGCCTTGAGGATCAGGCTTATAGATTCTAAATTCTTAAGATCCTTTGGGAGACATAAATCATGACTGCATATAACTCGGCTGATTTAAGTGAAAGAAAATACATGTAAGAATGTGTACTTGTTAGAAAAATGTGCTTAAAGATGTATTGAAAAATCAAGTCCTGTTGCACTGATGTCATCTACAAAGGTGGGGCTCTGCCTGTGAGGTACTTCAGTGTTTTGTGGGTTCCTATAAAACTTGGCTGAGGAGCAAAGGCATTTCAGTTTAACAAGCTAATAAATAGTTTTGAATAACCCACCTTGTGTCTCATAACATTTGGAATTAAAACGTAAAGTAAAGCCAAGGAAGATAGAATATAAAGAAACGCAAGGCTGCCCTCTGCCTATTACACTGGAAGGGATGTAGGTGATAGTGATGGAAATGGTTGCATTTTCATGGATGTGATCCATCAGCTTTTCTGTTTTCTACCCTCTGTCTCAGTAAATGGGGCAGTATATTGTACTACATCAAATTAAAAATATATTTTGACACAAATTGAAGATCTATTAAACAAAAAAATGCTGTGCAGAACATTTTTCAGGGAATTACAAGATCTCCATATGTATGTCAAGATGTTAATGCCACAAAAGGAAATCATAGTCTGTCTTGAGATCTAGCCTAGAACAGATAGGGTTGTTTTGCATTTAACATTCTGGATGGGGCTGACCATTCCTAGGATTTTTTTTTTTATATTCTTTTGGGATTGCAAGGAAGTCACACTGATGTCAGCCTTACAGAGTCCACAATTGCCAGACAACCTGTCAACACTGTTGTGATCCAACCACACATTTCTGAAGTAGGAGAGAAAGTGAAAGAGGAGAAAGGCCATGTTGGTGTAGGATGAAGATATTTTAGTGGTTAGACTCTGTATTTTGCTTTTGGCACTTTGTATTAAATTATGTAATGTAGCCATAGAACAAGGATAAGTGAAAGGAGCACTATTTCCAGAAGTTTTAATGTTGGTATGTGCTACACCTTTATGATTCATCAATCAGTGTTTGAGCTGATCAGTGTTGGCTTTTATCCTGTATTTGAGGATTTGAGGCTGGTGTCTAGGGTAGGAGGAATAAGACAAGTAGATGATGAGTACAATATTACTCAATGGTAGCCCTAATATGCTGCAATTACTTTGATCTTTTAGCTAATTTTGATGGGAACCCTTAGGCTTTAGTATGTGGAATACAAGATGTAAATTTAAAAGAGTAAATTTTAAATATTAATTTTATACATAAACTATCATACCATAGATAACATTCCTTTTTATCTTTAAAATGCACAAGCCTGAATCCACACATAGAATTCCAACCAGTTCTTGTGGTAGTTCATTTAAGAGCACATGAGCACTGTGTGACCACTGTGGGGCCATTATGCAGGGTGAACCCACAAATCTTTAGGTGTTTGCCATCTTTAGTAGTACCTGAGTATCCCAACTTAAGGTAGAGAATTAAGCATATAACAAATAAGAATCACTTGGGTAGCATTTGGAAAATAATTACAATAAGTATGCTGGTGGAAATCATCCAAGAAAAGCTTTGGCAAAGTGGGCTCTGAAGTATATTTCATCTGTGTTTACATTTTCAACAATAAAATACAAAGTTTATGCTGTTCCCTTTTAGTCTACCTGGGAAATGAGCAATATTTTTCTCTTCTATTAAAAAAAAAAAAAAAAAAAAAAAGGAAAGAAATAAAAGATTGAAAATGCTTGTTAAACTGCTAGTTTAAGGGCATATTTTATCTTGTTTGGAGCAGTAATTTTTAATAGCATTAATAAGAGGCATATGTACTGGGAGAATAAATCCACCTGGGCTTGTGTGCCAGAAGAAGGTCATCTGAGCTGGACATATGTCTTGGTCTACATGGAACTGATCCAAGCATGCCTCATATCTGATATCCACAAGGATCTCAATCACAGTATTCTCCTTCACATCACCAGTTATACTCTGCAAAAATAATTAAGAATTTTTGTTACTTAACTACATGTACTTCAGAAATACATAATATCCATTTGTTAACCTTTCCAGATTAATTTTTGCAGTGGAAAACATGGAAAAAAAGTACTTGCCAAAGCCTGCCTATGTTGATATATTACAAAAAGCTCAGAAGAACATGAGATTGCATATTAAGGTGTTATTATTTGTGTTTATTTCTCTCTTAGAGAAACATGTACAACTTTCAGACATGGATAAGGGCCTTATTGTAGTAAGCTCTGCACACATCCCCATACTCTACCCTGGATGGACCTGTAGGCCTTCCTTGTGTCCCAGCCACTCTCTAGTTCCTTCCAGTGACTCAAGCTACACAAGCACCACCCAGTCAGCTTCCATCCTGCTGTCCAAATAAATATCAATAAAGTTAGCGGAACAATGCACAACTTCAGCTAGTGAAATAAAGTAAGGCAGCTCCTTAGCCAAAATAAACTGAGATGGACCATAAACTTGACTTGATGTTCTGTTTAGCTGATGAGTTTAGAAGAACACGGGTTTTTTTTTTAACTGATGTCTTGCTTAGTAAAGAACACTACAGCAGAGCATCAGGGACTTAAACAGAATAGAGGGATGCCTGACTGGAGTTTTCCTACGAATGCACAAATGTATGTAAAAGACAGCAGATGATCAGGAGGAGGGGTCCAGTCTCTTTTCCATGGTGCCCAGTGACAGGACAATGGGCAGAAGCTGGAGCTTAGGAGGTTCAAGAGAAACATAAAGAAAAACTTACTGTGAGAGTAACAGAGCACTGGAACAGGCTGCCTAGAGAGGCTGTGGAGTCTATTTCTCTGGAGACATTCAAAACCCATCTGGATGAGTTCCTGTGTGATCTAGTGGAGATGATCCTGCTCTAGCAGAGCAGGGTTGGACTAGATGATCTTCAGAGGTCTTTTCCAACTCTGATGATTCTATGATGGCTACTGAGGCTGGCAAGGCTGGCTTAGCCAATACAGATGTCAGGCAAAGGATAACCCAGAGAACAAGTGGTGCAGGAAGGCAGTTGTGACTGCCACAGGAGTCAGAAGACTTACCAAAGCAAAATGGAAGGAGATACTGACAAACAAGAAAGATGATCCTAGAGGTGGTACTTTGAGATTATGGTAGCTGAGGTCATGACTTTCTGTACCAATTAGCCACCAGAAACAGATTCTTGGGTGACCTAAACAGATACACTTTACACCTACAGCAGGTGAAACAACAAGATACATCCAGACACATCCCACAGTCACTGGGATTTAAAACATTAGAAGGGTCTGCACTGAGTTTGGTATACACAGACTGGGAGGCAACAACACAGTTTACATCATTCAAATAAATTAAAACAAAAGTAAACAGAAGTAACTTCATGTTGTGAACTTGTAGAGGTATTAGCTCTTACAGCAAGTGCACCCTGTCTCTGTTGAAACAAAGTTAACATTCAGGTAAAATAATTAATGCTCAGTAACCAATAGTCCACCCTTGAGCATTCACTGTCATATAATCATAGAATCTGCTGATATGGAAGGGACCCATCAGGATCATCAAGTCCGACTCCTATCCCTGTGTAGGGCATCCCAAGAATCACACCATGTGCCTGAGAGCATCATCCACTTGCTTCTTGAACTCAAGCAGGCTTGGTGCTGTGACCACTTCCCTTGGGAGCTTGTTCCAGTGCTCAACCACACTCTGGGTGAAAAACCTTTTCCTGATTTCTAACCTAAGCTTCCCCTGATTCAGCTTCCTGCCATTTCCCCAAGTCCTGTCATTGGTCACAGGAGTGAAGAGATCAGTACCTGCTTTCCCTTATGAGGAAGCCCCTTATGAGAAACTGCAATGAGATCACCCCTCAGCCTCCTCTTCTCCAAGCTGTATAATCCAAGTGACCTCAGCCACTCCTCATAAGTCATCCCTTCCAGACCCTTCACCATTCTCACGGCTCTCCTTTGGACAATCTCCAATAGCTTAATATCCTTTTTATATTGTGGTGCCCAAAATTGCACACAGTACTCAAGGTAGGGCTGCACCAGTGCAGAGTAGACTGGGACAATCACCTCTCTTGACCAGCTAGCAACGCTGTGCTTGATGGACCCCAGGACACGGGTGGCCCTCTTGGCTGCCAGGGCACACTGTTGGCTCATATTCCATTTGACATCCACCAGGACCCCCAGGTCCCTCTCCGTCATGTTGCTCTCCAGCCACTCATTCTCTAGTCTGTACTTAGCACCAGGGTTGCCCTGTCCCACGTGCAGAATCCAGCAGTCGCCCTTCATGTGGCTGGTGACTGCCCATCTGTCTAACTATGATCTATGATCTTTAAGTCAAAATTAGAAAAACAATTACAGTAGAGGCTTCACAAAAGGGACACAGTTTAATTCTGTAGATTATGCCCTGGCAGATCACACAAATACTGAAGTGCAAAACATGCAGAAAAGGGTCTGGAAAGTTCACTCATAAGTGACAGAAGCAAATGCAAACCTCCTTCAGTGTCAGCAGTGGGAAAACTGTATTACATGTGAATTAAATATAAGATTTGGAAACTGATAGCAGCTGATTAGAATCCTAGTCCTCAAGGTTAGGTTGGTTTCAACTCTGCATGTTTTCAAAGTACCAATTGCCAAAAAAAGAATCTGGTCCTAACCATCATGGCTTCATGTTCTGAAAAGAAATCCTGGTCTGTGTGGTCCCCTGCTACTGAATTCTCACAGTACAAACCTAAGGCTTCACCCCTTCATTTTACACGGTGTCTAGGACACAAAGTGACAGGACTGCCACGTCTGCACAAGCAAAGGGGCTCTGATGGCTCATCCAGAAAACAGCACTTCTACCAAGATAAAGGAATTTTTATCTTTCTTATTTTTAGACAGAAAAATTCACTGGCAAAGGGCTGCTCATATCAGAGGTTCCTGTATAGGAGGGTCCACACTGCTGGTAGAAACCAGCATGAAGATGATTCCTGTCTAATCTAGCTTTCTGGATACTTTGTGAAAAGTTTTTGCAAAGCTTAATAACAATAACCCCAAGAATCCTTGGATGTCCACATGCCCAATGACCACATTTCTAATTGGTTTGTGAGTGTATCCTGAAAACACTGGGAATTTTTGGGACTTAACTGTACCAACAGCCTCACTAAACAGTAAATCTAGCCACACCAAGAGCTGTGTTGAACTCTTCTCATTGATTTTCCTACTAAAAGACCATTCCTAAAGGACATCCAAGAGACCATTTTAAAAAATTCTGTTCCACTCTGTGCTCCAGCACACCTCATATTTTGCTCCATCATGTTCTGTGCTTACCTTGCAAATGTAGCTAGCGTGTTCCCCCAAGGCTGTCAGGTCTGCTCTTTCTCAAACATTTTAAAGTTTTCCCTTTTGTTCCAAGTAATCTGGAATGTTTGGCCAACACTAGAAACTCATCTTGGAGGATGTGGTGTACTTTAAGGGGGTGCAAAAAAATTTAAGCTTATACCAGTGCTGATGATAAATACCAGCATGAGGGACATAGATGACATTAACTCTCTACTTTCGTCATCCTCTGGGACAATAAGAGGACAACAAGGTCATATCCCTCAAATAATTCACAACTATTCGGCACTTTCTGAAGTAACGCATTACTCAGTAAATTGATTTTCTTCACTATCGATTTTGAGCAACAGACATTTTGTGGAATCTTTCCCATATTTCAGGAAAGGAGCTTCATTCCATCTTTACACCGTGAGCATAAGAATATCTGTGACAGCAAAATCAGATGGACTCACAGCATGTGAGATAAATGGTATATTTAAAAGCCCTTTGAAACAGATTTCTGTCGTAAACAACCTGCTCCCACTGGGCTAAATTTTGCATGCACAGATATAACGTTACAGAAAGAAAAACCACACAAGCTCTCCTACTGACTGGTGGGTACAATTTTTATTTACTCCCTGAACAGTTTATAGGATATTCAACGGGAATGAAAATGTGTTTTTAAGTTGCCAATTGCTAATATGATTTGTGCTTAAAATCATACCTCGATCTCCCTTATAAATTAAAAGCATCACAGATAATTTATCTAACACACTTGGCAAGCTTTTTCTTTCTGTCAGTTTAGATATAGTGTTAAAAATCAACTAGAAATAATAGAATGGTTTATGAAATGCAGCTACTGTCTGTTCTACATTTTCATTTTTAAGTAAACTTGTGCCAAAAGGAAAGTTCAAATAGAGCCAGAAAGTCTGTATGAAATCATTTACTACCCCCCAAAAATGCACCAAAGAGAAATTAAGTTCTGAACTTTCACTAATCTCTAATAGGGTTCCCTACAAGAAAAAGTTTATTGTTCATGGGCCAACAGTAAAAATGTGATTAATTTCAATTTTTGAAATATGCTTTGATCATATTTATCACGTATTTGAATGAAGGTGTAATTGGGGTAGAGTGGCTGGGAGAAGAAAGGCAGTAGGTAACTTGCAAAACCGGATGCCGTGACTTTGCATGCACTAACATTGATTGCAATAAATCTTTTCTACTTCAAATCAGACATTCCAGTGCTCTATCACTGATCAAATTCAGATCTCAAAAGGCTGCAGCCAGAAAGCCTGGTTTCAATCCACCATTGGAATGGGGGCATGGGTGAAGGGAGGAAAAAATGAGCTAAACTGAAGATGATGAGATCAGCTTTTCAAGTGCAACATAGTGTATTTTAATTGTGGTTTAAAAATATATAAATGTATACATTCAGGATGTCGACTGTCACGTTCAGAGGGACAGTATGAGGTTGTTCCATCCCTGGTTAGTGAAAGTGAAACTCTAGCTCAGTAACATAATGGAAAAATAGGGGTTTGGATTCAAATTATATTAAGAAAAGAAAGAGGTGATTGATTCAAACTATATCCTGAGAAAACTCAGAAATTACCAAACAAATCCAGACTTCAGACTGTTCCTCTCTGAGTCCAAAACAAGCAAAGGCTACAGAACTGCAGCAAAGCTGCAGCAAATTTTGATTGCTTCAGTGCTGGTGTGTTGATGGTGTACAGCTGCAGGGTACAGGTGGGCAAGTCTTTGTCTGCAGGGCACTTGGAGGCACTGTGGAATTATAGTGTTGTCCTGGGACTGGCGGTTCAGTAGCGATTGTGCAAGATACATAATCAATGTTAATAAGGCATAAACTATGTAAATACTGTTGCATTAACCATTACATGTCTGATTTTAATGGTCAGGTGCTTCAAGGAGATCAAAAGGTTAGATTACAAAAATAATGTAAATTAGGGTGGTCCAAAATGCCACACCTTTGATGATTTCTGTGCTAATGGAGTTGGGGCTAGCATTCAGATCCTAAATTAGGTGAGACCTGAAAGAACTGACACAGGTTTAACCAATATCTCCTACCTGTGTGTCAGCCTCCATTAACCAATTTAAATGACAGAGACTTGGAAAAAGAAAAAACATCTCCAAAAGCCTCTACCAACTCAAGAAAACTTTGCTCTGAGACCAACATAATCAAAACCAGCAGAATCCAACAAGCATGCAATAACTACTACCCCCTTAAAACTATAATTGTAAAAACATTAACAAGCAACGAGATGTTTGTGTACTGTGAATGTAATTAATGACAATTTTACATAAAGATAGATTAAGGCCAAGTCCCATTTAGTACCTGCAAATCATCCACAGTAACAGCATCCTAAATAACCATTGTCAGAGCACCAGGTTTAATGTTATTTACTCTCCTCATTTGACTTTATCCTTCTCAGCTCCGGCACTGTTGTGAAGCACAACCAAACTTCATAACTGCTTTCTAGTCTCCTCTCTGTCCTGGCTCCTGGATCTGGAAGAGGGATGCTCTCTGAGCCAGCACATCGCAGAGTAATGGGCAGCAACAGGGCTAATGACAGCAAGACTTGGAGTCCAGGTATTTTAGAAAAAAAGACAGGTTGTTTCCGTAATAAAAGGTACTGAGAAGTGAGGATAAAGGAGGGAAATGAGGAGGAAAAAAGGTATTTCTGAGGTTTGGTTCTTGCAGCCAAAAGAATATTTGCCTTAATGGCCAGGGCAGGTATTCTGCTAGACCCTGACATTTTGCTCAATCCAGGTCTCATTTGGTTTTAGTTTGTGAGTGAGACTTTATCACTCACAAAAGTTTTCCAGTTGTTAACCACAGAGATTTTTCAAGACCATACAGAGAAACAGTAAGAAAACATTTAGAAATCATGGCAAAGAAGGCAAGGAACAAGATAGAGAGGGAAAAACAAAACAGAATAAACCAAGCAGAAGTATACTGCTCACTGCTTTCAGACCTATATAAAAAAGCAGTTCATAAAGACAGAGATCTAAGTCACTGCCATAAATGCAACATTTGAACGGAGGTTGTACTGCTGTGGCAGGTACAGCTTCAAATCTCAAGCAGGAAAAAGCCTGGTTCCAGCATTACTTTGGAAAAATACAGTGCCCAGCACATATTAAATTGTGCAAAAAAATTCAGCAGTTCATCATAACTGACACATATTTCTGAGGATGTTGAGTGGAAAGAAGTTTAAAATACAACAGCTGAAGGCCATTACCACCTGAACATAGCTCAAGTTTTTTAGCAAAATTTCTTTTAAATGTCTTCAATACCAAATTGAATACATCTTGTAGAAGTTTATATTTATAGTGTCACTACCAGCTATAACAGTCTTTTCACAGAGCTACAATGACTACAACCCTTTCCAGCACATTACTAAATCACACGACATTGCTCTAAAAGTGGCAAATGAGATTTGAGGTGTCTAATTGCTACAAAAAGGTAATTTTATTTGTTCAGTTGTATCCAACCTATAATACAGTTATATCAAAGCAATTAGCTCCATTAACATGCCCTTTCTGACTGATACAATTTGTGATAGGCTTCCCACACATCCAGTGCTATAACAATTTATTACAATAAGTAATTAACAGAAGTAATTTAAATAGCTGCATAGTGTGAACCCCCTGTGAAACTGAACAGATGCCTTAGATGTACATAACAAATAAGGGGATCAACCATAACACACATGGAGATTACTTCTATAGCAGAAATCACAAAATAGTTCTGAGGATCAAATATTTTTTTACTTGGAAAAGACCAGCCTGCACCCCATAATGAAGCAAACAACACAAACCCACTTTCCTCCCAACTATGTAGGCTGTATATTGGCACTATCACAAATCCAAGGAGCAAAGTATAAATATTTCCAGAAAATACATTAGTTCAAATATGCTTCCTAACGATGCTTCCTGTTTATGAAAGCACTATCTATTTTTTACATGGGAGGATAAACTAAAATAGCTCCACATCTTTCCACTTTTTGAAGTACCAAGTCTTAGCAATTAATTTTAAACAGAAGACACAGTGGGATATTTCTTGGCCAGGGATTTGGTGGAAGGAAGGAAAATTTATTCTGCAGTTATTGGGACAACAATATCAGGCTTGCAGTGATCATATGTTCACATGTAGGGAACTTGGCTATATAAAGAAATTTATCATTATTCAACAATCCAATGAAATGTGTTTTTCTCCCTTTGTGACAGCAATTGAATTTTATAGCAAAATATAGGCCTCCCCCTGAAACTGATTTAATGGGGAGATCAGGGCATTGAACCTGGGCAAAGCTCCATCCACGAAACTGGGCTTCTGATCCACCCTTGTGCAATAACCAGAAAGATGTTTTCAGCATGGTTCAACCTGCACAGCACAACTAGAAACTACTGAGCCTGCTGACCAGCAAAATTCTGCACATGTGTAAGGCCAGCAGTCTGTGATTAAATTACAATACGAAAATTTACTTTTAACCTGTTCTGTGTCTGAAGATCTGCAAAGGTTTTGTGGCTGACTTAAGAGACAACCATATAATTTCATGCATCCTGTATCACACAGAGCACATACAAGCAGGACCACCAGGCATAAAATGGTAAAAGACAGGAAGAGAGGAAGGGAGGGAAGAAGACAGGAAAGAAAGCATATAACGGTCCTTGTGCACACTCGGGAGACTGTGGAAAGCTTACTCCACACTCTGGATACCATTCCAGAATCAGGCTTCCAAAACTTGGAATTTCATCTACCAATTACAAGGGTCTTCAGATCGGTATGGGATTTGTTCCCAAGTAAAGTTGTATGTGCACAGGTACAGAGCAATGCTATGTGATGAAAGGCACACGATGTGCAATATTGCACTGGACTAAATAATTGCTCTGTAGTCTTTACCAGGAGAGCTAAATTACCTTTCTGAAGAACACCTCAAAAATATTCATATCCTTATTATAGGAATTGTTTTTTACAGTGAACAAAATGAGTCAGTGACACTTCCCTTAATTAATGTAAGACCTACAAATCTAGAAGGTTTAATATGTCACCAAGTGACTATCAGCAGTCAACCGATCTGGACAACAGTGTGATCTGGAACTGTCATTTAGAAATGTGTACACTATTAATTACTAAAGTTTGCATTATCAGACCTGTTTTTCTTACTCAGTGAAAACACATGGCAGGAGGCCAGTTGTATAGAGTTGCCCTGATTTGAGCCAGGATGAAGCAAATTTTCTTTTTATTGACTTTTTTTTTCATTCAGTGAACTCTCTTTTAAGCAGGACATTTGCTGAAACTAGCAATAATTTTTTCAGCTAGTGGACTGATAAATCCTAAATGTTTATAGTTATTGGTGAGAGACCAAGGACACTTTGCTCTGTTTGTTGAATCTGCTGCTTTGGATAGTAAGCAGCAGAAGAGTTGTATTTACAGCCCTCCCATAGGGAGAAGCAGACTAGACAGATGACAAAATCAGCCAAACAGATTATTCCATTCCGTGTATATGCCACACTCAGTATAAATTCAGGGAACACGGAAGTCAAACCCCTTCTTCTTTCTTCTTCCTCTCTTCTGTCCATGGCCAGTGTCCAGGACTCCATCTATCCATCTCCTTTGATCCCTAGGCCCATGCATTCCCAATCCACATTGCTCTACCCTCAGCTTCTGTCTGCCTTGCTGCTATCTCCAGAAGTGGTGTGTGGCATTGTCCAAGTTCACCAAAAACTTCTGGTGAAATCACAGAAACACACAGAATGGCAGAATCATCACAGTTGGAAAAGACCTCTAAGATCACCGAGTCAAATCTTTAAAGCAGAAAAAAACCCAACCATGCCCATAGAGCATATCCTGAAGTGCCACATCTATATGTTTTTTTAATAACTTCAGGGATGGTGACTCAACCACCTCCCTGGAGAGGCAGTTTCAGTGCCTGACTTTGGGGAACAAAGTTCTTCTTAATGTCCAACCTAAACCTCCCCTGGTGCAGCTTTAGGCCATTTCCTCTAGTTCTATTGTTTTTCACTTGGGAGAAGAGGCCAATAGCTGCCTCACTACAAGCTCCTTTCAGGTAGTTGTAGAGAGCAATGGGGTCTCTCCTCAGCCTCCTCCAAACTAAACAATCCTAGTTCCCTTTGCCTCTCCTCAAAGTAGTTGCTCTCTAGACCCTTCACCAGTTTGGTTGCTCTTCTCTGGACATGTTCCAGCATCTCAATGTCCTTTGGAAAAAAACACTAATTACAGAATATTCTTGTAGGAACATGCACAACCTTTTCAAAAAGGTAAGATGCAAAAGTGAGTGGCCACAAATCCATTCAAGTGTGTGTCCTCACCACTAGAGAACTGCTCTGACATAGTTCTTTTGCCCAGTAGGGCAGTTTCACATTTCGTAAAATTTCAGTGTTGACAAGCCGAGAGCAAAACCAATTTTTTTAAAAAAAATGCTTATGTATCCTGCAGTCTGAAACACTCAAGATGTTGGAAATTTATATCCTAAACATCATTCTGAAGCAAGATGAGCAAAACCACGCAGATGTCATTCTGTAGGAAGTATCTTAAATTCCAGAGTAAGCTAGAGAGTGAAAGTAAACATTTGTCTTACTTTTTGAAAGAGCTTGATTTGAGCTTGATTTTGAGGACTAGGACACCTTCTGAATGGGCAGCCATTCCATAGACAGGACAGTTGTTTTTTTCTGCTGAGGACCTTGCTGGATTTAGCACCAATCTGTGCTAAAATCTATCCATTGGTTTTCCGTCTGAAAAGATTCAGGGTATTTAGTGTTAGTATTTAGAACTGTTAAATTCAAGATTTATGTGCAGACTCAATAGAGTGGGGCCTGTGTGATTAACTCAGTATGTTTTGGGTATGAAAAGGAGATTCTATTAGTACTGAGATAATCTACACGTACATTTAGTGACATTCCATTATCACAAATCTGTGCATTTGGATTACATTGCTTCAGTGTCCATGTACAGTCAGAAATTCATGTCCCTTTTTTTCTGAAAGGACAGAAGTAGTAAGAAAAGCAAAAAAACAAAACATAGTTGAGAAAGAGAAGATAAGAATAAGTTGGTTTTCCCTAAACTGAGGGGCCGTGGAAAAAAGCACATGAAAAGTCTTGCATAGGGTTTGATTGCACATCCAGATCTCTCATTGCTCTCAGCTGACAAATATCTACCATAGAGATTAAAAAAAAATAAAAATAAAAAAAGAGAGAGAGACAAAAGACAAAACTTGATTTTAGCATAGCTTGAAATATGGAAATAATTTTGCTGTGATGACTACAATTTCACTTGGCAAATGCTAGTATTCATGTCAAAATTGAGAAATAGCAGTTTCGATGCTGGTTTGTGTTTCTAATGTTCTAGTTTTGAACTAGTTTTTGCCTGTGTTCTGTACAGGAAAACTGTCTGAACTATTAAACTTTGTTATTTCATAATACATTGTAAGTACGAATGAAGGTGCTTGATGAGGTTATTTAACCAATGACGTCCACATCAGATTTGAGACAAACCTTTTTTAATTAGCTGTCAAGTTAGGATAGATATATTTTTGATGCTTTTATAAGCAAAGGTCATTTAAAGTCTACCATGATCTCTGTGGGATTTTATTGATAATGGGTTGGAAAAGAAGTGGTGCTGCAATCCAGCCAGATTCCATGGGGAATTCAATAACATGGTATTCAAAAATATTTCATACAGTGATTCATAATGTAGCTATTTTCCATAGCTTCTGGGTGAACAATAAGAGTGAACAATAAGTGAACACTAACTAACGACTGTGTTGGCTCAGCTTAAGAATAATTTTTTTACCTACTCTATTTTTGATTATTCAGATGTTATAATTAATAACAGGATAAATCACTAAATATTTAACATAAACAGTGTGACACAGGGCATAGTCCATATAGTCTCTTCTTTAAGAACAAACTGAAATGTACCAGTGCTTTGCTGTGAAGCTGGTTGCCACTGTCAGTATATTTTATGTTTCGACTGTGAGTAGGAAAGTATTTTTTAAAACAGATCTCATTTAGACCACAAACAATTTCAAACGTTGATACTTGAATTGATTGATTTGTCACTGCTCAAAATGCTGATTCAATGTAATTAGAAGTATACAGCAAAGTGATAGCAATGGTCATCCTTTCTTAAATTACAAAAATAGAGTTTAGTTTGCGCTTATAGTGGTTTATGCCTAAAGGACCTTGGTCACCAAATTGAGGGAGCCCATAAAATGGGGCAGGCGAAAGCCAGGAATTATTCTGTATTCTTTAAATCTCATAAGATAGCACCAGCTGAGCCAACAGCACATATGATATCAGCTGATTTGATCTGTTGACAATTTAAAAATGTATACAGAAAAAATGAAAATCGAATCCTTAGCCTTAATGGAATTTAATTCAGCATTTTAACATTAATATCTAACTGAAAAAGATGTTAAGATAACATTTTTGAAGTATTGTTGCTCTTAGCACAGAAATGTAAGTGTTAAATTAAATTTATATGGTTTTAATGCTTTTAAAGATTTACATTAAATCATTCATTCATATCTACATTTTAGCAATGCACAAATGGCAAAAGAGAGTTTTTGATGAAGATACCAATGGATGAGGCTACTATTAATTTCTCACCTTCAACCTTAATTATTATTGAAGCCATACCACATTCCATATATAATTTGATTCTGGTTTTATTATCAGCCATCTAAAGCCAAATATTTTCTAATATAAATATAAATAGATGGGAGATACAATGAAAGATACATGTCAGGTCTACTAAAATTGTATTTCAACAGGACCTAGGGTTGTACACCTGTTAAAATTAGCACAGGTAACTTGGGTGCTGTACTCATGAGGAACAAAAAGGCCACATCATTAAATACGGTTACCTTCTCAGTCACTGTGAAAAAGCATAAGTAAAATTTGACCAAGTGCTATTCTTCAAATACACCTATGACAAGAAAAGACTATTTCTATTGTGCATCTCAGACAACATTAATTTGGCATTGAGAACTACTCATTTAGTGGTTTAAATCTATCAGAATATAAAAAGGAGAACAAAGGAAATAATACATTGGGGAAATAAGATTAATACCGGAACCCTGATAAAAACTAATCTTATCAGATCATTACATTTTCTCTAGATGTTCCTGATTAATATCCAGCTTTATACAACCTAACTCATTACAGCATCATGTTGTGCCTGTTTAAAAGCATGCTCACATATGGGTGCTACTGGTTACCAAAGTCAAACCAGCCAGGGGAGATTCCCTTGATGAGTAATTATTCTCCTCTTCAAGTCTCAAGAAAGATATGTTACTATTAAACCCAGTGTAGAGACCTGAAATGAATACTTGTCTCAAAATAGCTGCCCTGAAATAATGGTCATTGTGCTTGGGTGGGGTGCTCATTCGATATCACCCGGACCCTGTTCTTGCAAGGAGAGCCCCTCATTCAATAACCACCCTGATAAATGAGACACTGTCCTTACTTAATAAGGAACAGCGGCCAGCAAGAGAAGTCCCATGGCGGAACAGTGCCATCTTGCAAAACACCACTCTCCTGTTTAAGGAGAGAGCGCATGCATGAAAAAGGTCACTGCTCGGTCAACACAGATGGGGGGGGCCAAGTGATCACCTGGACCTCTGAGACCCACTGCATCATTTCCAGAACATTCCCAAATCCAACACTGAGCCTGTGCAAAGTAGGCTGAACCTCACCAGGAGAGGCAGAGCCAGGTGCCATCATAGAGGCAGATGAGAAGCGCTCGGGCGCACACCCATCATCCAAGGACCACAACGTCATGCCAAGATCATCGCTGGACATGAGGGTGCTGATATCTGTCCTGTCTCCTCTTCCTTCATCTCTCTCTCTCAGTCTTTCTTCATCTCTCTCTCTCCCTCTCTGTCTCTCTCTGTTCCTAACCTAAACTAACTCAGTTCATACAGGTAACATCATCCCTAATTTTGCTAAGTTTTTCCAGTTGTAAGCTGTTGTTTTGAGAGTACGATTTTGCTAAGTTCTGTTGGTTTTACCTTGCTGTTTTGAGAATATAATTTTGCTCAGTTCTGCTAGTTGTAATCTGTTGCTTTGAGAGTTATATTGTTGTGTTTTTTGACAAATTTTATAATCTCACTCAATTTCAAGTAATGTTTTGTATAAACCTCCTGGGTAATTGTCTTACTCTTAGAATACTGTGCAAAGAATTCCAAAGGTTAATCTTGCTGAATGGGTTGTTAAAAGAGATTAATTAAGAGAGGAGGATTGGATCCAGGCACACTTAGGCTTCCCTCTAAGAAGGTGTTTAAAAAGCACGGGGGTCCAGTATGAATCTCCCTGGGTCAACCCCCACCTCTGGGGACCTCTAGCCATACCCACTTTGTGGGATGTGATATTTAATTCAGGCCCCCATCTCTGGGGACCTGTGCACACCTTGTGGGACATGACACCCAGCATCCAAGCAGTCTGATGTGGAGCATGGATACGTACCCTTCAATACCCCCACTGCACTAGCATGGGTTTACAAAGCAAAGAAGTGATTTGCATCCTTTCCACTACTGACAGTCAGTATATTAGGAATTAATTTTGACAAGCTCATTTCATCTAACACAAGCCATCCCTCTGTCAAGTCACTTGGAAAAGTTCTTATTCACAACCTTCACTGGTAATAGAAAACTGGTGGCAGGAGGGGATCAGGGATGCCTTCCCATCAGAGAAACAGAAACATCTGCTTTTCCCACTTGTTAATTTTAAAGAAGATAGTGCCAAGCCAACATTTATTAAAAATAGATGGCATTAGCTTAAAAAAAACCCAAATCAAACAACAAACCTTGGAGATTTTCCAGAGACTCTTTTAACTAATCTTTCAATGCACTGAGTGGGTGTACAGCTACATCAGCTAAGTTATTTAGCTAATTAGTAACAAGGTGAAGTAATTTCTCTCCCTTTCTGCAAAAAGAGTCAAATAATTTTGGGCAGTTTATAAATGATCAGTGAAAAATGCATTATACCTGACATCAGATGTTCAACTTACAGCTTTTTTAAGATCCAGAATTCTTATTCTCCTAAAAAGAGACACGAGCATTCTGTTGCTATACTTTTAATTGCCACAACACAATTATTCAATTATAGCCATTATACAGAATAAATAAATTGCCACTCATTTTTAGTAGTTTCTTCACCCTTCTCTTAGGTGGCATTGTGATCAACTCCCTTGGCAGAGAAACCTTTTCCTTTTTAGTTAGTCCCAGACCACTAGTGAAATCTGAAAGCAAAAGGTGTGAAATCCCACTGATGGAAAAGTATCAAAGCTCTTAAAGTTTTAGTAGTGTTGGTCTACAGACTTCAGTTTGAACTTTCTCATCACTTCACTCGAAGAACTGCATTTGTCTAAACAGTCAAGCTGCCTTTTTAATTTACTTTCATCAAAGGCAGTTAAAAGTGTCCCTAACTGATTGTAAAGGATAGATGATTGCAAATATACTAGAAATAAGAAAAAAGTTCCTTTATTTGTTCATTCTTTTTTCACAGTAATGTCTGTTTCTGCAGCCAGTAAACACTGCTGTTTAACATAGAGTCAGTATAAATTACATTTATATAGGCACATTTTTTTGTATACTTGGACAAAACTTAAGGCTGTTTTTCAAAAAATAAATTATTGTTTGTCTGAAAAAGTACATGTCATGCAAGAATCACAGAATCATAGAATGTTTAGTGTTGGAAGGGACCTTAAAGATTATCAGCATCTGACTTCCCTGCCACGAGCAGGGACATCCCACACTAGACCAAGCTGCACAAAGCCTCATCCAACCTGGCCTTAAACACCTTCAGGGAGGGAGCATTAACAACCTCCATGGGCAACCTATTCCAGCACTTTATTACCCTCATGGTGAAGAATTTCTTCCTAGTATCTAACCTAAATCTCCCCTCTTTCAGTTTAAAACCATTACTCCATGTAGCCCTTCAGGCACTAGAAGGCCACTATAAGGTCTCCCTGGAGCCTTCTCTTCTCCAGGCTGAACAGCCCCAACTTTCTCCACCTGTCTGCATAGCAGAGGTGCTCCAGCCCTTTGATCATCTTGGTGGCCCTTCTCTGGACCCTCTCCAATAGCTTTATGTCTTTCCTGTGCTGCGGGCTCCAGAGCTGTACCCAGTATTCCAGGTCCAGCCTCACCAGAGCAGAGTAGAGGGGCAGAATCACTTCCCTGGCCCTGCTGGCCACACTTCTTTTGATGCAGCCCAGGATGCAGCTGGCTCTCCGGGCTGCAAGCGCACACTGGTGGCTCACGTCCTTTTCCTTGGGACTGCTCTCCAGCCATTCTCCCCCCAGCCTTTATTTGTCCCACATGCACATGGCCTTGTTGAACTTCATGAGGTTGGTACTAGCCCACCCCTCCAGCCTGTCACAGTCCCTCTGTATGGCATCCCTTGCCTCTAGGGTGTCAGCTCCTCCACACAGCTTGGAATCATCAGCAAACTTGCTGAGGATACACTCAATCTCACTGTCCATGTCTCCAACAAAGATGATGAGTGCACTGGTCGCAATTCTGACTCCTGAGGGATACCACTCATCACCTGCCTCCACTTGGACACTGAACCATTGACCACAACTCTCTGGGTGTGGCCATCCAGCCAATTTCTTATCCACTGAGTGGTCCATCTGTCAAATCCATGCCTTGTCAGTCTAGAGACCAGGATGTCATGTGGAACAGTGTCAAATGCCTTGCACAAGTCCAGGCAGATGATGCTATTTGCTCTCCCATTATACACTATCTCTATAGCCCTGTCATAGAAGACCACCAAATTGGTCAGGCATGACTTGCCCTTAGCAAAGCCATGTTGGCTGTCACCAATCACCTTCATGTTTTCCATGTGCCTTAGCAGATTTTCCAGGAGTATCTTGCTGGGCAAAGGTGAGACTGACCGGCCTGTAGTTCCCAGGTCTTCCTTTTTCCTTTCCCCTTTTTAAAAACAGGGGCTGTGTTCCCTTTTTTTCCAATCAGCAGGACCCTCCCCAGACTGCCATGACCTCTCAAATATGATGGACAGAGGCTTAGCAACTGCATCTACCAGCTCCCTCAGGACCCATGGATGACCCCATCAGGTCCCATAGATTTGTGTGCCTTCAGGTTCTTTAGACGATCATGAACCTGTTCTTCTCCTGCAATATGGGGTGCTTTCTTCTCCCAGTCCCAACTTTCATCTGCTGTGGTCTTTGCAATGAGGCTAGAGCACCTACCAGAGAAGACTGATGTGAAGAAGACATGGAGAACCTCAGCCTTCTCAATATCCTGTGTAGCTAGGTCTCCTGTTTCCTTCAGGAAAGGGTCCACATTTTCCTGGATTGTCCTTTTATCCCCAACCTAGCTCTAGAGGCTTTTATTATTGCTCTTTACATCCCTGGCAAGATTCAACTCTAGCAGGGATTTGGCTTTCCTAACCTGATCCCTAGCTGCTCGGACAACCTCTTTGTGATCCTCCCAGGATACCTGCCCTAGCTTCCACCCCCTTGTGCTTCCTTCTTAAGTTTGAGCTTTTCTAGGAGCTGCTTACTGATCCACACTGGGCTCCTGGAGTTTTTACCTTGCTTGGTGTGCAGGACCTGCAAATGACTCAAAGTCTGAAAAAGCTAGTCTCACCATGACCTAAGTGGTGTCCAGCCAATATTTATTACCATTTTTGGGGCAGAAGAGTTGAGACTATTTTATTTTATTTTTTTTCCTATCAGTTAATTTTCCTTCTCCTTGGCTACAAAAATGATCACTCTTGTCCTTCCCAGAATTCATTTTTTCTCCAACTCTATCACCACAGCAATTTCTTCTCACTACAGATACAGTATATGTGTTTTGATCTCTCCCTCTCTCTTATCACTTAATTCCATTTTCCATTATAGCAACAGTTGTGGGATCAGAAAGCACTGAACAGAACTCCTAGTAAAGTCAATAGTTCATAACTGATTGCAAACGGAGCTGGGACCAGATAAGATGCTGCAATCTTAAAGAATGTGTACTGACCATTTTGACCTCATATGGTCTTACTGTTTATTTATATGCACTATCTATACTAGATTAGCATTTTTGCCACCCCTAACCCTCCCACCCCACCTCCATATGCCTATCATGAAATATGTATCTTGGATCCAAGACAGGAATGAGTTTTATGGAAACCTGTAGCTAGTTCAAATGCAAATAGCAAGAGATCCAGGAACCAATGTGGCAAAAGCCAGTGGTTCATTTTCAGGTCATCACACTGCCAGCAACACATTAGCCCTGGCACAAGGCCAGGAGTAGTTTCACAGCAGTAGCTGGTGTAGACCCAACATCAACAGAAAAGGCCCTGATGACCTGAGATGCATGTCTTGGCCATTAGGTAGTCAAACTCCAGAGCCAGAAGCTACCTGGTCTCAGGGAAACAGTCAGGTCTAGCTCACAAAGCTTTAGGTATTCAGTAAAACATCCTGAGTCAACTGAAGGGCAAAGCTCTCCGCACACCTTCAGCCAAAAAGGATTCCAAATGGGGCAAATATGTAGAGCAGCATGCCCCTGCATAAAAATGCTCAGCATGTCTGATGGCACTGTCACTAGATGGAACAAAGAACTTTCAACTAGCCACACAGAACCAGCATATAAATAATATGGGTGGAGTGAGGCACCAAACTGAGCTGCCTTCTCTTGTACCACAACACCCTCCTACAGTCCTGCATGTAAGCAAAGTCACTGGCCTCAATGCATTCCAATAATGGGTATTTCCACAAATAATTTTAAAAAGTTTCTTCTCCAAAATCTAGGTTAAGTATTCCTACCTTCACTTTTGTTCCAATATGTGGCACAGCAAGTAGAGCTGTAAAAATAAAGAGAAACTGATAGGAGGAAAATTGTCATTGTAAAAGACCTGGGATGTTCTCATCTGAAGATGTGATCTATAGCATCAAGAATTTCAAATAGTAACATCACCCTCCCATTTATTGCATAAATGAAAACTATCTATTAATATAAATTAAAATAAGGCAGGGGGTAATATTATTTAAACTTGTTCTACGATACTTTTTTGTCATCATGTATTTCAAACACACAGTTTGAAAACAAGCTGGCATAATTCAATAGTGTCAAACTAATGCAATAAGGTTCAAAAGCCCACAGCCCACTTAGAAAGGATTCAGAGAGATCTAATTATCACCACTTCATGCTATCAATCAATATGCCTCAATGCTGCATCCTCTGTCTTAGGTAAATTACCTGGGAAGAAGGTTCACTGCTTTATGTGCTACTGACATAGGTCCTGAACAATGTAGGTGGTGAAAATTGCCATATGGTCAATATTAAATGAAAGTTGTGCTGCTATAAATCACAGAACAGTGCTGGCTGTCATCACTGAAAATACACAATCACTTTCCAAAGGGGGCCAAAGGCTGCTACTCGTTTTGTTTTCACGCTGGGCTACAGCTCAAAAACTATTTTCCCAAACCTCACAGAAAAAAATATCTTAAATTGTACAGTGGCAGTTTAAACACTGTATCTATCTACTTATTCTACTTCTTTCCACAGTCCTGTATGTTGGCTCTAAGCAAATCTCATGCCTCTGAAATATGCTAGTATGTCAGACACTGAAAGTTATTCTACAGAATAGAAAACTTTGTAATGACACTTAAAGAAAGGAAATATTAAATCAACAATTTCGACTTCAAGGCAACTCAGGCTATAAGAAAAGCCTCACCTTCCAAATATTTCACCAGAGAAACCTTACATCTTATTAAAAAAGTGATTTTTACAATGCAAAAATTTAAAGTGTGTAATAAATTTTGGAATCTGTATAATGTATTGGTGAGTGTTTCTCCTCTCTGGAACATAAATATTGCTTTCCACTGCCATTGATAAACTGATTTCCTCATTCTGTAAAGTTACAGGATCTCTCACTGTGTGAATAATTGCTCCCTCCCTCACAAAGAGAAAATTGGTACCTCTTTGTACTGAATACACAAAGTAAAGGGCAGATTTTAAAGCTCTGCAGGTTAAAACTGGATTTCAGCAAAATTGTCTGCAAGTCAGATTGTGGGACTGGGGGCAGCACTTTCTGCACTGTTTCAGCACATCAGCATCAAATAGATGCTTTTCAGAAAGCATTGTTAAATGCCCTCTCATGGCCCTGTTCAGAGATAGAAAGTCATTTGACAGCAACATAAACAACACTAAATTGTATTATTTTAAGGATAGAATCAGCAGCTTTCACTTGTGGATTTCATTTAGGTCTGTTCCCAAGCCTGAGGTGGGACCATTCATCTTGGGATAGGAGCAGGACACTCTCCTGGGACACCAGTGTCAGATAATCACAAAAAGCTCAAGGTGCTGTCAGCAGGACAAGGGAATCATAAGAAGACAGAGGATTTAGAGTGGATCAAAGGATGTCAACAAGGACCTGTTTGTTTCCCAACTGACCTAGTAATCTGCTTACTCAGGGGCCTCCTGTTCACAGGGATGAAGTAGCCTAACAGTAGTGGCAAGGAATCTTCAGAAATATATGACCAAGCATTTGAGAAACATGAAGATCTCCCATTGTACTACATACAGATGCCCACCCAGTTCTACTTGCTGAAAAAGACAGCAATAGAGAGATATACAGAAATACCCATATACACACACAGCCCAGCAGTACAGGAACATCCATATACAAACTCACTTCCCAAAACACACAAATCTCTTTCCACCTGTGATGACACAGCTGAGGCCATTTCCATACTCCGTTAAGGAGAGCTAAAACTCAACAGAGCAGCCCAGCTGACACAAAAGGAAGAGTTCCATGTGGCAAGCCATATCTTGAAGACAGGCCCAGAAGAGGACAAAAAAGTCACAGCATAAATGCCTCTTCAGCAGCTTTAAAGGGGAGGAACTTGAAGAGCTTGGAGCACTGGAAGGGAGGATGAAAAACACACAACCTCGTGGAGCTCAGGACAGATTTCACTGCCTTTTAGTCTTGTACATTTGGCAAATGTCCTAGGTTGCCTCTACCTAAAGACACTCCAGACCTATGAAAAACTATACTTAGAGGTTGTCATAATGTTAGCTGACACTCAGCTAGATATTCTGTGTGGGGAAATGCCATGTCATTCACCCAACTAATTAAAAAAAAAAAGCAAATAAATGATACAAACAAGAAAAGCCCAGAAAATTCCTCTTCTCTGGTAGCATGTGATTCCTTATCAAGAAATACAAACTAATATGAACTATAATATAAGCAAAGACTATTCCTTTTTCATTGAAGAATGGAATACAGTCTCTAAAAATTCACACTGGCCTGTGAGAGTGTTAAATGTTAGTTTACTGTGTAGAAAACTAAACTTGACAGTTAAGCGAACTATGATCAAACTTCTCCAATAGTGAAAAAGCATGAAGTCCATAAAACAACACTGCAGTATTCACAAGACATCATAAGGTATGAAATTAAAATGTATGCCAATTGTTGGCACACTAAATGGAGAAATGAGGGAATTTTTTATTGGCAGACCTTATGAATGTGTTTCATATAGAAAAATTCAGCTTTTATAAACAAGGCATCAACAAAGTATTAAAATTCTTAGATGCTATGGAGTCCAACAGTTTAAAAGATACAGTGTTTTTCACAGGGCTCATTTCTTCAATGCTAAGATAAAGACATACATAGATAGAGAGACGGATGGACAGACCTGTCGAGAAAAAACTTGCAAACATAAGCTGAACCCAAGCAAGCAGGCAATTTTTTCCTTAAAAGCCCCACATTTCCTTTGAATGCTTTTGGTAAAATTGAAGAAATACAACACCACAAATAAAATGCAATTAATTCATTACTTCATCATATCATGTCAAAAAAAGAAATTTGAAAAGGTCTAGCCATTTATATTTAAATTATAGTTTGCTCATAAATCACTCACAATTTATTCTGTAAATCCCTACATATTTTCCTGGAAATCCATTTTCTCTGACACAAAAGCAAAACTGTGTTTTGCTTCAGCAACATCTATTAAAAAATAAAAATCAATTCAGACCATGCCATTACACATTACATTATTCACATGGCTCTGTTCCAGTATCCACACTCCAGAACTTATGCAGTGGCATCACCTGGCATTCCCTTGTTAAAGAAGAAGAAGGAAAAAAAAAAAAAAAAAAAGGAAAAAAAAAAGGAAAAAAAAAAAAAGGAGTTGAAGTTTTGTCAACGAGAGTATTAAAATCAACAATTGGACTCTCCAGGACAGGAAAGGTATGGAAGATGAATTATTAGGACTCTACTATGCTAATTTTGTTTGGGCAATACACTGACCCATGGTAAGAACAGTTGCCTGCCTGTGATGCTCTCAAAGTTAAAAGGTATGACAATCTATCCAGCTTGAGCAACAACCTGAGCTTGCAGAGCCAGATCAGTGCTGCCTGATGAAGATAATGATTTTGACATCTGGTGGGTATGATGCATATTTTCCCAAAAATCCCTCAGTAAGAACAAAAAGGGAAAACAGCAACATATTGCCCTAATATTCGCTGCATTAGTGGCATGATAGTTCAAATCTTAAAAGAAATTAAACATCTTTAACATTCTTATAAACAGTTTGTCAGAGCTGCATCCTGACCAGGAAGTAAAATTAGGAAGAAGGATCTCAGTTTCCTCTGGGAGAGAAATACCCTGGAGGGAGTAAAGGGGGAGTATTTCCTCCCTTGCCAAAGTACCAAACATAAATCCATGTAAGTTTGTTCCTTGTGCTGAAAGAAATAAACAGCTGTCTTCCACTCCAGTAAGCAACATATTAAAGGGGCGGGATGGGGGCAGTGTCACAGAGGGGTGACCTAAAGATGTGCCTTGCTCCTAAGCACCTTTTGTATATTGAGCTAACTAAAGTTTCAGTTCTGTCTCAATTATCACCTTAACTCTCCCCCAAATCTCATGGTAGTGGTACATTACAGTTACTGGGGGGAAAAATCAGCATTGCTTCCCAGAAATACTGAAAAATGCTCTATTTGGATTAGAGTAGCTACTGCAATTAAGTACTTCAAACAGTATTTAATATGGAGGCAGTGAGAAGGAGGAGAACAGATATTCCTAATGGAAAAATTGTAGCCCTGTAATTAATCTATGTCGAAGTTCTCCTATCCCCAAAAGAGATAGGTTAGAAAGAACGATTAAAATTTTCAAATTATATTTAAGAAGTGTCCAAGAATAATACTGGATGACTTCCAAGCTCGTAAAACATAAGGACTGCAAGAGCTGAAACTTCACTGTACAGTGCAGAATCTGCTGGAAACAGCAGCAAGGATGCAAATGATCCTTCAGTGTGCCAAGAGGCCAGAGCTGCTGGGAGGTTGCTCTCTGCTAGGACAACTCTGCCCACCAAAGAAGTGAATACCCCAGTTTAAAAAGACAACTTGGTAATTTGGATATGGTGCTTTTTATGATTCAGAAAGGAGTTGGCTTTTTGAACACAGAGTTTATTAATGCTATAAATACCAGAAGAACGTTCTAAACAATGTAGCAAAAACTGTGTCACAGAAGTGAATGTCATATACACAAAGGCTATTAGTAATATTTTCTGTGTAGCAGCAAGTACAAGATAAAACTTTTTCTCAATGTCCCTATTAAAATAGAAGAATGTATACCATTTTAAAACTAGAATAAGCGAAGAGCTGAAAAGTATCACAGGTCACTAAGCAGTTTAGCCAAAAGCATTATACCACATGACTATCACAGGTTGAAGTCAAGCAACAACCCATGTCAATATTCCACATTCTCTGTAGAGCTCATTCCTAAGTATTAGTAATCTCTCCTTGTATCACTTTAAAGAGATAAGGACCACTGTGAATTACACTTTCCAAGGTTTTCAGATTTCTGAGTCACTTGTGAAGACAGAATTAATATTAAAAGTATTATGAAGGGTTGTTGAAATGTATCTTATCTACTCAAATGTGCTTCCAGTGGAATGCAGCAGTGAGGGTTGGGAAGACACAGTATATATTTTTATATGAAGTTAGATCATGCTGCAAATACACAATTTTGACCAATTTTGCAATTGGATACAGGAATAAAATCTTCCACATTCCTGAATTAATTCTCTTATACTTTAAAACTTGAAAGGGTACATTTACCTTTCTTAAATTAGTAAACATTTTCCTGACATATCTGAAACATCCCAGCATTTGAACATGGTATCATTCTCTACAAACACTTAGTATACAGAACAAGTGAGAGAAGATAATGTTTAATCTGTCACAGTGTGAATGAATTGCTTTTAACAGGAAATAGTGAGTGTACATCTCTATCTGGATCTTTGGCTATGTTTTCACCTGAAGAGTTTCAGCTCTGCCTTATAAATGGCTTACAGTCTTTGCATAGAGCAGACACAGAATTATGGATGAGGTTGATGCTACAGTCTCTCCCAGAAGACCTATGCATCACAGGCAAGCCCATCAAGATGTTTTCAACACAACCTCATAGGCAAATATTTTAAATTCTGTAAGATCTGTGTCCAGATGAAAAGTCAGTAACAGAGAATGTGTTCTGGACACAGAAATGTAGCATCACCTGGGGAGACAGGAAGTATAAGTTGCTTTGGAATCTCAGCTCAAGGGCCCCACACTTTATTAAACCTGGACTTGTGAGTGTGTAGGTGTTGGATTACACACATCAATAGGAAAAGAATTATTTCTGGAGGCACTTATGGAGTGATTTTGAATTATGGTACTTATCAGGCCCCAGGGAGAATGTGCTCATTAATTCCTCGTGTGCTTTTTGGAGACAGCTACAGTGACTGAAGCATGGAAGCTGGAATGACCTGTTGCTGTTTCATCACATGTGATTTCCAGTGCAAAAGCTGGGCTTTTCAAGAGAAGCAATATGCACGACCTGCAGAGCACAAGTCCTTGTTGTCAATGGCTGACACATCTCATGACCTGTGACAATGCATCTTCAGTACCTGTCTGGGGTGAAATCCTGGCCACATTTAAATCACTTTAAAAACTCAAGAGATTTTACAGGACCAGCATTTCATTCTGTTGCCTTGGCTTGTGTCTGAATTCAACATCATCTGAGGTGAAACATGGTGCAAACAAGATGTGAAGAACATATTCAAGGGGAAAAGATCTTGTTCTGAGAAACCACTGTCAAGCAAAAGTACAAACACTTGGGCACATGAATTCTTAAAGACAAGGAGATGGGGTCTCCATCTCCAGACATTCTCAGAACAGATTAGACAAACATCTGTCAGAAATGGTTTAGCTGCAGTTATACTGCCTCAGGGTTAGCAACTAAATGATACCTGGAGGCCCTTCCAGCCCCATTTCCTATTACACTCCTCTGTGGGCAAACATATGTGTACATTTCTGGGAGAGGGAGTCCCTGGTGAGAATCAGCAGCTCAGCATTCAAGTCACAAGAGGAACTATTTATGTTCACTCTCTCGTGGTGTCTCTTTAGAGCTGTGTTGTAGCTGGTTTTGGCGGGTGAAAAGAAGGTCCCTTCAGTCTTCAGCTGGTTGTTACGTACACATTTTTAAATTTTTGCTTAAATTTTCAAGATATGAATTTGCTTAGATAAATCTTTCACTGGATAATACCTCAAAATTAATTCTTTTATTTTATTATCTTCTGCAAGTCTAATTTCTTCCCCATTTCTTCCTCTGCCATACCTACAAATCCTAGATCTAGACACTGGGGTAGCAAGAAGACACTTGGAAATCTGTCAAATATTAAGCTACTTGATATGAGTAGTAGAGAAGGGAACTTATTAATATTATTGTGTTATTTAAATTAACAGTAATACATTGCAATTGCTTTAAAGATTATCCAGATGAAGTATGAAGGGTGTGAAGGTCTAAAAGGAAGCGAAAGAAACTCCTATGACAATAAAAAATGGTTTATTATAAATCGGTGATTGAAAGAAAGACAGTTGCTTATTAGACAAGCTAGATGCATGTTTATATAATTAGCTAGGTTTGTCTTTTTTTCATTAACAATTACTGTTGAGAATACTACATCCCAACATCATTGCCTTAGTAAATGCTTCTAAAAATTGAGATGTAAATATACGGTTACAAAAAATGAAGCTGTTTATCACAGCTGTTTTTACATCAAAAGCAGTAATTGAATAGCATCAGCAATGACCCATGAAGTATCCTTCTGAAAAGCACTAAATCTACTCTGTTCCATGCAAGTAGAGAAAGGCTCAACTCTATTTAGCTTACAGTGACCTTTTAATGATGACTTTGAAGTGCCTGGTGCAGAGTCAAAAACAAAACAAAACAAACCCTACCTTGATACTCTTGCTGAAACAACTATAGCAGCATCAACAAGAAGAACTTGCACAGCTGACTCTCAATTCAATTAGGCACCATGGAGGCAGAGTTTATTCCATAAGCAATTGACAAATGGCAACTGCTTCCTGAAGCCAAAAAGGTCAAACAGAACATGAGAAAGACTCCCCACAGCTCAAAGGTAAAAACAAGTTTATCACACATGCCTTCAGCATGGCCTTCCCAGCTGTTGTTTACAACCCCCAGGCCCCTAAGCCCAGCTGCTTGTTACCTATTAAGTGCATCTCAGCTCCTCCTTGGGAGTTCTCCTGACTTGATATGCTTCATTGCCAGCTTGTTGGCAGTCAGGGTACTGGGTGGCTGCTTCTCCTCCACAGTGCCAGCAGTGGTTGCTGGGCCAAGTGCTAGCATGAGACAAGTCTGCTTGTCATATGCCATCAGAGAGAGTAGTGCCAGTCACAAACATTAAAGAATCATGAGGTCATGTTAAAATTATGGGCACTAAAACAAAACAATTACATGGAATTTTCTTTACATTTTAGTGTGAAAATATTTTCCATGGTTTTATCCTCCACCCTTCAGCTTAGAAAGTGTCCTCAAAAAATACCATGGTTCTGGCCAGTCTCAAGAACAGGCAGACCTCAGGAGCCAAAGACTTCACAGCTTTTACTACTGAGAGCACTGAAGAATGAAGCCATCCTGTCACACTTTCAGACACTTGCAGACATTTCACACTTGCTAAATTATTGACCATTCTCATGACTGCTGAAGGTACTCACTGTATCTGTAACTAAAAAGTGTTGTGCCCTCTAAAGACCAGCAGCACGATTTACATTCTGCCTTTTTGCCTAAAACTTGTGTTTCTTCACCTGTAAAAAAATAGAAGACCAGAGACATCCCTGACCAAATCTCTCTGCACTACACAGCCAAAACTATCTTCAAGTTTTTAGATATGCAAGAATTTCTAGAATTAAGAAGCTGCCACATTCTAATTTCTTTCTCAACCTGCTGTGGGCAATCTTAGTTCCACTGAAGTCAAAGAGATTTTTCCCAAGGATTAAATATGGTCCTAATTTCACCAAGTAATGGCACGAGGCAGAAAGAATGGATCTTAACAGATGTTCAATAAAGCAACTGGAAGAAGAAAAAAAGACAAATCGACTTCACTACTTTCAGTAGTGTCAAGGTAAAATATGAAATGCAGGCCACTAAGGAAGAACAAAACCTGTGAAAAGGAGATGTTAATTTCAACAGAATGCTTTACTGAGCACAACTGACTAAACATAGCATATCTGTGATAAGATGCTGTCCTATATGCAAATGGGTCTTCAAGTATATTCCAAATGTAGGCAGAAAACCAGATTTTCTTTACTAATAATAAATTAATGAAAATACTTCCTGAAATGAACTTCAAGGGATTATCCCCATTTTATATGTAGGAAGTCTTCACTAGGATGATACATATAGCAAGAGCCTGTTAATCACCATATTACCTCCCATTTTACTTGCTCATTTCTAAGACAGACCACACACTTTTTGTGTATTTAGCACTGTATGTTTGTGAGACAGCAAAAGAAGTTCACACTATGAAACATTCATGACAGACAATATTTATTTCTTAAACAAATAGATGGTTTGTTCTACTGCATTTTTCATAGTTGCAAGCATATTCAGTATATCATTATGTCTAAGATACAGGAACCAAGCGTACATAATTGAAGACAAAGGAAACTGAGAGCACGCTTGACAGAATTAACAGGTAAATTAAATCAGTAAATGCAACTGCCACATCCCTTCATTTGATGTCTGTGCAAAAGCATCTTCTAAAGTTCCAAGCACACAGCTTACATCAGTTAGCTTATTTTAAACAGCAAATTTGTTTCAGTAATCCATATGGGCAACTAATGCTTCATCATATATATGCAGTTCCTTTAGGTGTTTTATTTTTGCATGCATGTTCCATTCTTTATTGATATGTTCCTCTTTTAACAGAGTCTTTATTTGTTTTAAAGATCAAAGTAGATAAACTCAATACAAAGCTACGTGGCAGAGGATGCTCTCTCACTCGCTCCCCCTCCTAACTTCTCTCTGCAGGCAACTATGAGTGAATGGCTACTTCTCTGTAAGACCTGAATGGGACACACACTTTGGCAGATGTGGGCCTTCTCTGTAAGACCTGAATGGGACACACATCTTGGCAGATGTGGGCCTTCTCGGTAAGACCTGAGTGGGACACACATCTTGGCAGATGTGGGCCTTCTCGGTAAGACCTAAATGGGACACACACTTTGGCAGATGTGGGCCTTCTCGGTAAGACCTGAATAGGACACATGCATTGGCAGATGTGGGTGAATACTTTAATGCTTATTAATCTAAAAAAGAGTAAAGATTATAAAAATATAAGGAGTAGAAAACGTCAGACAAGTTAAAATACATAAAATCTCTAAGTAAAGTTTATTTTGGTCAGGCAGAGCTTAGCTTATCAAATGTCAATCCAAAATAACAGGGGTATGAACTAAACAAAAACATCATATTAACTTTACATGAAAAGGTGACAGTTACCCTTCTTTCCTAAGGCTGCTGTACCACAGTAAAGATTCTGATTCACTGCATTACAGCATCCACATATCAGAGTGGTTCCACTTATATATTGATGATCCTAGAAAAATAACTTTACTTCAAATTATTATGTATAAACTAAAGACAATTTTCAGGTGTAGTTCTGATCACCAAAATTTTGTTTTAATTAAATTGTTCTTCAACAATCCCACTGATTTCACAAACCTGTGAAATCAAACAGAAAAACACAAAAATTAGGGCTAAAATTTAATGTACAGAAATATAAGATAAAAGGAAAAATTAATCCTTCATTGTGTTTTCATTTTTGTGTTTTCCATACTGCTGAACTCACAGTTAAATATGCGTAACTGATTGGTATTTTCATAAATCTCAATTTGTTTGTATTTCTAAAATTTTCAGAAGCAAATCACAGTTTCTTTAGTTACATTATTTTTTCCAATTATTCAGTGTTTTGGAGGATTTTTTCTGCTGCTTCTTTTTCAATAGTAGTAACAGATAGAAAAAAAAAAATTACCTGTGTTGCAAAAAGCATCAAACATAATAGGCAACTGTGATGAATCAGATAAACTGAGATAGCAATGTTTAAAATTTTTATTGCGTTCAGTGGTTGAAAACCTTCTCCAAAGCAAAATGGAAATTTAGCTTTTACAAATATTTACATACACATATTGAAATAGATTATTTTGCAGGTGTTGCTGACTAACACAACCTCCCCCTGCCTCCCTACCTCCCCTGCCCACCCTCCCCAGTATTTGTAAAATATGTAAATTTGCAACTGGACCTATTAAGTGGATCCAGTTAGAGACTTAGGGTCATAACCAGAAATAAACACCACCACCACCACATCTAATTATAGAGTTTAACACGTAAAAGCCTGTATGTTACCTTAGAAGCCTTCACCTTGCCATTTTTAAACACTGAAGGAAAGCAAGCACAACAATTTCACATTTATTCACTCCTTTTGAACAACAAAATATGCAAGCCCTCTGTGGAAGATTAAAGAAACTTGGCAGGAAGAAACTATTCCAATTATCTCCAGCTAACTGATTAAATACAATTGGAACAAGATCTTTAAGTTTCACTTTGCCAGGTGATAAGCCTGGACCTTATACCTGATACTGTACTGATATTCAACAGAACAAGGTGCATACTGTGAGAAACTCAACATCAAAAATCTCAGCCTAGGAAATCTTAGCAACAGTTCTTGTCCTTTATTAACCTTGTATGGTTTGGGGATTTTTTGCCATTTATACCTAGTGTTTAACAACTGTTTTCCTTGGAGGTGCTATTTAATTTAATAAGCAGGTATTTAAGCATTATCGCAGTTTGATCTTTGAGAAACAAATTTGTCTAAAGGGGGAACAAAGAAAAGAAAGTATATGTAAGCCTCTTTCATTTGTAGATTCTTCTCAGACTGTTACCCACAAATGCTCTGGGGACTGTGATCTTCTTAGCTGCAAAAGGAAATGGGATACCAGCCAGAAAATACATTCTGTGCTACCCTATATGCATTATGGAATTCTTGACTGACGAGAACTGGTATTAGCAAGACCAAACTGACTTTCAGCTGACATGAGGAAGAGAAAGATCAAGGTGGAGATGCAAGAGATGAAAGACACCCTGATGGGGCGATGGGATTCATTGTACCTGTTGCAGTCCCCCGGTAAGACAGATCTCCAGCTGACCTCTGAGATCCCTTTTTTTCTCTCCTTACTCCAGAAAACAAATAGCTTGGAGTAGACTCTCTCACTTTAATATGGCTGAAGGTAGGTGAGAGGACTCTTAACCTGACAGGCTGATTTCTCCAATATAAAAGGGAATGACAATAATACAAGTTAATAAAAGCAGGAAGCCACCACAGACTTACTTGGGGAAAACGATTGTAAAATGAAACACCAGAAATATGGATTGGCATCAAAATTAGGATCCAGAGTCATGACACATTTTAGAAACATTAACTGGTGATTCCTCATAGCTTTGCTGTCAGTTATCACATTTTATCAACCCATTCTAGAGATCAGGGAAAGAAGACAAGGAGAACACGAGGATTGCTCAGATCCTGCTGTATCACTCCCAGTGGAACTACACATTGCCAAACAAGATGCAATCAATAGGAACAGATGTCACTTATCAAGGAACAACCCTCCTCTTTTCTCCCTCTCCCCTAGTCTCCACATTCATGTTTTTTCTCCCTGGCAGGGTAAAGAACAGTCATTGCAATTATATCACAAAGTCTTAACCTTTTCCATTATAGAGATATTCCTACTTGACATTGAAATTCTTCCTCTTCATGATAAAAGATGAATTGAAAAAAGTTTGAGTTAAATGGAACAAAAAGCAAGATCTTCTTGGCCTGTAGTGAAAGCACTCAGCCAGCATGGCAAATGAAGGAATCAAGAAAAGTATAAAAGAATGAGCCCATCAGCATAACATGGACCCTAGCTCTTTCCAAAGCTCTGTACTATGAAGGGCATGTGAAATGGCCACTTCCTTCCAACTGGAAAGTCTGGACAGCCATGCCTCAGTCGAACAGCTCATTGATAGGTCCCTCTAAGCCTAGATGCAGCTCCACAGGATGACTTGGCACTTCACAGTTTTCACAGGGTTATTGTCACTTTGTCTTTGCTTTGGGAATTTTTTATTCATGAGCATTTTTGGCTGAAAGATCAGCTGAAGTAGTATTGGTTCACGAGTGTCAGACTCAGAAATTCTCCATAGATCCTCATGATTCATGCGGCACAAATGTTGGGCAGCCAGAGGGACGAGTAACATGAGTAAAAATACACTTTTTACTCAGATTTTTTCAGTGAGATCAGTTCTCAGTTCACTACATGCCTTCACAAAGAACTACATGTAAGTAACGTTTACTCAACAAGTGGTTTGGAAGAACAAAGTCTACAAGGAGAGAGATCAATCTGATATGATTAAAGCCAAATAGCAATTTAATTGAAGCTCCCTTATCAACATGCAGCAAATCAGGCTGCATTTGCATTAAAAAGTTATATTTCTTTGCTATAATGGCTAGTCTTGTTAACTGGTTGTCAGTGACTAGTTAGTAAAACCTTTAGTTTATTTTATTATCTGTAATTATATTATATTAGAGAAGAGTTTTAATTGCCTAAAAGTTTATTATCTTTATTACATTATTTTAGATTGATCTTTTAAGAGCACAATATTAAACAACCTATGTTTCAACATATGCAATATACTTTGTGATTCAAGGAAAGTCTTGTATCAATATATATATCCTGCTGTATCAATATATACCTAGTGGAGTATTTTTATTGTGGAGTTGGCAAATCAATTTATGTTTGCGTTCTTCTTTTGGAACAAACTTATCATAAAGCTTAGTACAGCTTTTTATTGATGAGGATAGATTAATATCTGCTGAACTTACCTGTTTATCTATCCAGAGTGATTTACACAAAGCATAGAACTCTGCAGAATCAAAAAATTAAGGACAACCCATATTTTTTTACTGAAAGCTTAGAACTGCACTTGCAAACGTTTTTTGAATTAAAAAAAAATCTTCCAAAAGCAAAATATTTCTGTTACTGGTATTACATACACTGCCATTTAATACCAGCTATTTACATAAAT
The DNA here is from genome assembly GCF_000747805.2 of Chaetura pelagica. NCBI lineage: Eukaryota > Metazoa > Chordata > Aves > Apodiformes > Apodidae > Chaetura > Chaetura pelagica. The sequence goes on along the minus strand of NW_009952893.1, from coordinate 4,758,031 downwards.
AAAATCAGCACAAACATATTTTGAGCTTTGAAATCTACTGAATTCTATGACTATCAAGAGTATAGTGAGTTTTAATAGTATTTTACTAATATCTTTGTTATGGTCCCTACTAACTCAAAATGTCATTATCTTGTATTTTCCAGGAGTATATTTTTTTGGATCACTAAAGACAGCCTTTACTTGATCCAGAGGCACCCTGCCTTCTCAAGAAAACTATTTTTATATTGCAAGGACTAAACTAAGATAATGAAAACAACTGTGTGTGTAGCTTTGCAGTTCAAAACCACTAGAATAAACTTTAGAATAAAAATGGCAAAAAATGTGTTTACATTTACATACAGATACGTGCATTTTCAGGGTTTGTAAGAAAACAGGCAGCACAAATGTAGGATGATCATTGTATCATGTGCATCTTTATCAATACCTAAAATGTTGAGTCCAAGAAAGCAACAGAAATTGCACATCCAGACTGCTCTCTCTGAGAATAAGTATATTCATAGCCACCAAGACAAAAAAATCCTGCTGTGATCGTCTAGTTTGACTTACCATATACCTCTATACTCTCTATAAAGAGATTCCACAGAATCTCTGCTGGTTTATCTACCATCTGTCATTTAGAAAGCTTTACCATCTTACGTTAACGACTCCCTCACCTTTTGCTTACAAAGCTTAAGGCTCCTGGCTGCTATAACATAGCATTCAATTTCCTTCATCACAGTCTGATGAGCTGAATGTTTGAACGTTGCAAAATCACCTCCACAGTTCTTACTTGAATGCCTTTAAGTGAGGCAAACTCTTAACAGGGTTTCCCAAGCCCTGGATTGGCTTTAATCATCTTCTGAAATCTCTCAAGTTATTCCAATCTTTCTTAATGGCAAGACACCAAAACCACAGTTTTTTACTTATATGCTGTGGAATAATTAGATTGCTGCTTAACTTTTATGCATTCAAGGAATGGTCTACCCTTCTTTCTGACTGCAATATGCTGGGAGCTCACACTGAGATGATAGTCTATGATCATCCTAAGTCCAATAGGTCATTGCTTTCCAGGACAAAGCCTCATTATTCTACAGCAGAGACAGATATGTTTCTCTGGTGCCAGATATATTTCATTTACTTCAAATATATTTCATCTGGTTATAATAAAGTGCATTTTACTGGAATGTGGCCATTATGTCAGGGGATTCATATCATTTTGTAACTTCAACTTGTCCTTTCCACCAATTATACAAAACTATCAGACCCTAATGAGCACCATTCATCTACCTCTTCCCATTAGAAGCTCTAGGTTTTGATTCCTCAGTGAGTCAACTTATAATTTACCTAATGTGTACCCTGATAATTCTATACGCCATTTTAAATCACACTGTCATTTCTTATTAGACTAAATGTCTCTAGGAAACCAAGTTTACCATAATAATGCAAGTTACAGAAAAAATATCCTTAGGTTTGGAAGCTGTACTGAAAATAGCTTCCTGTCCTGAAGCAAATTTTGATAATATTTTCCTTACTGCAATGGAAAATTCCCCCCTCCTCCCAAATTTTTAGTTCAATGTGAACTTTTCTAACATGAAACCAAGTATTAGTCAGTAGAAATAAAGTGACATGAGCTAAACCCTCAATAACATGAGATAATGGCAGCTTTGGACTTAAGCACATTCGTTTTAAAAATAGGAATCTTGAGTCTAGTTCCAACTTTCTCTAGCTGTATTTGAATTCTCCCTTCACTATCCAACAGTCATCTAACTTCCGGTAGAATTAATGTCAATTTCTTCTGTTTCACTATCTATAAATAAATAAATCCAACTGGGCAAGTTTTCATGCTATGAGACTGTTTTCCCTCATTTTCAGACTCAAGAAGCAGTTACATGAAATGGTGGAGCTTCAGCTATAGGTGCTGTATGACATTGAGCCAAGACCATCCAAGAGGCCCAGAGAAGTTCCTCAGAAAGGCTATGTTGGATGTAGTATATGACTTTTACTCCAGTTTATACTACCACTCTTGAAATATTAAATTAAAGAAAAATAAGTACCTTTCTCCAGAAGATGAATGAATCTGGAATTAAAGTCTCCCAGAAGATAACTCAGTTTCATTTTTGGGAAAAACATCACATATTTATACAGCATTTACTATTAACTGAGAAAAATGTCCATTATTATTTCCATATTATGTTCTTATTAACCAGACATTATTGACTAATTTGAGCAATGCCTCATAACTTACTCCTTAGACAAACCAAATCTAGCATTGTCCTAAACTCATACCTACCAAAAGAGGTGATTCCAGTACTGTTATATTCCATCTGAGCAGAACACAAATACAAATAGCTGAATTTAACTAAGTAAGAAGGAATGAGTTTGTGCTGATGTCATAAAGGTTGCAATCAACAGTTGCTGCTATAAGCCTGATTCTGTCATTCTTACTCATACTGAGTAGTACTTGGCTCTAAGCAAAAGGAAACACTCACAGCAAAAAGAAATTCCAGCAGTAAGCTTGTCCTTATTTTGATCATGCAGTTTTCCAAAACTTAGGAATACTTTCATAATCAAGAAGACCGTGAAGTGACAGTAGCCACATGACTTGGTGTGCCATTGCTTACAGAAACTGACACTCCTTTAGCAGATTAGGGGAAAAGAATGTATATACACATAGATATATATAACATTAATTTATCAAGTAGCAAGTTTGTTAAGAGACTACATTGTTCAGCTATCATGGACATCCTTCAAATATGCAAATGGATTGCAGGCAGGGATCCTCTATGTCCAAGGCTGTGAGATCTGGGGAAACCTGCTGTGTGAGTTACTTCTTGAGTTAGGCACCCGAGAAAGTAGACTTGGGCTTTTGGGCAGTAAATCCCCATCAGGACTACAGATAGTAGCTCAAACAACACCAAATGAATGTCTGTCTTTTCAAGGTTCTTGGAAGCTAGTGATGCACTAGAAATTTCCAGCCAACAGTCTTTGTAGGTCCTGTTCTCAAGGGAAAATTCAAGCTGACTCGTCAGTACCCTGAAAGGCTGAATTTCTTCTCATAAAAGCTGGCTAAGAAATGCTCTGGTAGTTGTACAAGTAGCTCTTCTGTCTCCTTACATCAGTAACCCATAAAGAAAAAAATTATTTTTGCCAGGTCCAAGAACTCCCACCAAAAGCACTGTGGTAGGGATATATATTTTCTTCAGCCCCTTCCTCTTTTCAAGAATTATTTCCATGCATCCTCTAAAAACTCTTTGCAGAGAATCAGCATACAAGCAAATTACCACAGGTAATAATGGGGAACTATTTTCAGAATGACAGCTGAGGAGGAAGACACATAAGGCTTTGTCTCCAGGCTTTTTAGTGACACTAAAATTAAAAAAGAATGACAAACCCATGATTTTGGATTATATAGCCTTGCCCATTTTAATTTCTCTTTGCTCATTGTGTGCAAATTGCCAAAGGAGAACATATCTAGCAAGTAGTAGAGATTTTAGTTACTAAATTACAGATGTTCTTAAAAAAGCATGTGTTGGTTTCTACTTTCTAATAAAAAAAAATATAAAATCATTGCAAGAGCAAATAATTATACATCTATCTTGCTCTCTGACATATGGCTGTTAGGCATAGAAAGAGAAAGAAGAAAAGGGTATGCTACAAAAACCAACAATGCTTCTTAAAAATGTTTTTCTTTCCTTATTTAACATAACACACCTCTTAAACTGAAACAATTTATTCTCTTATATAAGCATCTATTTAATTTCAAAGTTTGCCATAACTGGTATGAAACTTTAAAAATTATTGACTTCAGTAATTTATGGATTTGCTGATAAGGACAATTTTAAAAATACTGTCAGAGAGCCTGGGATTTGGGAAGTAAAGTCTCATTTACAAGACCTGAGAACCTACACCTCATTTGCATAAGACAAGATATGCTTTGTTGTATGTTTTGCAAATGATGTTTGTTGGGAGATGTTGAGATGCTACAGTGACCCAATTCCATTCAGCTATCATTGGCTTTGAAAATAGCCTTTATAAGGTCTTACATCTGACTATATTTGAAACTGTTCCCCCAAATTTTTTCACCATTTTTGTTGTAGAAGACCAACCAGAAGGTATTAATTTAAAAGAATTCAAGGTTACTCACATAGGTTCTTTTTGCAGTTAGTTTTCCCACTACCAAAACCAAGCTTTACACCTGGCTGCTATTATCTCAATGTAGTCAAAGAATGTGGTAAATATTATCCACATATAATTTATTAAAAGCTGAGTCAAAGAACAGGTGTTGCTATTGTAAAGATTAATTTTGCAGCTCTTCTTCTTGAACTCATAAATTATGAACTCCTGGGCCCCCTTAACACTAAATCACATACAACATCCACAGAGATTTATTAACTATAGGGTGAAAAATTATGTGGAATCTTGCCAGCTGCTCTGCCTACAAGCACTGGCATGAGCAAGTGTGCCAAACTCCTCACTGACTTCCACTTTACAACTGGGAATTGGTGGCTTCTTTTTGTCAGTGGTGGCAGTTGTGCAGTTTCTGCTTGCCAATGACACTGGCATATAACATATAACTTCAGACAGTGATGATTACATTATTATTGTTATTTTAAATGACATTTATCACTATTAGATTTCAGACACAGAATGTATTGCTGTGACCCAACATTTTTTTTTGTTCTACCCCTTTAGTTACATTAGTAGAAACACTGACCTATTGTAAAGGGTGCAGCTGTTAACTACACAGCATTTAACTGCACAGTGAACATGGTTTCACAAAGGGAAAGTCCTGTTTAACAAATTTTATATCCTCCTGTGATAAGCTCACTCACCCTGTGGATGAAGGAAAGGTGGTGGATATAGTTTTTTGGGGTTTGGTAAGACTTTTAACACTGTCCCCCACTGCATCCTTCTGGACAATTTGTCCACCTGTGGGGATGAGCAGCTTCATGGTGCGCTGAGTGAAGAACTGGCTGAAGTGCCGAGCTCCAAGGTTTGTAATGAATGGGGTTACCTCTGGCTGGTGACAATTTAAAAAGTGTTCCTCAAGGTTCCATTCTAGGGCCAGTTCTGTTCAATGTATTTATGAATTATATGAATGCAGGAGTTGAAGGCACAGTTTGCAAGTTCACTGATGATACCAAACTGGGAGGTGCTGTTGACTCTCTTGAGGTATTCTTGAGGGATTCTCTCAAGAGGCTTTGCAGAGGGATCTAGGTGAATTTTAGCATTGGGCAATGATGGAAGGGATTAAATTCAACAAGTCAAAATGCTGAATCCTGCACCCACGACAGAGTAATGCCAGGCACAAGTATAAATGAGAAGTGGCTGGAGAGCAGCCTTGCAGAAAGGGATCTGGGGTGCTGGTCCCAGGAGGCTCAACACAAGTCAGCCATGTGCCTTGGCAGCAAGGAGGGGAAACCCTGTCCTGGAGAGCATCAAATACAACATGACCAGCAAGTCAAAAGAAGTTCTAATCTCACTGTATTCATCATCAGTGCAGTCTCACCTTCAGAACTGTATTCAGCTCTGGGCCCCACAATTTAAAAAGGATACAAAGGTCCTTGAAAGGGTCCAGAAGGGGGCAACAAAACTGGTGAAAGGGCTGGAAGGAATGTCCTATGAGGAACAGCTGAGCACTTTGGGCTTGTCTAGTTTGGAGAAAATGAGGCTGAGGGGTGACCTCGTTGCTCTCTGCAGCTTCCTGAGGAGGCGATGTGGAGAAGGAGGTGCTGAGCTCTTCTTCCTGGTGTCCAGTTATAGGACTCACGTGACTGGTTCAAAGCTACACTAGGGAAGGTTTAGACTGGATATTAGGAAGCATTTCATTACTGAGAGGATGGTCAAATACTAGAACAGGCTTCCTAGAGAAAGGGTGGATGCCCCAATCCTGTTAGAGTTTTAGAAGCATTTGGACAATGCCCTTAACAGCATGCTTTAACTTTTGGTCAGAAACTATAGCTTACAGCTACTTTATTTTCCTTCTCTGTTCTTGGTGCCATCAGATTCAGGAAAAATAATTGTAATTAGTTAGGCAACTATCATTTCTACTGATCTGGAGGCAGGACTGGAACTTTTATTTATAAATGTACCTCTCTGTCACACTGGGCAGTGAATATTACCTCAGAAGATTCTTACAATCTTATAGGATGGGATCTTGGATGCTCAGAAGCCCCCATACCTGTGCAATTCAGGTACAGCAGCTATGAAAGAACTGTGCTGTGCATCTGATATGTCCTAGAACACCAGTCTCTCTGATCATACAATTAGCTCCAGTCCATGCAACCAGTCCTACCAGTGTTTGTGTGATTGTAAGTTAATTACAAAAAATACAGAGGAAAATTCACATGCACCAAATAGGCAGGTAGCTGGCTGCCTTTTTGCCCACCTGAGGCAAGCTTCAGCCCCAAGGTAAGTGAAAGGTTCAGGTGAAGACAAACTGGACTTATTGGCTTTGAACTAAAATCAGCTGGACACAAAGAACTTAATTTGAAGACTGTGCTACTGTTACAAAAACAGCCCATGCTCTTCAGTATCTCACTATACAAACTGAAATTTCACAGTCAAACCCGAGGCTATGTATAGATTTGTGAAATGGGTGTATGAATAGAAAACGTAATTTTTTTGCAAGTGGTATAATTTAAATATGTATTCTCTTTATCTAGCATGATTATGATTAATCGTTAGTCCCTTACATAACTGTTTTATTCTGTGAAGAAACTGGCCTTTTCTTATTTTAACCCTGCATGTTTAAAGCAGTTTTAGTAAAAGGTAGTAAGTTCTCTAAACATGTTGATTAAAATAATTCTGTTCTTTTCAAGCACATCACCTAAAATATATTAGAAAATAGTTTGCTTATTCACCTTTGCAGATCACAAAACTACAGTGAATTGAAAAAGAAACGCAAAACATTTAATATTTTCAGCAAGATTATTTACAGGTAGGCAGAACTTGCTGCAGTTCGAATGCATCACAATTTATAGCATGTTGCTTGCTGCTACTTGTTCTGCCATTTAGGTTATGATCCTGCTGACCTTTCCTTTAATGATTAGACAATTGCTTCAAAGAGTGTAGGATATTAAGGATTACTTCTGTGATTAGGAACATTTTTTTCATATAGAGGAATTCAAAAGAACACAGGCAAAATAGATAATGGAGTCACAAGCCTGAGGAGGAAGGCTCTACTTGTCAGAGGTATTGCTTTGGGTTTCTTATTGTGGGGTTGTTTGGGGTTTTTTTTCTGGTCATACTGATTTACTAACAGAGTATCCATTTCAACTACATGTTACTTTTCTGAAACCGCTACTTTAATACATTAGGACAAATTGTTTCGCTTAGCTAAGTAAAGCATGGGCTGTGATAATTTTGTCACTTTTCAGTGACTGTAAATCAATCCTATAAATTTCAAACAAAAGGTACTTACGAGATAAGCTGCTATGAGCAGGCATGACATCTTCACAGGATTTGATGATACAAAAAAGATAAATTAAAAGTTTGAGGGTTTTTGACACATTATCTAGTCCTAACAAATATACTTACATTTGTCTTGGTCAGCTTCCACTCCTTCACTTTCTGTGTCACTCGGCAATATCCAAGGTTGATGAGCAAGCTGAAGCTGTTGTAAGAATTCATCCTGCCACAAACAGATCTATTTTAGATAAAATGACAGAGAGTGGTTCTATATAAGTGCAGACTGTAGCAAACATTCTAGCATCAATAAAGTAGAGAGGGAAAATTCTTTAATAAAAAAAATCTTGCTGTGAAATAAAATAAGAATGTAGAGGGTAGGCAGGCTCCCTTGATTTTTTTATTATTGTTTAATTCTTATTTACTTATCTATTCTGAAAAAAGTAGCCACAGTATGTACATACTCATCTTAGAAATGCAGGCACACAGAACAAATTCTTAATGCAGATATTCCATCTGTCCCTGCAGTTTTTGGACTATGCCTAGACATGTCATGAAAAATTTTCTTAAGTAAGGCACTGATTTCTCAGAACTTTTACTGTCTCCAATCTAGTAAGAACAAGGACCTGAAACTTAATTTAGAACCTAGGGTTTTATTGGAGACGACGAAAGCCTAGGACAGAAAAATGGTATGGAAACTTTTGTCTCCAAGACTTCATAAAACTCTAAGCATCAAAATATAAATGTTTTATACATATAAAAATCCATATGCAGTGGAATATGTGCTTTTTAAAGTGGTTTACAATTGCCTCCTTTTTTTTAGATAATGTATATATCTATATAAATTACAATATTTTTCCATGCACATGTATATAAGTAAGACATATAAATACTTTGACAGGTTCCTTTACAATATTCAAGGTGAGAGATGAGACTGGAATGCATAGCTTTATTGTCAAAAGCAGTTCAAACATGCAAGTCTAGTCCCTAAAAGAGAATGTAAACATTGGCCAGATATAAAATTACGAGCCATATTCTTATAAGTACCTGAAAAAAATAAATTAAATAAAGGAGGTGGGGGCAGGGTAGTAGCTCAGTCTTCTTTCAGTCTTCTTTACACCAACTGAAAAACAGAATCTACATATTCCAAGTTAAATTGTACTGCACAGCACTACAACATAATTTTTATGGTTAGGCTCTCTCACTTAAACACAGAAACCAGGTTTGCTTAAATCAGTTCAATCAAGATCCAACTCATTGGGAGTACATTATTAATTCTGTTAGTAATCTGTTACAAAATCCACCAAGACTGTAGCAATGGCCCAACACTAATCTCACACAGGAGCTCCAGGCCTTATTTATGTATTGCCATTTAAAATGTGCTCAGTGTTCAAGAAGCTGATGACTACAGCACTGAACTGGGTAAAGGCTTTTGGTTTAAGGAACAGGATTTTTGCAGTAGCAGTGAGCAGCTGTCACACTGATCAACATACTTTTTATGTTCCAAACAGACAGAGCCAAGAATTCAGCCAGGCAGCAGAACACAGTGGAAGTATCTGACCAAAATGAGAGTCCTCATCACATCCAGTTTTGTTCTATAGTGCAGTAAGTAGGAGGAAAACTTCTGTTAATCAATGCAATATTCAAATAAAGTGACATCTCCTGCTGGTAATAATGACAGACCAATAAAGATTACTGAATACCACTTTGAAACATCTTGATACATAAAGTGATTGTAAAATTCCAAGTGTTCATAAAATGAAATGGAAACAAGGGAGTCAGTAGTATTTTCATCTGAAAAGCTATTGATAACTATCACAGAATTGTGTCACTTTAATGGAATCCATCCTAAAGAGATAAGGATTCAACTTTCTTTTGTCAATTTTTACAAAACACTGAAGGATAAGGTAAATGCATAAAAGTCTCTCTGCCAAAGGATTTGGAACCCTGATTTATTAGTTTTATAGAGATAATAAACCTATTTCTCTAGGTAGCATTTCTTTGCTATAATTCAATTCAGCCTTGAACAGAGCTGATAATAAAACACAGCTGTTAGAACATTGTTATATTATGTGTGCCAAGAGGCAGAAACTCGTCCACAAGAATGTCAGATCACTTTAAGTCTTGAGTATTAAAAAAAAACCCCAAAACATTCTTAACAGCTCATATGTTAAGTACCTGCAAAATTATTTTAGATTTAAGCTCTGGCAAGATTAAACCACCCTTAGCTACAGCAAGAACTTTACTAAAACTTAAGAACAACTCTGAATTTTACTTATCAGTAATATTTTTATATTTTAGACTTTTTATGTTACTCTGAAACACATTACAAACTAGGCATCATACATAAGGCATTGAAAGATATGTTAAAATTCCTGGTAAATAAACAAGTGACAGCACACAGTGCAAACCCATGCAGATTCCAAATTCTTTAATTCAAGCTCCTGGTAGCCAGTAATCACAGCCTTTCCAACTGACTTATTCTCATAAAATATGAAACAACTTTGTACTGGTTAATTCCATCAACACCACCTAAGAGTAAGGAAGCAGAATTATTTGCAAAATCTTACTGTAATATCTTCTATAGGATTGGCAAAATAACCACAGTGTATTTGCAGCTAGAGGAATTTTGCAGTTCACATTATAAGGCTAAGAAGAACAAAGGCAATTTCTCTTCTTTTATTTCACAGGTTTTATACAGGAAGAGAATACAAATCCTACAATGAAAGTTGTAAAATAATTTACAGTATCAGCCTTGAAGTTTAGATGTTTGTGATCTGTAAAAGTACGAAGACAGACAGAACTTTGTTGTTCTTCTACACCAGGCCACATTTGACTTTTTAAATTTTCTCTCCATGATCAGAGAGAAGATGTGACTCAACAGAATGAAATTGCATGGGCACAAATAGGCAGATACCTCTAACATGGCAAAAAATGTCGCTGAACAGAGATAATTCCTGGGTATGTTCTGTCTAAACTCACTTCTCTAAGTGACCCAACACTTCAGCTGGGCAAAAAATAGCTTAAAAGAGCTCTTGAAGCTCCTAGCATAACACTCCAAATGTGGAGTTGGGAGCAGCAGATTGGCCAGACTGCCATCAGCTACTTTCTGACATTCATGGGTCTTTACAGCTTGGCAGAGGAAGATCTTCAGTAATAGCAGTTTTCGCCTTGGAATCAGAGCTAGTCTCAAAACAAGTCTCCATTAAATCAAAGGTCACTTGTGCATGTCAGGAAAGGATAAACAGGGTTTGAGCTGGGTCACTAGCAGCCAACATACTATTGTACCCAGAGAGCAAAGAGAAAGAAAAGAATTTGTCACTTCTAGAAGGGATTATAGCAGAGGATGAGATCCTGCATAGAAAGGCTGAGTTTTAACACCATCTTTACAGTGGGCTTGCTGGGCTAAACTGGACATGCTATTCTAACTGTAAAATAGGGCAATCAAATTGCTTAATATATATACACATATATACATATATTAAAAATATATGAGGATACTTCTTGTAAGAGTTATCAGCAAAAGTTGAGTTTTGGCAAACAGAAGTAACAAGTCACAGCAAATGAAATGGGACTCATTATTTTTATTAATCTAACTACAGCAAGGCTGTGGAAGAAAGCATTTTAAATTGCCTGCCTTGTTACTGGAAAGATCAGAAGTGTCAGACAGACTGGATATTCCTTGTTGGAGATGCAGTGCTCATTATGTGGCACCTTCTGGAGTCTAGACAATAATTTTAGTTGGCATCACATGATGACATATAAGTTAGGAACAGGACTGCTAAGAAAGAAGGAGAGAGGGAATAGGAGAGGGAAGGAAGGAAGGAGGGAAGGAAGGAAGGAAGGAAGGAAGGGAGGAAGGGAGGGAGGAAGGAAGGAAGGAAGGAAGGAAGGGAGGAAGGGAGGGAGGAAGGAAGGAAGGAAGGAAGGAAGGGAGGAAGGGAGGGAGGAAGGAAGGAAGGAAGGAAGGAAGGGAGGAAGGGAGGGAGGAAGGAAGGAAGGAAGGAAGGAAGGGAGGAAGGGAGGGAGGAAGGAAGGAAGGAAGGAAGGAAGGGAGGAAGGGAGGGAGGAAGGAAGGAAGGAAGGAAGGAAGGGAGGAAGGGAGGGAGGAAGGAAGGAAGGAAGGAAGGAAGGGAGGAAGGGAGGGAGGAAGGAAGGAAGGAAGGAAGGAAGGGAGGAAGGGAGGGAGGAAGGAAGGAAGGAAGGAAGGAAATGAAGAGAAAGAGAGACAGAGGAGTGAAGTGTTTAGTGGGAAACAATGAAACCCCTTCATTTCTTCTGAAATAATTTCTTCTGAACACATTTAGTTAACAATTAATTTCAATTCTAATTTTCTGGCATGTGAGAAAATTCAAACACACAAACACAGCAGCCCCTCAAAACAAGAGACAATGGGGGTTTTTTTGTTTGTCAAGAAGAAACTTGTTACAATCACATATTTTTTCCATTGAAAACTTCTGGTTTGAAAATATATCAACTGTCAGTGAAGATACTTTCAACAGAACTATCATCAGCTTCAATCTTCATGACTTTAAGCTTAATATCCAATTCTATGTGACGAAGTAGCTTAAGTGATGTGATTAGCACACTGACATACAAACACCAAAATGAATAAGTTTTTCACCACCAAATTCTCTAGTTTTTGAGTTGTGCCTCATTTCATTTCTTTAATAATAAATAATGGAGGCCACACACTTAATTGTAAGATTAAACTAAGCATCAATTCTCTAATTTTCCTACAAGGGTCTCTAAGCAATATTATTATAAACAACATTTTAAAATCTTTTAAGAAGCCATTAGAATGATAACACACTGTATCAATGTCATATTCAACAGGTTTTTAAAACAAATTATACTTCTCAGAAACAATTATCTAAAGGTATGATTTTTTTTCAGTCTTGGGGAAAAAAGCTCTGCAGGCTTTGATAAATGGACTATAAAGAGATTGGTAATAAATGGTGGGAATTGACTGATTTCACCATTAAAAAATAAGCAATCTAGACATGTCAGTCCTTCTGAAGTCAGTATAGAAGAACTGACATTTCCTGAGACAAAACTCACCTTTGTAAGGCATGTATCTGAGATAGACAGCAGGACTATTCTTTTATAAGTGCTTTTATTTCTGCTGCCTACACATTAAAGTTATTTTTAAGGCAGCTAAGGTTAGCAGAGGAGAATCCCACTCAGAATTTACAAGGTACTTTAACTTCTTGTTTTGAACAAAGACTAATCCTGTAAAAGCCATAATTATGGGACAGGAAGTTTTTATGCTCTGCATCAGCCTAGTTAACATGCACTCAGCACTAGACAGTGATTCAAGAACGGACATATTCTCACTGCAGTTCAGTTTTGTATTTTGGAAAATCTGTCCATTCAGAGATGTCTAAATAATCATTCCAATGTGTTCAAAAAATGTAAGAAAAATCAGACCAAGGAACTACTATGCACTGCCAGAGCAGCAGGAAAAAAAAAAAAATGCCTGGGAATCACAAAGATAAAATGCATTTAGTCTTCCAGAGGTATGCAACTCCTAGAAATTGTAAGGCTAATAAAACTGCCATGCATCATGCAGGCAAAACCCTATAGAGTTCTTGGAAAATTTGGGGGCCAAAGTGCTTCAGTATGATTTCTGTAATAATCATGACATTCTCTAATCAGTACCTCTCAAAGCTGAGCAGTATTTCCTTGATAATTTTTTCATCCTTGTATTTCAAGTTCTTTTCAGAGTAGTAAGTTACATTGGGTATACTGATGTTACTTCAACATAAAACACAAATTAGTCTTCACACTACAGCCATTCTTAAACATAGAAAAACATTAAATTGAAAATCTTACTTCTGATAAACTGCTTCTCTGAGTAGTGACAGTTCCAACAATATCTCCACTCATTTGCACAGAGAGCCCTGAAGCAGCGCTGAGGGTCCTCCCCATTTGGCTCTTAGATGACAAAGACCTGCTTCTTTGCATACTAATGAAGCTTTCCCTATTTCCTTGGTTGCTAGGGGTAAGAGGCCGTGACAGAAAGCTATTTGGGGTCACAGGTCTGCTCCCTGGAGTTGATGGAGTTGGTGGCCTGTTGGTTTGTGTACTGGGTGTTGGAGGCCTATTTGCAACACTGGAGACCTGTGTTCTGCTGTTAGTGGGCAGTGGTGGTGATTTGTTTCCTTGGAGCTGAATGTTCTTCCCCATCTGAGTTTGCACCTGAGGCCTCGGATTTTGGCCCTGTGTAGCTTGAAGACTGCCTTGATGGTCAGACGTAACTAAGCTATGATGCTGGATTGTAGGGTTTCTTGAGAGCCTGGCTTCTTCCCATAGTGCTAGGTCCTTCTCAATATCTGTGCACAAACGTAGACACACAAAAAGAAAAGGAAGAAAGAAACTCACTTTCTGTTTCTCACTGGTTTAAAACTCATTGATTTTTTCTAATGTAAGTGACAACCTGAAACTTTGCAGAGAAAATCTAGTCACTCGTAAAATATAAAGCATGAGAATTAACAGTTCAAATGCTTGACAATCATTTCCTGAAAGTTTATTTATATTTGATTTACAGCAAACACAGCTATCCCACAGAAATACTGACATCCACTGAAGGTCAATACAAGCTTTAAAAACCCCTTTCATTTTTCCAAGGTTCTCTCTCTCTGTGGCTTTTGCACAGTTTCTCATTAGTACCAAACCAAGATGGAGCAGTGAGCTAAACTTGCCATCCTCAGCTGAGTAAAGGGCAATCCAAAACTGGGTCAAGGTAAGACTTTTGCTTCTGGTCTCATTGTCTGTTGCCCAAACAAACATCTGGGGGAAATGACCCTAAAACTCTGGCACATCTAGACCTGTGATCCTCTTTGGATCTGGACTTTTTGCTCTTGCCTGCCATCAGTGCCACAGCAGGTTCCCTAAGGAATAAGATCTTATTTAAAAATACAACAGATATGGGGTAGTGATTAAAAGTGTCTTCTGAATTCATGTAAATCACATTAATGCTTCCAATGAATTAGTCAGATCCATCAAAAAAGTTAGGTGATGGTAGCTAGAACTGAGGTTAGCATTGCTAACATACTGAAATGTCCTTGCAAGTCAAAACATCAAGCTTAAAAAAAGTATTATTCAAGTTTATTTTATCTTAGGCAATTGTTACCAATTTTCACTGCCACTGGCATGTACTCTTCTGTAACTTGGTTTTGACAGGGCCAGTTGGTGCCATTTCCCATTAAACTGTACAAGTCACAGCCCCAGAAGCTGCAAATCAGCAAGGCTCTACTGATTTAAACATCTATGTCAATAATTTCATAGTTCTAATAGTCCTAAAAAACCAAGATTTTAAACAGTGTATTAGAAAATCAATTTTTCTTCCACTTGTGCTTACCAGTAGGTATAAAAGGTTTGTAAAATATTCTAAGATGTGCCACCTTTAACATTAACTTATTTTATAATAACACCTTGAAAAGAGGAAAATAAGCTATGACAATTTCATGTTACTTGTCTAAGACGAGATATCCCACACACTTTGAAATCTACAAAAGTTGGGAAAACTAAAGTAGTTGTGAAAGCCTCAGAAAAAAAGTGTATCTCAAAACTCTAAAGATCAAATTCTTTCCTGCTAACAAATTTTAAAACATTGAAATTGTTTCTAGCACACAGTTAAGAATATTTCTGATTGCTACTTTGCGGACCTCTTAAAATTATTTCCTTTTTGAAATAATTATGTCTTGAGGTACTCTTCCATTATGATTGAAAAAAATCAATACACATCACTCTAGAACTTGCAAGATCCTTGGGGCCAATAAAAGACAGTGTGGTCTAGCCAACTTAAACCAAATAAGGAATATGCTCCTTTAAAGCTTAGCCTATGTCTTCGCAAAGTTACAGACCTCTAACTTCCCCATGAAGATGCCCTGTGCTAAGAAATTATCTTAATATTGAATGATCTGGTAAGAGTTAAATAAACATTTTATTCCAGCTCATGTTTCCTTAATTCCATATAGCAATCAAGCCTGCAGCTGAGCCAATTATTCTAATAATTTCTCCACATATAATTAACATGCTTCCATAGTGTAATCATTCGGTTTTATTTAGCACACATCCTATTTTGATTTTCCTTTAATATCACCTTTTCAAGCAGAAAGAAGTCACACACCACCAGTTTTACAGCATTATCTGATCCATAGTAAATGCCAGAATTGAATTATCATTTAGGATTTTTCAAATCCATTGTCAATGTAATTTAAAAGAAAATAAAATGCAGGCAACAGTGCAACAGAAAGGAATTTTACTTTCAGATCAGAAATACCAGAAAAAGTATAAGATTCATAATGTGCTTACAAATTGTTTATGTATTTAGCAGTTTTTCTTAGGATAAAATACATTCCAGACGTATCTAATGACTGCAGAGTTAGTGTAACAAAGCAAATCAGCCAGGTACTGGAATTAACTACCAAAAAATACATTCTCAGCTTGTGTGTGATATAAAGTAGCAATGTAAGAGGCTGGATCTTAGACAAAAGTATTATGAGCCATATGTAGAGAAGGAAAAGAAAACTGATTGCTTCAATATCTGATTTTGTAAAAATGCTGCTTTCAAATATCAAGGTACTGAGGCAGTTACTGGCAGCTGGTACTAGTCCCTAATATAAGCACAGATACCAAATTGTGTTCTTATGTTAGGAGTGAGTTTTAACCAGCCAGGCTCCTTAAGAAGGTGTACCTGAGACAGGGGACCACATTTCATCATTACACAGGTAATCCAAGTCATAATTCAGACATCTAAATTACTCCCTATCATTGCATAGAATTAATAGGTTACAGTGCACTTGTAAGAGAACTGAAACAAGGAGAGTTGCTGATACCAGAGACACATCAAATTCTGCAAATGTTCAAGACAAGTAAGACTAAGCAAAACCACAGCATTATTATCTGAAGCCCTTTGAGATGATTCTTAATGGAAATTATGTTATGCTTGCCTGTGAGGGGAATAATTGTCTCAAGCAGCACTGGTACTATAATAGGAAATTAATTATAGGAATACAAGTGTACAATGTCTAATAATAAAATTGTGAATTTCTCAGGCAGACAAAAATTACTGAATGGTGGCATGACTGAATGCTGTGTTACAGCATTAGTGAATTAATGGGCTGAAAGCCAAGTGACAACAACGGCACTGATGTGAGAGACACCTTTGACTGAATCTCAGAGACTTAAGTGAATGTAGCTAGTTGCTTACGGTCAATTATTTAAAATTCTGTATTCCATTGAATATGGTAGTTATTACTGTCAGCTTTGTCAAGGGAGATCTAAAGGAACTGCATGTTTCAGAGCATACAAGAAGAGCTTGTACAACCATGGAAGTGCAACCAGTTAGGATATAAATCAAAACGGGGAGATCTTCACCAGACCTATCCTGAGTGACAACTGCAGCAACATAAAGGAAGGCAAGTGTTACTTCAGTGGCAGAGGCCCCTGGGATACTCAGGTCCCAGCTATGCCACAGAAACCTGATGACTACAGCTTGGCTTGCTGGTCTCCTTGTTCCCTCTAGATGTTCCTGGCAGTTTCAGCTAGGAGAGAGGGCTCGTGAATTTTCAGTTTAGTTTGACAGTGGCTATAGCTCTAGTAGCTACAGTGACTGGAACCTGCCAAAAAAACCTGAATTACTGTATCTCCTGTCAGAAATTAAATAGACTAAAATATCTTCATTTGTAGATGTCATCATTTTCAGTTATTGCTCCATTACAAGCAAAAACTTATTTCTAAAGAGCTTTCCTCCTTGTGCTCATAGCTTTGTCATTTGACTTTACTTCAGCTGCAACAGCCTCTAGACAGAAGTACAACAGTTGTACCTCCCTCTGAAGAGGATACAGCTCCCAGGTCTTTCACACCAGCATTAGTGGTAGGATACATGTCCAAAAAACATCTAGAAAATCACACTGAAAGTCTTAAGTTCTATGCCTCACTCTCTGAATGACCTGAAAGAAGGGTCAGATAAATTTCATGTCTCTCTCCACCTTACATACACAGTCTTTATGTTCCAGTTCTGCATTACTTTCCATGGGGTTGGCCTATGAAGCTCAGCTTTCACCATATGGCAAATAGCATTCATAATATAGGACCATCATGCTATAGGTCTGTGCCATACCTTATAGCTAAAGCTGAAGATTGATTGATTATAAAGAAAACAAATTGCAAACTATATCCCAATAATTTTTCCAGAGCTCTGAAATGCATTTTCACTTAAAAAAAAGGGGGTTGTTTGATCTTTTAGAAACAGTTACCCCATCAAAGATGTTACAGATGTTCCACTGCACACAAGTTAACAGACTTCACTTAGCCAGAAGTCTCATGAACAAGGTGGGCTTTTCCTGCAAAGCAATCTGTTCTCACACTACAGTTCCACTGCAGCCTTTTCTAAAGACTACTGTAGACGAAGCATCAGGACCTCCTTATTGCACAAGTCTTGGTGAAATATGAAGAAAAAAAAAAAAAACCAAAAAAAAAAGGTGCATTATTAAGCTGTCAGATTGCAGTACATTTAACACAGTTTAATTGCTGTTTAATAATTGTGTTTACTGTAATTACAGTCTACAAACACAACAGTAATGGTGCTGTTTCTCTTAAAGAAAAAGGGAAGTTTAATTTTTTTATCTGCTTTCATCAGTATGTGAGATAGACCGTTTTTTCCTTCATCTAAAATACTGGCAGAGCAAGCTGGGTGAGCACTGCCAGGTGGTTTATGATCCTTTGCTACCATACCATACATACCAGCTAGGTGTTTTTCCATGGTTTGAAGTTCTTTCGCTGCTAAAGAGTCCTTTAAGAGTTTCTGCCTTGGGGAACCTCCAGGTCTGACACCCATGGCATCCAGGGTCCAAGCTGTCTGAGACTTACACAGATAAAAATAAAAGGGAATAACTTTATCTAGTTTCACATGTGCAACAATACAAAAATTTATGTCAAAATTTAGAATAGTGAGTCCAGTGCTTCTTATGTAGAATATACAACACAAGGCAAAATATTACAAAATAAGACTTACCTTAAGTAACATCTATAGAAGCCATTACTTAAAATCAACAGTTCTAAAGTAATTCAAATATATATCTTTCACATGAGTTCTTGTTCCACGCTGAGACATCATAACAGGACAAATTCTTCAATGATTTACATTTGATGCAGCTCCAGTTACTTAGTGGGGGTTGCATTTACTTTAAATTACCATAACATTTGGCACCATATCTCTGCAAAGCAGCACTTCTGGGAATATAAAAGAATTTTCTAATCAAAATTGCCCGTGCTGTTTCATCACTGCAAGAAGTATTCCTTTCAGGAACAGCAACTAAATCATCAGGACAACACAGCAGTTTGGAGAGGATGCCAGCAAACAGACCACCTCCCCACCCATTTCACTATTCAACGGTGTGGTATTCAAAATCATCTGCATTGCATTTTCTGGAACCCACTCAACACAGTTTCAGGAAATTATATTAAAATATACTATTAAGTAAACTTGTTAACTTTTTTTAATGCTTATTTGAAATACACACATAAAAATAAATGACCAAGTGTGCAAGAATTGGTCATAAAAACAATAAATAAAAACATTAATTAAATTATTCTTAACAGGCTATCTGAAATTTTTCATGATTACCTTACCAAAACATTTTATCTATGCTCTAGGGACTTTTCTTGATTTCCCAAGTTTCCTAAACAAACAAGGCTTATGCAATGATCTCACTGTCATTCACCTCTTACTGATTTTTTTAATCTTTTGGTAAATTTAAACAAAAATTTAGAGAGGGTTTCAAAGATGTTAAGGTGATTCAACTTCAGGGAGAAGAAAGAGTGAGCAGAGGAAGGAGACCCAAACTGGTGACGCTGGTCACAGAAGGAATACATGGCTCTGCTGCAAGCCAGTCTGCCAGGCTGGAACTGCATCACCAGCAGACAGGTGGGTTGTCTGTTTTTATTAAATCACAACATTTCAGAACACTAATAACATTGTTTGATTTGCCAGTTTATACTCTAGCTCTGCTTTGGTTAGTTACCCATATTGAATCCCAGGAAAATACACAGGAGCAGCTCAATAAAACAGGAAGTTACTCAGAAGTGGAACTGATCCTGCAAACACATTTATTTCAGACATATCACTAGACCTGAATCACCTGTTCCCTCATGAGATTTTGAGCATTTTTCACTTCAGTCCTCATTGTGAATTCTCTATCCAAATAATAATCTGACTTGTGGAGGTCACTACAGAACATTAATGTGTATTAAATTACTCACATTCCCAAAGTTATAAGGATTAATCCTTTTTGAATATCCAGTTTCACAGACAAATACAGCTCTGATAAAATATGGAATAAAAACTTGGTAATACTTGAAGATCAAACTGCTCTTCTAATGTTCTTAATTCTGATTATTCAAGTTTATCATAAGCAAGTTTTCATGGCTTTTCAATATCTCTCCAACCTCCTAAAAACACAGATTTCCAACTGTTAGCCCAATGAGAGGGTCTCTATCTCGCTCCTCTATTTTCTGGAGATGAAATAGTTACCTTTCTGTTCTACAAACCTCTACTCTTTCTAAGTTCTGCCTGGTCCTCCTACTTTACCTCTTTCCTTTATGCATGGCAATCATGTAAGACAGATACAACCAAGGAGACTGTGTGAGTAAAGGTACCTCAGCCTACAGCCTGAGGTAGAAACTGAGGTAAATGGAGAAAAATCATTCTTTAATGGCAATCATTACAATAGTGTTTTACACATTAGTATAAACATGAGCAATGTTTAAATCAAATCAACTGCAAGGAGAATCCAATTCACAAAGATCATCAAACATGAGCAAAACCTTTGCAGATTTCAATACAGGTTTAAAAGTCTTGTATAAGCTCACATCATACATGTAGATGTAGACATGAGTACACACAGGCATACACAGGCATGTCCACACAGTCACTCAATGTGTATCTGCTTTCATCCTGCTAACACAAAGCTGGAAAGACATACAAAATTTGTGTTCAGTTCTGGATATAGTACAGATATATACATTCTTAAAAAGAATTATCATTAATTGTATATTATTTAAACCAAATATATTTACATATGTTCCTCCTTAGTACATTGTTAAATGTTCAAACCCTCTCAGACACACAGTTCCAACACCCTGTGAAATTAGTGAGGTGACTTTGGACTAATTTTTTTCCCAATTTTATAAGTCTTCCTGTGGATCCTTCTGTTCTATGTAATTTTGACAAGCAACAGCTTCACAACAGACCAGAACAATATTGCACTACTATTTACGGAATATCACAGAATCACAGGATCTTAGGGGTTGGAAGGGACCTCGAAAGATCATCTAGTCCAACCCCCCTGCCAGAGCAGGGTCACCTGGAGCACATCACACAGGAACGCATCCAGGTGGGTTTTGAATGTCTCCAGCAAAGGAGCCTCCACAGCCTCTCTGGGCAGCCTGTTCCAGGGCTCTGTCACTCTCACAGTAGAGAAGGTTTTTTCTGATATTTACGTGGAACCTCCTATGTTCCAGTTTGCACCCATTGCCCCTTGTCCTATCACTGGACATCACTGAAAAAAGCCTGGCTCCATCCTCCTGACACTTGCCCTTAACATATTTGTAAATATTGATGAGGTCTCCCCTCAGTCTCCTTTTCTCCAAGCTAAAGAGACCCAACTCCCTCAGCCTTTCCTCATAAGGGAGATGTTCCACTGCCTTCATCATTTTTGTGCCTCTTCCCTGGACTCTTTCAAGCAGTTCCCTCTCCTTCTTGAACTAAACAGTTCCCCAGAACTGGACACAATACTCCAGATGCGGCCTCACCAAGGCAGAATAGAGGGGGAGGAGAACCTCTCTGACCTACTAACCACACCCTTTCTAATGCACCCCAGAATACCATTGGCCTTCTTGGCCACAAGGGCACATTGCTGGCTCATGGTCATCCTCCTGTCCACCAGGACCTCCAGGTCCCTTTCCCCTACATTGCTCTCCAGCAGGTCAGCCCCCAACCTGTACTGGTACATGGGCTTGTTCTTCCCCAGATGCAAGACTCTACACTTGCCCTTGTTGAGTTTCATCAAGTTTCTCCCTGCCCAACTCTCCAGCCTGTCCAGGTCTCACTGAATGGCAGCACAGCCTTCTGGTGTGTCAGCCACTCCTCCCAGTTTAGTGTCATCAGCAAACTTGCTGAGGGCACACTCTGTTCCCTCATCCAGGTCATTGATGAAAATACTGAACAGTACTAGTCCCAGTACCAACCCCTGAGGGACTCCACTAGTCACAGGCCTCCAACTGGATTCTGTCCCATTGACCACAACTCTCTGACTTCTTCCTTTCAACCAGTTCATGATCCATCTCACCACCTGATCATCAAGACCACACTTCTTCAGTTTATTTATGAGGATGCTGTGGGAGACAGTGTCAAATGCTTTACTGAAATCAAGATAAAACATCTACCACACTACCATCATCTATCCACCTAGTCACTTCTTCTTAGAAGGCTATAAGGCTGGTCAAACATGACTTTCCCTTGGTAAAACCATGTTGACTGCTCTTAATGACCACCTCATCCTTGATATGCCTAGAGATAGTGCCAAGAACAAGCTGTTCCATCATCTTTCCAGGGTTGGAGGTGATGCTGACTAGTCTGGTCACCCATGTCCTCCTTCTTGCCCTTCTTGTAGACTGGAGTGACATTTGCTATCCTCCAGTCCTCAGGCACCTCTCCTGTTGCCCGTGACTTACCAAAGATGATGGAGACTGGCCTAGCAATGACCTCTGCCAGCTCCCTCAGCACCCACGGGTGTATTCCATCCGGACTCATCAATTTATGGATGTCCAGACTGCTTAACAATTGCTTAACTTAATATGAGATATTTAATATTAGCAATTTAATTTAGTGATAAATTATGTACTTATAATAGTGACTTCCAGTTTCCTACTTGATAGAAAGTAATAATGATCTATGGAGAAAAAAAAAAATAAAATTATTAAGACATTAACACTGTAGTGTAACCATTTTTTTGTTCCTTCTCTGAACCTAGACATTTCAGGGCTAAAACCAACATTTTTGGAGGCATGATCAGATAATGCTTTTTTCTATATCTCTAAATGGTACTAAACTTTTTTTTTTTTTTAACATTTTGATACTATGAGTTCATCTAAGTGAATAATACATAAACACAGACAGAGGTCCTCAGTGTCTCCAGTACACAATTTATGCAACAGCCTTATTCCTAAAAGATAAACACAAGCTGAAAGTAAGAGATGTTATCAAGGAGGCTTTGGAAGCATGTCAGTTCAAATGTAAAGATAAATGACTTTTTACAGCTCAGCAGAATTCACTAGTGTTCCTTTTCTCCACAGGATAGATGGCAGTCATGCAGACACATCACTTAGGAAAGAGTTACAGGCTTGCAAGCCATTTACTTAAATTTCACTTCACCAACAACTATCCTTATCTACTGGCCAGGAATTGCAGAGATAAAACACTAATGTCAGTTAATTTGGACTTTAATGGTAATGACGGTAGAGTGAAAGTAGTTGAAAAATGCATGTATGAAGCATCTGCATTAGAAGTCCTTTCGATTCCTTCAGTATCTTTTAAACTACAATTGCCTTTGATCATTCATTAAGCTTTACAAATATTTGTACAAATTTACAAATGGCTTATTTATGTTAACAAGATTAACAAGATCTAAATACGAGTATGTTCCTGAAAGACATCCTTGTCTTTCAAACTTGTAGAAACAGCTCTGGATCATGTTCATCATCTTCAAACTTTGAAGGTGAAGCAATTTCTCTTTTCGCCAGAAATATGTTCAAACAAAGGGTACATTTTAAGGTCAACTATATTTCCATTTCTTAAGTGGTTTTCTTCACACATCATCATCATTTATTCACACACAATGCATTAATTAATGCTTTCTCTACTTGGATTACGTAGCCAAATTACCTCTAAAATTAAAAACGGCAAATAATAAAGCTAAATCTAATCTCTCTCATCACTGGTACCGTGAACTTCTAGAAAATAATGTAACTTAGTGGGAAGGCCTCAGTGGAAGAGAAATACAATTAAGGAGGTCATTAATAATAAGAAGAAAGTTTTTCCTATATCACTACAGATGCTTTAATCCGCAGCACAATGTTAGTTTGACAGCATACATCAGTGTATCTTTTATCCCTAAACAAACAGTGTAGATATGAATGGCTTGGTATTACCATTGAGCTGACATGACATGTGTAATACCCACTGATGCTTGGGGAATTCTACAGAGGTGCAACATTTCAGAACAGCTGAGGCCAAGAGGAAGGGCTCCAAATTACCTATAACATCATCTGGAAAGGAAGTGCTTGCTGACCAAAATAAGTGTTACTAAACAAAGCAGCACTATATTTCTATGTCATTTTGGCCTGCTTCAGAGTAAAACACCCAGGTACTCACATATATGTCCATGCACACACACACAGCCTGTTTTGGGCATGGGAACAGTCCCCACCTCACAAGAGAAAGTGCTTCTTCCTTTTTAAAGAGTACCTGAGTTGCACAATCACAATCAAATGAGTAAAAGGAGGCAAAACCCACTTGTTTAGTTCTTGGCAACTTGTAAATATATGCAATGCATTTTGATCGAACTTTTTCTTCTACATAGTTTTGCAAATCAAGTGCAAATTTCATTAGTAACTTTAGGAGATAATAATGTAAAACAAATGACCATGCTTAGCTTTCTATGTATAATGTACCATTACTTTGTTGAATAGCTTAAATAACTTATACAGACACATTCGACAGAGAAGCCTCCAAACACATGAAAAATTCCAATAACTTTTTTTGCAAGTGCCCCTTCCATTCTGATCGAGCAGCTGGCACAGACACTTGTTATTCATGAAGTTGTCTTGGTTTGATCAGCAAAACTTTTTGTGCAATATTTTGTTTGAAGATCCTCCATACAACACTCATTTTCTGTAAGAGTTCACCAATTGTTTAATCTTTCAGCTTCCAAGGACATAAGGTGAGCTACTCGACATGGGTTTTTTGGTACCCTAAAAATAATATACCTCTCAGATCTCTGTTCTACTTGAAATGCCATGTAATTGAAATTACAAGCTTTTTGCTCTCCATGGCAGTCAGCCAGCTCATTTTATGCTAAACCTTGCACTGAAAAAAATGGTAGTTTGAGTTAACTTACACACAACTTTTCTGTTTACCAGCAAGAAGGAAGGAGTAATAATGTGAGCACCTGAGAATGACATTTGTTTCAGTTTCTAAAACATAACCAAAATAATTTTTTTCTAAGCTTCAGTCCTGTTTTATTTGCTGTTATTTGGACTAACATTTTTTAATTTGTCATGCCCAAGCAACCAAAATTTTAGGTCAAGACAAGGCACTCATTGACCTTTTTTTTTTTTTTTTACATATAATTTTTGATAGTTACGAAAATACTTTCTATTTAAAATAGCATTGTAGAAGATTAAATATTTTCAAATAAGAATATTTTCACTCCAGAAGACATCTACCACCCTATTTGCGCCATGGAATGTCTTCTTGGAAACATTAATCACACTGCATGCTATGCTTGCTAATGGGACTGAAGAACTGAACTTGTGAGGAGTAGGGGTCCTTTCTGGAAGGACTCCTTACTCCTGGGGGGTGCAGGCAGGTAGATAAGGCAGCCACAAGCCAGGCAGGTACACGGAGGGGCTAAAGTTTCTCAATAAGAAAGACACAGAATTGCTAAAGCGAGTTCAGAGAAGGGCAACTTAACTGGTGAAAGGGCTGGAGAACAAATCCTGTGAGGAGAGGCTGAGGGAATTGGGCTTGTTTAGTTTGGAGAAGAGGAGGTTGAGGGGAGTCCTCATTGCTCTCTACAACCACCCGAAAGACGGTTGTAGGGAGTTGGGTGTTGGTCTCTTCTCTCAAGTAAATAACAATAAGACTATAAGAAATGGCCTGAAGTTGCGCCAGGGGAGATTTAGAGTAGATTTTAGGAAGAATTTCTTTACTGAAAGAGTGGTCAGGAACTGGATAGGGCTGCCCAGGGAGGTGGTGGAGTCACCACCCCTGGAGGTATTTAAAAGCTCTGTAGATGAAGCACTTCAGGACATGCTCTAGTGCACTTTTTTTTGTTTTGATTTTGGTTTTGTTTTGTGGGGGTGGGGAGGTGTTGATGGTTGAACATGGTGATCTTAGAAGGTCTTTTCCAACTGTGACAATTCTGTGATTCTGTGAATATGCAACATGATATCAAGAAAAATAATACCAGCAGGTACTTTTCCAAAGTAAGAGAATTTTTAAATTAAAAAATCATTATTTTTCAGCTGTATGTACAAACTCCTCTGTCTATTTTATGGAATTTGTTTTCCATGGTGGAGGTCTCAACCAAAGAGGTTCCAGGTACATAATTCAAAACACTTACTTGCAGGGAATATCACTTCTTTCCCAAGAACACTAATTTACATTCTTCTACTATCTTGTGTTGTTAATTGAGCTAAAAGTAAGCAAACTTAAACATTCAGAATCTTTTTTGACTGTGAATGACTTGCACTGATCCAATCCTATATTATGATTATTTATATAAAATACTTGAAAATTTTAACTTTATGTGCCAAATTTCCCGACACTTACAAAACTAAAATTGGATTGAGACATTTTGTATTGGAACCCACTAATTTTGTGTGTATAATATATAAATATGACCTTTACAATCCATACTACAGCATACTCCTGCTGTTCCAAATGTGGCAGTGGAAATTTAAAATACTTATTTTAAAGACTAACTTGCTAAATATGCTGAACAGTGACCCCAATCCATCAAATAATCTATAGATTCAGTTAAATACTGACATTTGAGTGATTTAGAGCTGTCCATTATACTCAAACTTGTACAAGTAATTAAGTTACTTGTCAGCATTATTCTCAGGGAAAAGAGTGGGAAAAGCTAAGAAAATGTCTAACCATTAGAAGTTTAAATCATGCATCACCAGAATATAGCTGTATTCAACATATAGAGATAGCAAGAATTAAAAGTTATTTTTTTTTTCCATGCGCACAAAGCCTCAAGTAATTTCAGTCATTGAATTACCATTAAGGAATTTCTGTATTTATCACAGAAAATCCATTTGCATAATCCTTCTAGGAAAGCAACTGAAGAGCTCCAAAGCAGTAGGGAAAATAGCAGAAAATTTATTTTAAACAAAACACCATTATACAACAATTCATTAGAGTATTTTTCCCAGAGTGATAAAGAGCAGAAGCCCAAGGCAAATCAATGCAGAAATTCCTTTTGCAGTTGAACAACTTTCTTTTCCATGGTTTCTGTTACACTTGAACTGGTTTTCCTTACACGGATAATTTGCAAAGAAAAATACACCTTTTTATGTGCACGTGCAAGGCAAGATGTGTGAATGCAAAGACTCACATGAGAAAACCAGCCTGAGTCCTTACATCCAGGTGACAAAAGAAGCAACTGAGAGGGAAAGCAAAGGCCATTTGATGTGAATTTCCCTGTGCATGTCCCTTCCTTCCTTCTGTAAGTCATTGTAAATTTACTAACTTTGATACCTTACTTTTCCATTTCTGACAATTTCAGCCAATCTACTTATTCCCTAGTATCACTTTGGTGGCTTGCTAGCCAAGCATTTATAAAACTAATTGACAGAAACATGAAGTAAAATAGCAATAAGAGTTCGCCACACTCCAAAAATCTCAAGAAAGAACTTTGCATTTTGCCCAGCACTTTTTGGTACACTAAATATTTGTCAGAAACTGAGCCCTGCGGTAAACTAGGATCTCTAAGGACATTTTGAATGCTTGTTTCCAATTGAAAAACTCTTGGGAAGAGTGCTGATTCCTATATTTCAAACTGTTTTTTATTAGCTGTACTAATCTATTGATTTAGCATGCCTTGTTTGGGACTGTGCAGCACAGAATTTTTAAATTCTTGATTTTTCAAATATCAACTCTATAAAAAATAAAGTGTAGGAAAAAGTCCAATTAAAAAGGTTTAAGGGAAAAATTACAAAATTAAAGGAAATAATTACAAAAACTTCTAGATTCTTCAGAAATAGAACAGTAAATATGCACAAAGTTTCAAGAAAATTATAGTATAAATTACATTAACCATATTATATACATAGATGTTGCCTTCTTTGAAGTAATGGTACCCAAATTACTTTAGTCTTCACATCAAATATCTTTCATGTGGACTTATACACAGGACATGAAAAAAGAACCCACACAGCTCTTTCCTAAAGACCCTTAGGCATAATTCTTGATACTTTACCCTACAATTTTTCTCAAAACACTTCTTGAAAGGCCAATGCACTTTTAAAGAAAATCTGTAAAATACGCATAGGTAAAGTGAAACTATAATCACAGAATCACATATAGTCATGGTTGGAAAGGAACTCTTGAGATCACAGAGTTAAACCATCAGCACAAAAAAAACCAAAACCCACAAAACAAACCACACACAACACAAACATAACACAAAAAACACACATCCACACACCACCAATAAGCACCCACAAAAAACCCCCTGTAACCTCAGCCACTAGAGCATGCCCTGAAGTACCACATCTACACGTTTCTTGAATATCTCCAAGGATGGTAACTTAACAACCTTTCTTGGCAGGCCTTTCCAGTGCCTGACCACTCTTTCAGTATAGAAATTCTTCCTAATATTCATCCTAAACCTTCCTTCCTGCAACTTCAGGCAATTTCCTCTTGTTCTATCCTTATCCACCTGGAAGAAGAGGCCAACACCCACCTCCCTACAACATCCTTTCAGGTAGTTGTACAGGACAATGAGGTCTCCCCTCAGATTCCACATCTTCAGATTAAACAACCCCAGCTCCCTGAGCTGCTCCTCACATGACTAGTTCTCTAGGCCTTTCACCAGCTTGGTTGCTCTCTTCTGGACACACTCCAGCACCTCAGTGTCCTGCTTAGACTGAAGGGCCCAGAACTGCACACAGTACTTGAGGTGCAGCCTCATCAGTGCCGAGTGCAGGAGCGCAATCACTTCCCTACTCCAGCTGGCCATGCTATTCCTGATGCAGGCCAGGATTCAGTGGCCGAGTTGAGCTCCAGCTGGGCTTTTGTCTTCCTAATTTTCTCTCTATATAACTTAACGAGATCTCTGTACTCCTCTTGAATTGCCAGTGGATAATGATCCATTTAACTAGCAAAAACCCTAAATTAGCGTACTGGAACATAGCACCAGTATTGAACATGGCACACACCTTGAACCAGGATCAGGAATTTTCACATGCAACATCTACATTTGAGTGAATGTCATTAACCCATTTGTCCAATTTATTATAAATGTCTGATCAACATATTTCCCTCATCTTGTACATCACATGGTATCTCATATAATATCTGAAAATTATTCCAAGTCATGCGAATGGGTTTTTATAGCAATTCTGAAGTAATTTTACAGGCGTATTTCCTGCTGTTCTGAAAGATTTGTGGGAATTCATTGCAAGAATTTATCTTCACAGCCTTCCCACAAGGAACTTCAGTTCTACCTCTGTATTTTATGTGAAGATTGCTAAAGTCTCAGTTATTAGGGAACCATAAAAGAGATCTCTGTTATTTCAGAGCAGTAGAAGGCAGTAACAACAGTTGGATTATTTTTTTTCTTTTAAAGACAAACATACAGTGTTGGACAGTTGAATCTTATTCTGAATAACAAGCCATTTTAAAGAAATTAAAGTACACAATCAGCCAGAAATACACTATTTAAGCAAGAGCTTTAAGACACAAAACACAAAAAACAGCCCACAAGCAGATAAACTAAGTTACTGGTTTAAGCAAAGGAATTTTCCCATAGCTCAGGAAAGTGAAGCTGGCTGCTTTTGCCCTGGGGAGATGTTGGGTGGGCAGAGCAAAAGCTGCAACTGCTCTTCTTGCCTTGGCTCTGCAGCACTGGCAGTAACAACAATGTGGCTTTCAGGGACTCAATTCAGGCAGATTTGCTGCCTCTGAGAAGTCTGTATATCTGTGAGCTTCTTGCACTCCAAGTTCTCAAGGAGCTTTGGAATTGAGCTGGAACTCTATCTGCCAACTTCTTCAGCAACTCTGGTTGGAAATACTGTATGTTCAGTATTACTTAGTTTTACTAGTAGTATTTAATCAGCTGCCTGAAAAAGTGCAGGAACAGTCTACAGTGTCTTTTTTCTTTAATACTGCCCTTTTTTCCTTAGCTAACAAATACTGAGCCCTTCTTTTCACTTACTTACCAGCAATGAAGTGTGCTATACAACCAGTATTGCTATGGTTGAACAGGAATGAATGTGTCCCCTTACAGCTCTCCAAAATTTTG
Source organism: Chaetura pelagica (assembly GCF_000747805.2). Classification (NCBI taxonomy): domain Eukaryota; kingdom Metazoa; phylum Chordata; class Aves; order Apodiformes; family Apodidae; genus Chaetura; species Chaetura pelagica. Next base: position 4,728,320 of record NW_009952893.1, on the reverse strand, counting down.
CAAAAATGAACAACTATTTTCAAGTTATTTGCCTTAGGAAAAAAACAATCCCTTTAACCTGTTTTCAAATTTCTGATGGAATACAACTAGTGTCAAAATTCTGATAATCTATTTTTTCAAGAAGTATTTTATTGCTTCAAATTTTCTTCAAATGGCAAATATGCAAAGATTTGTTTAAATTTCAAAATAAAAGAACTAGTGAAAATACTACCAAGCATAATATTCCATTATACAAAAAATATATAAATTAGGCATGCATTTCAAAGAGATAACTTCTGTTTATTAGTTTCAAGGCAAATGTTACCAAAAAGCTAAATTATCGTTGGGCTATTATGTCATATTACATAATGAAATTTAGAGTTTGAATTATTTTGTTATCTTAATTTTGTAAAATTGACTATTATCTGGTAAAATGGATATTTCACTAATATTTATGAACATACAGACACAGTATAAAACAACTTCACTTGCAATGGGAGCTCTGTATGTAAGTCCAGCAATATACAGTTTTGTATGAGATTAAATTAATTGATTTTCTTATATTTATTAAATATTAAGCTTCCGAGAATGAAAAGAACAAAACAGCTACAGAACTGAAAATTGAGAACAGTTAGGGAAATTAAACTTTCTTCTCTCTAGGATGACAGTGCTGGCAAGCACAACTTTTATCATTATGCAAAATCGAATTTCATCAAACTGTTTTTTAAAATTACAGGATTATCCACAAGGGAAGATACTTACAGATCCTGCCACTTGAGAGGCACTCTGAAATTCATCAATATCTTCTGTAAGTGTTTCAACCCCAGATACCTGAGCTGTTTCAAAGAGGTATAAGAGAAGTAAATAATTTTAATTAAGTAAGTATTAGTCACTTTGAAAATAAAATCGCTGCAAATTAACCACTAGGAAGGTAAATGTGTCTACTACAAATACACTGCTTTTCACCTACATTTCAATGAATTTTAATTTATGTCTGATTTTAATTTAAGTCTGATTTTAATTTATAAACTTAATGCAATGTGGAACAGTGTCTCTAACACGTTTAGAGTGATAAGCAAGCTTCCTTCATCTGCAAAGGTGTCTCGTAGGATATTGATTATTTTTACTAAATAGTTTATCCTTTCTACAAGCGAGTAATGGATCTTCAGCTTTAATGTAATCAATCTAATTAAATGTAATTAATTCTGTTAAACTAACTAGAATATAGTTAAATCCTTGAAGTAAACAGTTCTGGCCACTTTAGGCAATGTTTAAAAACTAAGCAAACTTTATTTTTTGCCCATACTGCCACATTTCTAAGACAACATGATTTGGTGAGAAGTCTAGAATGCCTCTTTGACTCATATATAATGATTTAAAACAGACTATGTGTACCTATGTCAGAGAAAGCAATTTCCAAGTAACATCCTATGCAAGCTTTGCCTGACAGTCTGGTAGGCACTTAGATGCTGTTCATAAGCAGCCTAAGAAAATAAGATGTCCTGATCTTCTCTAGAGTCTGCTGTTATTCAGACACTTAGCAGGGAAGTTCTTGTTTCCAGAGTGCCCCAATTTGTTAAACAACTCATACTATACTTACTATAAAGACAGAACTATACTGAAGTACAGCAGCTATGGTTACCACATGCATTGCAAACACAAATTAACATGAAGGAAGAAGAGGTGATGATGACCCAAAGTTGTGGTCAGAGAACTGTGCAGGAATAGGGAGACTATGCCACATTTTTGCTACCTCTATATCTAGTTCTCAGCTCTAATTCCCACATATTTACATCATTATTTTTTTACCCTGGTCAGGCAGTCCCATCTGGAATAGCAATCTATGGGTTTCATACATTTCTATTCCTATTGAACATCCCCAATTTCAAACTTTTCTTCTACATCCAAATGCCTGTTTTGGACTTGCTACTAAATTGGTAATTGAAATGGGAAGAAAGAAAAAAAAAAAAAAGTAGAAGCTACACATCATAATCTTTTCAAGTTTCTTCATGTAGAAGCTTGCTGGTTCCTACTGGATAGGAACAGGAGCTGGCTAACAGTAGTAATAAAAAACAGTGACCCTGTTTGATAGTGAATGAACTACTAATGTAAAACTTGCTTAGTAAAAATTTTAGCAAACTAAATATTATGTATCCCAGCATAATATGTAGATCTAATAGCACAACAGAATAGGAAATACCACATGTATATACTGTGACATAGTACCACATAATCTATGTTTTTTGGTCCAATTACATTATTCTAGGTAGAGCCACAAAAGAAACAAGTCTTTGCCCACACCTCAGAAATATGCGGAGCTGCATACTACACTGCAAAGTAAATAATTTTGCAAACAGCTTTTCTCAGACAAACTAAGAAGTAGTTTACAAGTTTAGAAGTGCTATGCTTTTCATTTCTCCAATATTATGAGTTTAATCTCTCATAAATTATTGTACTTTAAACTTTCTTCTATAAAAATGCACTGACTGTAAAGATCTTTGCAAGAATGTGTTCTTTTCCTGCCTTATGTCATGGCTTTCACTCAAAGGCTAAGGTACTTTTCACCAAAAGAGAGTGAAACGAAACAAGGTCTGATGGAACTTACAGGCAACTGGGACTAAAGGAACACTTATCCTTTAGTGGTACTATTTCTTAATTTTCAAATTTAAAAAAAAACCACTAACAAAACACAATAGTAGATGACTTTTACAATACCCCCAACATGAAAAACATATTGGGGGCTGACAGATGTGGATTTTTACTGGATCAATTCTGTAGCAGTGTTCATCTTTTGAAACATCAGCCATTCTCCCCATTTATCTGTACAGATTAAGAGCAAGGTTTAATGTAGGACTGATCCAAGAGATGAACCTGACAGGCTTGGCATCTGTAGGGGAAGTTTGCTGTGGGGTCACTGAAGCTGCTGCTTCTAATCAAAATCAAGAACCTAGCTCTTAAAGTCTTCCCTTAGCTCTTTCCTGTTAAGCTGCCCCACAGCAAAGTGAAACAGTTCGGAGAGGTACTGCTTAGGACAGTAAAAAGAAACTGCAGCATTGAAGCAACTTGTGTTCTCCAGTATTGAGACCTGATTCCCATCTCTCATTTTTACTTACAACAAAAATAAGTCTGTCCAAGTCAGCAGGATTATACTGGAGGGAAATCAGCATACTGGTTAATTAGAACCAGATCCAGATTGCCAATGGAGTCGGTATAGTGTCTGACGCTGCAGGTGACCTTTTTACATAAGCTATTACACTGACTTTATTAGGTGGAATTGCTTTAGTAAGGCTTATTTATAAGACCTGTTAGATCAGATGTGTTGCCAATTACATCTGAACATAATTCACCTGAAATCCACACGAAAGATGCTCCAGATCATAGAATCATGGAATCATAGAATGTTAGGGGTTGGAAGGGACCTCTAGAGATCATAGAGGTCTAACAATTTCACAATTTCCCACTAACCCAGAAACAGATCATTATCTAAAGAAAGCTCAGCTTTGCTGTGCATCAGGATCTTGGTTGCATATTCTCAAATGACTGGTTTACATCAGCACTTCCCAATATATAGTTTTCTCTCAGTAAGGTCATTGGTACTGATAAGTAAGGGCAAAAAATAAATTCAAATAAACCTGGTAAGTGAAGCCTGTTAGTTATTTCTTCATCATATAATACATTCTTAGGAGGACACAGTCAAAAATTTAGTGCAACATGATGCCTTGGTTACTTCAGGTTTTCTAACTGTCTTTAGAAGTCTCTTACCATCTTCTTCTCCTACATAATACTTATTGGAAATAAATATCAAATGTAGAGAAAACAAGAATGTGCTGCATTTATAGTAAAGACTGATAGAATGGAGAGATGCCTGAGTTCTGTATCTGTGTCTAGTCTGTACCTACTTGTTAAATCCAGATGTGCTTTTTTTCAAATCAAGATGTATTACTGGCCAATCTTTTAGGGGAGGGGAAAAAAAAAAAAAAGAAAAAAAAAAAAAAAGTATATTTTGAAAGGCTGAGCACTTCTCAGAGCACCTCTTGACAGAAATTTGGCAGTACCTCACTGCTGACCTCAGTCCTTTTGTCTATGTGCTAACATGTGAACTGTCTACTAAGAATGAATTCTGGCCTAAGGAGCTCCCAAAAATATACCTAGGAATTGTTCTGGAGTGCTAATTGGTCATGATAAAAAACGTTAGGGGCTCTTCTAACAGATTTGAAGTGCAAACAATTTGGTTCAAATGCCCAGGAACACTCTCTGGAAATGCTTAATCTTCCTTTGCAGACATAATGTCTACTCTTAAATGCAAGATTTTGCTGCTTGGGGTTTTGTGGGTTTTGTTTGTTTTGGTTTTTTTGGTGTCTTCTTGTTGTTGTTGTTTGGTTTTGTTTGTTTGTTTTTGGCTTTTTGTGGTTTGTTTGTTTGGGGTTTTTTTGCTGTTGTTTTTTATGAGCAGCAAATATTTATACAACTTACCATCAGAGGCTGACACTGCTGGCTCAGATGTTTGAGATACCATAGAGACATCTTCCGGCCTTTCTGCCAAATTATCTCCTTGCAATCTAAATTGTGAAAAAATGGAACAAAAACATTTGCAACCATATTCCATAGATAAAGACACAGAACTGCGTTATGTCTGACTACATTATCTACTCACAACATTGTCCTAACTAAAAGTGTAACTTTGCTGAAAAGCCAGCATCCATGGTTCAATCACGTCATCCCAGCTTGTCTTGTAACCAAAACTAACATCTAAGAAAGTCAATGGAATCCTAGTTTGTAAGACTTATTTTAACAACAGTGGGGTTTTGATGGTATCATGTGCATATGAAACTGAAGCTTCCTTCACTACACTGAAAAATATTTTAATTGGACAGGACTGTACAGGGTGTTTGTGTCAAGGTCTCAGCTGCATGGGGCTGGAGGGTTGGCCTTGGGAAGGAGAGGCTGGGGGTGCCCTGTGCCTGAGACTGCCAATTTAATCCAGCTCTAGAAGCCCACGGCAGGACACAGCCAAGACCCTCAGCCAAAGTATTAATGCCTTGAAGAAAACATAGTTAAGGAAGAGCAATCAATGCCACACAGGCAGAAAAGCAGAGAGCAGAAAGAGTGGGAAACGTCAAGGTCAGAGGAGCAGGTGCTCCTCAATCTGGAGCAGAGACTCCCCTACAGCCCAGGGTGAGCAGCACACCAGAGCACAGATCCACTGCAGCCCATGAAGACCCACACCAGAGCATGTGGCTATGCTCTGGAGGGACTGTGGTCCATGGAGAACCCACACTAGAGCAGGTTATTTTCCTGAATGACTGCAGTCTGTGGGGAATGCCCACACTGGAGCATGTGAAAAGTGTGAGGAGGAAGGAAGCCTAGAGAGCAGTCCTTATGGACTGACCACAGCTGACCATTCCCTGTGCCCCCTGCTCAGGGGGTGAGGAAAGGTGTCTGGAGTGAAGGAGCGAAGTTGGGCCTAGGAAAGCAGGGAGGAAAGGTGTGGTTTTAGTACTCATCTTTTTGTTTGTCATTACCTAAGTCTATTTTAATTGGCAATAAATTAAACTATTTTACTCCAAACAAATTTATTTTACCCACAACAGTAATGAGTAAGCAATTTCCGAGTCCTTATCTCAACCCACAAGGTTTTTCACCCTGTTCTGTCTCCTTGTCCTGCTGAGGGCAGTGAGTGAGCGAGCAGCTGGGTGGGGAGGTTGGCCTTTAGGCAAGGTTAACCCACCACAGGGAAATACATGCAAGAATATTTTCTTCTCCTCTGTTACTTTTTAAAAGAAAAAGACAGTCATTATGGCAAACTTTGTCTTCAGGCTTTCCCCCTGCATCAGCTGACTGCAATGCCTTGACAGCAATTTACAAAAATAGTCCTTGGATCTGTTCTTTCAAATGAGCATCCCAAGAGTCTCACCATCCTTCTTCAGGCTTTTATGAATCCTAAGTACAGATTCTGTTCTGAAGAAATGGTTTGTACCTCATAACATAATATAACTGCCATTTACATAAAGGTTATCTTACCTTGAACTTATTCAGACATGAAAAGAATAAGAAAAATGCAATTCAATTTTGCAAAGCCCAGAAATCATAAAAATGCATTGAAGTAAAACCTTGGGGAAAAAACCAACTTATCTCTTTTTAAAAAGTCAGTTTCTCTCTGCATTCTCACTCTCTGCAGCAGCTCTAAACTAAACTTTGAATTAACCTTTGAAACAAAGCAGAACCCCCATATCTGCCCTATCTGAATTTCACATTTTATGACACTCAGTTATCTAATATATTTGGCTCTTAAGTCACCTATTTGCTTGTACCTTGTCAAAACCATTTTCTCTGCCCTCTCAACTTCTTTATCTCCTTCTGTTGCCCCAGGGATGGTTTATTTATGACAGAAATCTCAATTTAAATTAATAATGACTCTTACCTGAGGACGCACTTCCACAGAACACAAAACTCCTCAAGGCAACAAAAGTGTGTAACTTAGAAGCTGTAAATCTAATTCTGAAAATTACTTCTATGAATTCTTTATAGGCCTATACCTGGTTTCTAATGCTCTAATTACCAATTCTTTAAAAGCCTAACTTGTCAAACAGGCTCTTCTATAGGTGACAGTTAAACAGAAGCAAGTAACTTCAAACCATTATCAGAGAGAATTTCAAATAGGAAGAAACCAAATTGCAAATGAAATAACCATAAGAAAAAAAGGAGGATCTCAAAAATCACATCATTTTCCTTTGCATTAAAATTGACCTGTCCTCCTTCATTACATACGTGCACATGCTTACTGCAAGCACGTATTCAAGCTTATAAGGATATGCCTGGAATCACAGGGACTGAAAGTGACATACTCTTCTCTGCTGCCACTTTGATAATTTATTTGTGTTTAATTAAAAAGAAAAAAACTTCAGCCTTATCTGCTTATATTACAGTCATTAAAAAAAAAATCTCTTGAAGTAGAAGCTGCTCTTTTTAACCCATCAGATTATTCAAGATTTTAAAATACAGTCTCATTCTGAGTTTCATAAACTCAAACCAGACATGAACAACTGAAATTATTCTCAAATTATTCTAGAAATTACATTTATTTAAGTGGCCCATTGCCTCATGAAAAACATGGAAATAAATAAATTTGAATGTATCTAGTCAGAAAAGCCATTCCATATTATTTCCTTTCATAGGAGGAAATGAACGGTGAACTTGGTGGATGGATAGATGGCTGACTTATCTGGACCTCATTTTCACATCCAATTTTCAATTTATTTATGGATTTGTTATATGTGAATTTGTATTGAAATAGATTATCATGTGACTCAAGCAACAAAAAAAGGCACAAACACTATTGCTTGCCACAAAAATTCTATTACTTGGATTATTCTGATTTCTTCTTCAACCAAGTTCCCTAAAAATTACTAGCGTACTAATACTTTACGGACTGTTTCAGCTATTAGTTATTTTAATGGGAGTCTAAACTTGATACTTGATAGCTAATACTTTTTCTATACATATAATGTTTATAGTGTGATCTTTTGCTCAGAAGCCATTGTTTCAGTTCCATTCAACCAGCTGCATGTTGAAGTTTCAAGAGCTACAAAGGCAAAGAGCCTCCAGGCAAATATTTAAATTTCCTTTGACCCAGTAAGGCATTCTGTAGGACTTGCTTCACTGAAACTGCCTTGGACTTCAGGACCAAAGACATTCTGAATAAGTTCCACAGGATGGGTGCAGCAGCCATATACCAGGTATATCACTACAAGACTGTGGGTGTGTGAAATACAGTCGTGTTGCCAGTATGATTTAGGAAACTAATACTATAAGAGTATGCAAAAAGAGGACAACACTATTTCATCTAAGTTCCTTGATTGATTCACAGTATAATATCCTATATTGCCTCATCAGAGGAAGAAAACAGCAAATAGAAAGAGTTAAGATTGAAATTTTAGATTACTTTTTTTTCATCCACTATTTACAAAAGGACTTTTCACACTCCCGAACAATTTACACACAGTATTGTCTAAGAAATGGCAGTGACTAATGTCAACAAAAAGAAAACATGTTCACTTGTGCCCTGTGATAGGATGTGGGGAAATGGATTCAAACTCTAGCACAGGAAGATCCACCTCAACATGAGGAAGAACTTCTTTATTGTGAGGGCTACAGAGCACCGGAACAAGCTGCCCAGATAGGCTGTGGACTTTCAAGACCCATATGGATGCCTTTCTGAGTGATCTGCCCTAGCTGGTTTTTGTTAGTGGTTTTTTTTTGTCCTGCTCTGGCAGGGGGGTTGGACTCGATGATCTTCAGGGGTCCCTTCCAACCCCTAATATTCTGTGATGTCGATTTCTTTAGTCTTCAGATGAGGAAAGTATTTCCTCTTGACTTGATATCCGAAAAAACAATGTTTTCGAGAAATGTTTAAGATTTATCACCTTATTTAAAAATTTATATTATTTCCATGTAAGCTGCCTTCATCTACCATGTTACTTATTCTATTAGTGATGGTGCAGTATTTGGAAGTAGAAGTAACCTACCTAAAAAAAAAACCATACTTTTTTTTTTTCCCAAAAAATTCAGCCACTTAACATTTCATGAGAGAAATGAAAACTTATTTCAGCAAGCATAAATGTGATACAAAACAAATGCTGCCATTTTGATTCAGTAATACATTTGTCTAAATAGATTACTCTTTGGTATAAAATCATTCTCCTTCTAAGTGTGCACTGCTGAACTCAACCACTTAGGATGTTTTTCTTTCTTAAAACAGATTGTTGGAGAACGGGGCATGTAATCAAGATGATGATATTACAATTTGATATTTCAATACAAGTCACTTATTTTATCAGATAAAAAAAACAACAAACTGAGATTAAACTATCCTTTGAATCTCAGTTTCTAAACTGAAATGAAAATTGGGTTAATTCTGTGATTTATGATGTGTACCATCTCACTGATGAGGCTGTGTGAAATGATCTACATAACAGACCATTCTGACTAACACAATGACCACTTTTTGACCATATATTCACTATCTCCCTGGCAATTCTGAGTGAGCAACAACACCTCTAACTACATTGTTCTGTAGGATCACAACTAGCAACAGTCTTCATGAAACACTTGTAAATCCCTATGATAACAGAGGTGGAAAACAACTCAATGACATTGATTTCATCCTGCTGGCAGTGCAAGAAGCAATACCCTAGAGAAGTATCAGATACTCATTCCAACTCTAGCTCCATTTCTTGGGAAAAAAAAAAAAAAAAAAAAAAAAAAGTGAAATAAAGCAGACTAATGGCCATAAGTATTTCCACTTATTTTTGTTTTCAAGATGACAGAATTTTACAGGGGAATTTTACAGGGGTCAAATATGCAGCATGTAAGTATCTGTAACATGAATGTAGTAACAGGGACACTGTTCACCATGCAGGTGGGCTAAGGATTCAGCGCCTGGTAGATAAGCTCTGTTCAGTGGCTGCTTGGTGGAGTCCAGCTGGAAGAGACTGACCAAGTCCTCCAGAGCTGCTAGCTTCTTTTATGTCTGACCTTTCAGAAAGACCCATTCTAGCACTCTAAGAAAGGCTCTTGAGCTTTTCTAAGGGCACAACTTAACAAGAAAATGCCTCCTGGACCAATTTTATTTCCCTTCATAGCAAACTCCTCATCATCCCACCCTGCAATAACATTCCTGTGACAATCCAATCATTACTATCAGAAGAAAACACTGAGTGCGTCCTTTTCTTTCTCCTAGCATTAGCAGCTGGAAATAAACTGGCACAGTACGAGCAGTCATTCTGCACAACCAACTTTGCTTTGAGCTTAAACAGTCATCCAGCATATGGTTTGCTTCTAGATTGTACTGTCTGTTTGAATTGGATTATAGAGTCAGATGCTTCCATGTATTTGCATGTATTCTGTCAGTACTAAAGAAGGAATGAGTAGGTAGTATAAACGAATACATGCTGTAAGGCTTTTTTAAAGTCAACAATGAGATTTCCATAGAAGCAACACATACCAAATTAGATGACTTGGAAAAACTATGAGGGCTTCCCTTTTAGTTTCTAAAATTTACTTACAAGACCTTTTGCTAGTATAACACACACTACTTTATTATGCCAAAAATATTACAGTTGGAGCTATAAAATCATAGAATCACAGAACAGTTTGAGTTGTAAGGGACCTTAGAGATCATCTAGTTCCAATCCCCCTGCATGGGCAGGGACACCTCCCACTAGATCAGGTGGCTCAGAGCCCCATCCCACCTGGCCTTGAACACTTCCAGGGAGGGGGCATCTGCAACTTCCCTGGGCTACCTGTTTCAGTGTCTCACCATCCTCACACTAAATTATTTCCTCTTAATATCTAACCTAAATCTCCCCTCTTCCAGTTTTGATCCATTACTATCTACATAATTTTATCTAATTATAGCTATACAGAAGTAGACACTAGAAAGACCCTTACATAAGGAAGGTCTCTGCAATATGCAAATCTTTAAAATTACACCCACTTTTTCTAACACAGTTAACTATGACATATTTCTTAGTGATCTTCTCATGAAATTGATACTACTTTAGCAGTCTGTGTGGTGGAAATTGTCAGTATTATCTGAAAGTCAGTCCTTTCTAAAACTTGACATACTTGACAAGGATATAAATGTTGACAGTATGAGAAGCCACTTGAGTTTATTGCTCTTCTTTATTGTAATCAGCTACATAGTATGTCATTATGCTTCCTTATTCTTTTTGTGTGACAGAACTAGTGGTCTTCTTTTCAAATCTCTCTGATATCCATCAATATCCAATTCACATGAGCTATTAAGAAAACAGCTTCATGACATTATGATAATTGCTGCTTTAGAAAGGTGTTAGATTGATGACCCCACTTAGAAGCCAAAAAGAAAGAGACAAGATGATTCTACAAAGCAATTCCTTATATGAACCTAATGGACGCAAAATGGGTAATTAAGACGGTTACCTGATGAAGTGTGGGTATAGTGGGGATACAAAGAGAGAGTAATGCTAGAGGAGCTGTGATTTGCACCATCCCTAAAACAAAACAGTGGCCCTCATACAGCAGCAGAGTTTCCAGACAATAGGACTCTGGAATTAAGCTGTAACTTGGGGGAAAAGTAACAGGGAACAGCTGAGGAAGCTGAATTAAAATTGTGTGGTTTTTTTCTCCACAATTTAAACTTGGCACATATTCTAAGATTTGAAATCTGTGGAAACATTTATGCTTGAGCAAAACAGATTTTAAGAGGTAAAACGAAGTTTTGAGGACAATTATGAGTATGACTATACCTGAGTGTGTACATGACTGCAATTACAGATGCAGGACAAATTCCTACCTAAGAACTCCTCCATTTGTAGTGTATGTAGAGATACACTATGAGTGTTCCCTATATCAACACTGTTCTGTGATATTCTTAACATCAGCAGTAAATGAAATTAAACTCCATGTTATAGCAGAATGCTACAATGTAAAAAAATAATTAAATAAAAAATACACTGGTGAACATCTCACTTGCAATATTAATCAATCAGAAGGAAAAATAAAAGTTTCTTCCAAGGACTACATCAGCTTCCTAAAAAAATACTGAAAACACTTAATCACAACCACAGCTATTTTCTAACATCAGGGCTTGATGACAAGGAATAAAGTATCCTGAAAACAAAGACATGGAAACATTTCTGATACCTCATATTGAGGTATATGCTCTTTGGTATTTGTTCTTTTTGTAGACTAATTCAAAGTATGTATTATAGAGGTATTATAAATTGCCTTGGACTAATGTATAGTAGAGGTTGTGCTTTAGGAAATTTTTCTGTCAAGTCAGATACTAAATAGGACAGTAAATTCACCTGCAGAGGGTGATTTTTCACTCACACAGACAAATTTGGATTATATTTAGATTAATACTACTCTGACATCATCTTCTAGAAATATATCACTTCACTCAAACAACAAAATTCCCATTCTATTCCACACGAAAACCCAAAAACCCAAACAGATGAAAGTTTACAATTTTTGGACACTCTTCTTTAATCCCCAAATAAACAGCTCCAGGTAAATATTATAATGTGCACATGGCTCACCTCCAAATCCTGGTACATGACTGTGAGACTTGTTTTTCTTTTTAAACATAGCAAACTAGGGCTGGATAAATTTGCTTAAATTCTAGTGTTCCCCTGAGATGAACAACAATAGAAACTTTTAAATTCTACTTGAAAATGAATCCTGAAAACCTGTTATTTCACGACAATTCAAATGCTTCTGCTGGCTTTTTAGTAACAAAGAAAAATTTCTCCAGAGGCTTCAAGACAGTAGAGGGCAGTCCCCAAGGAGGAAGTGGCAAATTACATGTTTGCGAATCCCAGTTTCAGCCATTCTCTCTTCCCTGCCCTGTGACAGCTAAATTTTGGTGAATCTGAATAATTTCTGTAAAACATTTTGGTTTGCATGAATCATTATTTCCTAAAGAACACACAGCTTTTTGGAAAATTTCCAATCTGCCTTGCTGAGGACTTTGTTGCCTTCTTTTAGATAGGCATTGTGGGAAATATGGGAGTAAGCTAGAGAGCAGTAAGGCTGTTTCTGTGTTCACCCAAGATCAGTGTACATTTTTAAGGCTAAAGCTACAAAAGAAGTTCCCAACTCTGAAAAAAATAGGCAGAGTCATATTTGCATTAGAATCTTATTCAAGAAGATTTTGGCTTGTGGAATCACTGATTTTCCTTCAATTATTTCAAAATGATTTAACAATATTCTTAAAAAAACATTCTTACAAGGAGAGGCTCAAGGAACTGAGGCTGTTTAGTCTGAAGAAAAGGAGGCTGAGGGGAGACCTCATTGCCCTCTACAACTACCTGAGAAGACACTGTAAAGAAGTCAGTGTTGGTCTCTTCTCACAAGTAACTGACAACAGAACAAGAGGAAATGGCCCCAAGCTGTGCCAGGGGAGGTGTAGACTAGATATTAGGAAGAACTTTTTCACTGAAAGGGTTGTCAGATACTGGAACAGGCTGCCCAGGGAAGTGGTTAAGTCACTATCCCTGGATGTGTTTCAAAGTCATGTAGATGTGGTGCTTGGGAATACAGCTTAGTACTGCACTTGGTAGAGTAGGGTTAATGGTTAGACTCAATAATCTTAAAGGTCTTATCCAACTTAAGTGATTCTATAATTCTATGATTCTAAATCCTAACAAATACTTCAGTGATTTACAGTTAGTTTCTTTATGCAGTAGTTATTACTTTGGATAAAAAATGGTAATATACATGATGTAAGATTAATGAAAATCATGAACTTATTAACAAAAGAAACTTATTAAAAATATAACTTTTTTTTTTTTTTGCAACAAAGCAAAATTTCAGTCAGAGATGAGGAAAAGGATAAATTTGCCTTTTTTTTCCCCTTTCAAACATCTGCTTCCTTTCTGTAATTTAAAACATTACATCTACATGTAACATCTCCCTATGATATCCCTGTAATACTGAATTATAATTTCCCTAGAAGAAATACATAACTCGAGGGAAGTTATGGAAACAGAGATCAGACAACAAAAGTCTTGAAAGCCTCCACATGCTTTTAGGATACATTGAATGTTTTCTTGCACCTTTCCCTAGCAACCTCAACACCACACCAGTAACAGTACCCCAAGCTTTATAATCATCTGTTCTGACTTGCCGATAATGCGGCGACTTTACTTCATTCTTTGTTCTCAAACATACTGATCCAAATTCTGATCTCATGTACCTTGACTTATTTTCTCCACAAGTTCTGGACTCCTTTATACTCATGTAAAAACATAAGCTTCTCCTAAATACAAAGCCAGGAACTTCTGACCTAGTTCATTTGTTCTACTAATGTCTTTGACAAAAATTAAAATATTATTCACAGGTACAATGACAAAGAAATGTCAGTTTTCCAGTATAGACTACGCCAGTAAATAGAATGGCAAAATTATATTAAATAAATATTATTCAACAAAAGTACTCTTTCACTGGTAAAACTCTCCACCTGCTTTAGCTACATACTCCAGTTTCCTCATGAAGATTAGATTTTAAAATAAGTTTATACCAATTTCAGATCACTAAACTACAGAAGAAAAATGTCTTACAACTATGGGGGAAAACAACAGAGGATTGTGAATTCAGTGAATAAAGAGAGTGGTTGGCACCTCTCAAGTCTGAAGTAATAATGAGAAACCTGTGCACCATGTCACCTTGTTACATTAAAAAAATCAGTGTCACTTCTTCTCTTCCTACCATAGACTAAATTACAGGAAGCATCTGCATTGAAGAGAAATGAAGCATGAGGACTATCAGATTATCCTGCAGAACATAAACCAGGAAGGCAAACCTTTCCAAAATTAAACTATAAGACTACATGAATAAACACAAAAATTTAACAAAAATTCTGAATAAAAGGTAGGAATATAAACTTTGTGATATTGAGCGTGCTCCCCAACAGAGATTTATAATTCCTTTAAATCCATTTTAAAGAAGTGGTACAAAGCTTTCAGATAGGAGTATGTTGTTACTACCATCAATTCTATTTATGTGAGATATACAGCATTCATAGTCTGAGTTTGACCCTGATCTAAGATATAGTTAACCTAAAATAACTCCATTTTCAATTATATTATTTGGAACACAGTCTAGTTTCTTACTTTTGCACTTGCTTTCTTAAGGACACTATTTCTCCCTGCTTGTGCACTAAAACACAGTAAATTATTTGAAAATGCATAAAAGCTGTAGTTTAAAATGGATTTTGGTAGAAGCCCATTCTCTTTTCTGCAAATTAAAAGCATTATTTTCCAGTCACTACTGAAGATTTTTATGGAAAGTTTCCATGTTACCAACACGTAATTGACAGCCAAAATGTTTTCAGCTGGTAAAGTTAGAACATCTACTTGCTGAGCAAAACATACACATCGACACATCAACACATGATTGAACAACAAAATGATTGTTTCTGTGTGTTGTTTGTCTTTTCAAAATTTCTGAATGCAAGTCTTTGTGCATTTAAATAAGCATGGTCTGCAGCTATTTCTGAGGAGAACCAAAAGTGGAAATATATTTCCCAGAGTACGGAATCCATAAAGAGACTGAATTATCTAATCCTTTTACAAGATGTGGAATTAAGCCATTCTTACGGCAACCTTTTATCTGCTGCTGCTTCAAACCATTATCTCACAGGAGAAAAATTAGTCTTTGTCAGTCTTTTCAGACTTCACACTCTTTTTTTTCACCATTTTTTCTAGGACCTGTGAAAGAGTTTTGTGTGTGCGTGCATGTGTGTCTTTAAGAGCTATATTAAACTGTTATCCAGAGCCTCAAATTATGACCAGCAAGCTTCCCCAAGCTCACACTGTCCTGCCTTCCTCCCTAGATCATTTGCATCCAGAAGCAACTGCTATTGCTGATACACATCACAGTTTAGCACCAAACAGAAAAAAATGTATAAACACTGGAATAAAGAATTCATTTACAAAGCACATATCAAAGAGAGGAAATGAAAAGGAAGGGGGAAAGCCTAGGGAAAGCACTTGTCTTTTTAAATTACTGAGAGGGTTAAATGTGTTTTGTAGGGTAAAAGAGAAAAAGATGTCTTGAGAAGATCTGCAAATGAAGGACGGGATGAAATCGGTGTTACCCTCTTTTAAATTGTGACAGTAAAATTGTTTTCAAGACTAGACAAAATAATATTACTTCTATTTTCAAATATGCTCCTGCTGCTTTCATTATTACAAATCAAGGCTGGTACACTTAAAGGAACTAAAACATCTTTTAAGTCTATTTTTTCTTAGAATTTTTCAACTGCATTTTTAAATGTTTACAAGTATACCCGCCTCCTCATACCAGCTCTATCTTTTTACAACCACCATGAAATTAAAAAAAAAAAAAAGCTACCATTGAACAATATTCTTATAAAAGATGTTATAGTGACAGATAATTAATTCACATCATCTTATACCATATTCTTCCTTCATAACCAAAACATGATACTAATTCCCTGTCAGTAAAGCTACAGTAGGGCTCTTTCCAGATGAACTTGGTGGACCACATTTCAAAAACCAGTCCTATCATGAGAACAAAACGTTAGTATGTGTCCTGGTTTGAGCCAGGATGAAGCCAATTTTTCTTTTTACTGATTTTTTTTTTTTTTCCTTCAGTAAGCTTTCTTGTAACTAGCAACAGTGTGTTCTGCTAGGCTGATAAGACAGTGGAATGTTTTTCTAACTACTGAGGCTTCAAGGCTGCACCTGCACTCTGCTGGCTCAGACACTATGGGGAGATCTGTGCCCCCCCCGTAGGAGGCTGAGTTAGACAGACAGCAAAATTGGCCAAAGATATTCCATTCCATATATCTACGTAAGCTCAGAGGAAGGTCAGAGATCACAGAAGACAACTTCCTTCCTTCTTCTTTCTCCCCTTCTCTTCCGTCCATGGCCAGCGTCCAGGGAGGACTCTGTTCATCCATCACCGTCGATCCTCAGCCTTGATCTCTCGTGACCCCCATAACTCTCTGCTCTGTTCCAGCAGCAGCTCCGGGATTCCTCGGGACTCTTCCCAGTTCAGGGAAGTGCTGTGGGAGTTCCTGGGGTGGGG
Source organism: Chaetura pelagica (assembly GCF_000747805.2). NCBI lineage: Eukaryota > Metazoa > Chordata > Aves > Apodiformes > Apodidae > Chaetura > Chaetura pelagica. The sequence continues at coordinate 4,711,742 of NW_009952893.1, read as the reverse complement.
GGAGGCGAGAGGCTTTTGCCCATACCTGAATATATTTGTATATAATTGTATATATTTTCTTGTATAATTCATTAGTGTTTTAATTAAAGCTGTGTAGTTTAGTTTTCAATCCGGCCAAGTCTCTCTCTTTTTCTCTCTCCTTCCCTACCTGGGTTGGGGGGAGGGGGGATCGAGAGCATTGTTGTCGGACCTGAGTCAAACTGTGACAGTATGTATGTATAAGATGCAATTCACATGTAAATTTTAGGTACCTAGAGAACACATTTCAAGAATAAGTCTATTTTCACTAACATGAAAACACTTGTCTTTCTTCAGATTTCTTCCATTTCTCTTATGCTGATTGGCCATTACTTATGTCAAGACCAGTAAGCCTACGCCACATGTGCAGTCTTTAAGGAAATAAAATAGCTGTTAAATCAAACTCAGACAGAAATGCTCCATCTCTGAAAATACTGCATAAAGCAAGGACACAGACACACATTGTTCCTTTTAAAGGGATATATACTTCATCTGAACATACTGGTTTCTTCACAGCTTATACAATTTTTGATAGCAGACAATGTTTTTATTATCACAGTACTTTGTGGAACTTCTGAGAAGTCTGAAATTATTGCTTGGAGGTTTTATTCAATGGTAAATTCTGGTAAAAAAAGAGGGAAGAACGAAGTCTGATCCTCCTGGGATTTCTGAGTACTTGATATAAATCTCCTGTCTGATACTGTTTCCTTCCCAAGACACGTCTAATATTTTGAAAAAAAGAGAGACCTTGGGACATTATTTTGAAACACATATTCGCTGGGAGTTAGCCATGACACTAACTAAATTTTGCTACTAAGAATGGTAACATCTTAGAGGTCAAACTTCAACCCACGAACTCAAAAAATCATTCGAAATCACAAAGATTTTCTCCATTTTGCATACAGTAAGATGTTGAGAAAGGAACACAGGTCAGTGAAAGAAAAAGCAAGCCAGTGTGTTACTCTTACAACTTAAATCAACTGGTTAGTTCTTAAAAATGTGTCTTCTGTCTCTGATAACAAAAAGAACCAGTAAAAACATGTTCTGAATTATTTTTTTCTTTACTATCTATCTATTTTTTGAAAGACTGAGTAAGATACAAAAGTGTTACACTGCTCCAGAAAAGGAGACCTGAAGTGGTTTATTTTAGCTGTATTTAGCACTTACAAAATCAAGGCAAGACAATGAAAGACAAGATTGTGACTATTTACACTTCAAAGCTAGGCAAATTAATGACTGTCCAGATTCAACTCAGCCAAAAAGCTAAATTAAAATTTTTTTACTGATTTTTTTGACATGACTATTTTTTTTGCTATTCGTTTCAGCTTTCTATCTCACAAGTTCTAGGTAGCAAAATTAAAACTATAGGTTTTCTCCAACATTTTCCAAAGTGAAGGGGGATTAAAAAATTTATAAAGCACCACTATACAGAGCTTCACTTGCTTGTTTGCAACTCTCAAAGGAAAAAAGATGCAAACAAAGCACTTTGTTTTGGAAAAAGTCTGAAGTTGGCACAAACAAACATGATGAAAATTCAGGTCTTTGAAACAAGACGTCTGATAAAACAAAGGTTACAAAAGAGAAAATAAAGGGGAAAAAAAAGAATTAAAAATAGTGACACGAGTAATCTGAAATGTTTAGTGCTTTCTTGTCTGTAAGAACAGCCACTTAGAAATAGGAAGACAGAAAGCCAATGAAATGCAATACAGGAAAGAAAAAATCTGTTTATATAATAAAATAAATTTGGTATTATTTGAAGATGTAAACTTCCTAACATTCTGTGTGTGAACTCCAATCAGAGAATTTTTCCCCCAGAACTATTTCTGAACCAATCACTTTAGTTTGGAAACATTTTTTTCCCTTGGTACTTTTAAGTCATTTGTTCCAAATATTCAGGAATATTAACAAACTAGAAGTTTCTGCCAGAAACTGAGTCACTAAGCTGGCCTTACCACTACTGGACAGACATAAAATAAACTATTCTTCATGCAAATACATGTACCAAACGACACATATACCTGTATCCATTTGCCAGTATTACATCACATTGTACAGAGCCAAACCAGGGGTTATATGGAGGATTTGAGAGATTATTCTTTCTGACACATCCGTATATTAATAATTAGAAATAGAAGTTGTATGACACAATATCATCCTGTTTCCTACCTTTCTGCTGCATGACTGGACAGTAATTAGCCACTTCCTTTAAAAAAGTACAGGTTTTAAAGTTATTTGCACATGGGAAAAGGATAAAAACATTTATAAAACCCACAAATGAGAAAAATACAAATCCTAGGGGCTTCTTTGTTACATTTCTTTGTGTAAAAGGCTACACTCTAGTAAATTCAAAAGCCATTTAAATGTACAAAAGGAAATTTTTACCTAAAATCAACCATGGAGAATAAAGCTAGCAGAAAAAAAAAAGAAAAAAAAGGATCATAATAATTCAAAATCACAGAATGTCAGAGCTTGACCCTCTTTTCACCCCATCTGCTCAGCTTCTATCCCTATGCTGCGTGGTGCAGCACCCACTCCCTGACACCTTTCTGTCCCCACCTGAGGACTTAGACTGGGATTGCATGCCCTAGACAAGATAGGAGAATTCATACGACTTCAAAGACAAGTCAGCCATCTCAATGGTTTCTGGGCAGCAAACCAGATAACAATGAGAGCAGACCAGCCATAACCAATATGGAATGGACCTAGTAAAGAGCTGAAGTTGAGGAAGCTCAGTAATCTTCCTTCCTTCATTTAAGGAGGTCTTCCAAGAGTCCATAATATTCAACTACTTTTTAAATTTAGACTTTTGTCTTCCTCACAGGGGTAATTATTTTTATTATTTTTTTCTCTTTGCTGTCTGAAGTTTCCATAGTGATATATATGGACAGTAAATACAGTAACATGGCTTGTTTAACAGCCGTTTTTTCTCTGTTTACAGTAATCTGATTTTCTCCTTCTCATAGTTAAATGAGATCTACTTGTCAAGCTTCAGACAAGATTTTCTGCACCGCTCATTATCAAATTTCCCACCAAATGCTTCTTAATGACCTCAAGTCTCATTAGTATTTTTACGGTGTTTGTGATACTCAGATAAATCATCTCCATACAAACTCCTGTTTTGTAAAAATCAAAAATGGTTGAAGCTAGATGAACACCAGAGAATTCCTCAGCCAAACAATTCCTATTATTTTCTAGAGAGGTAGATCATGGCCAATTCAGACAATAATTCTATTCTGCCCATAATTATTCTGCAATTTATCACAAACTGTACCTGGTTCCTTCAATTGTTTTGATTCCTCCCATACATGAACTCATGGCTCTTGAGTTACGAATATCTGCTTAAAGTCCAGTGATGTATTTCAGAGAACATACAAACAATTATTAAATTTCACATGGTAGTGTATAGTTTATATGAGTATGGCCCAAGTATGCATGGAAGTGGGAGAGAACACACTGCAGAAAACCTGGCTTTCTAAAATGCTGTAAAAATCTAGATGGTTAAAGAAAGGTTAACTGGCCTTGGTAAATAAACAAGCTGATTTGAAGACAGGAGGACAAGACATATTAAAGGATTCAGAGACAGAGATGATGAGCAGGGCACAATGAAGATTTCACAGGCAAGGCAAAGTGACGTGAGAATTTTGGAGTATTTTTTCCAAACAATGTTTTCAGAGAGCATCTGTAAATGGTAGCATGCACAGAGCATCTCATTTATTCTACATTAGCAACTCAAGCACACAAGTTACTTCACTTGAAATGTACTCCACATGCCAACAGTGATGGTTTAAAAAGCCACGATTACTGTTTTAATGTACTTTGTTCATATCCGTATGTTTGATTCCTCTACTACGTTAAAAGGCCTTAGGACTTTTGCCCTAGCTTGTCCTAAATTATTAGCTAAAATAATGCATCTCAAACCTACATTTGTATGCAGCTAGTGCTCCTTCCCAACATTCTTGTTCAGAAGCCTTCAAGCTTGTGGCACAGTATGTTTTCTATAATCCCATTTCTTTTTTAATCACATGCAACCCCTTTTTTGTATTCTATTGATGTTAAGAAGAATGAATGCAGCCCTTGCGCTATTAAAAACAAAAAGCTTCTTACTTCCAGGAATGCATTGGCAAGACTCCACAAGAACAAGATTTAACTTCTGAGCATGGCAGTGGGCATACAAGGCTAATGGGTGGTCCTTACAATAAAGAGAAAGAAAGAAAGAAAAAAAAAAAAAGAAAACCCCCTAAAATTCATTCAGTAGTACATTAATATTATCTTACTACTTATGCTTGATTAAATTATTGCAAAACACTCAATGTGCAAGTCAGAATACATGAGAAAATATAGAAGTGGGGTTTGGCTTTTACAAGTTGTCATTTAGATCTTTACGTAACCCACATGAGTTTTGCTTATGTGTGAGGATGTCTTATGATTCATCGGCCAAACCTGAAATTGGGTTTTTTTGCCTTTATGTCATAAAGGATTCACAAAATCATGCTACAGAATGAGTCTGTTCTCTAAGTCAGTCAGACTGGTTGTGCTCTCAGATGAAGAAGGATTTTTTATTATAATAATTTTGCTCAAATGATCTAAATCCAGATGAACTGTACAAAAAATGTCTTTGATAATTTTCTGGACTACATAGCAAAAAGCAAACCTTCCAAATACAGAGGTTTTATAGCTTGCTTTCTCTATCTATAAACCTTGTTCTTTTCCACCTTGTGAATGATGTCACCCCTTTATTTAGATGACTTAATACGCTGCTTAACTTGCACTGTAGTCCAAGAGGAGCTATGGGAATAACATTGTTCTGTTGCTACTTGCCCATTTGAAAAACCTCTTAAAACTGTTACCCATCTGCATTTCGCTCATCGTGTGTGAAACATCGATGCAGAAAACAGTAAGCCCTCTGTTCCTTACAGCGATATTCCAGTCTACAAACCAATTCATACTCCAGGAGAATTAAGCCCTCCTTTTATTTCTCTTTCTCTCTCTTGGTTTTTTGTGGGTTTGGTGGGGATTATCTTTGGTTGGCTTGGGGGGAACTATGGGGTTTTTTTAATCATAAGCTGTAAAAATCAACTTGGGGTGCTAGCTTGAAAGACTCCCCCATCAAAGATGTCTGGGTGGAGAACTTTACCTTTACAGCTGCCCTGGGCAATACAAACCAAAGTATTTGATATGTTTTGTAACAAAGTAGATTTTTATCTCTAACTATAGTCACTCCTATTTGACATTCTTTTTTAAGATCTTCCTCTGACATTCTGATAAACACTGAATCAGAATCAGGAGTTCAAAGGGAAGAACTATTACTGTGCAGGGTAATAGCCTAGTGACAACCAGAAAACCAGCTACACAGAACATTAAATGCTAGTTTGAGCTAACTGCCAGTTACTAGCAAAAGAATAAGGCAATACTGACAGAAAAAGAGGGAACCAGAAGCTGCTAGTATTGTCCCACTATTATTAAGTCCTAGAATTTGGGTCCTGATTTTCTCATATACTTGAGTGGTACAAAGAGATGGAGCTTAATTGGAGCTAAATTAAGTACAATGAGAAACTTCTCCATATGAGGTTCACTCAATTCTTCTCAGTCACTGTACTCCCATTTTTAGCCCATTTGTAGGAAGCTATAGAAGCCACAAAAGAGAGGTGACATATTGCTGCACTATATCCTACTGCAGGGGCTCTCAGAGGGCATACAAGATCAAACCAGCACTCCCCTCAGGCTAAAGTAATCTACACATAGCCATAGACCTGGCCCATCTAATTCTCAAATAGCGAGGGAGCTCTAATGATCAAGGGCAAGAAAATGTAATCCTAGTAGCAGAACTTTAATGAAGAAGTAGGATGGAACTTTAATAAGATTATGTCATTTCCAAGTGAGACCCAAAAAATTAAGCCAAATTTGAGCGAGTACTGAGGAATCCCATTGTTTTAAAACAGCCCTGTCAGGAGAGCCCTAATAAGTCCAAGGAAGTGAGGAACCCTCTGGAGGAGGTATCATAGAAAATAAGTTGACTTGAGAATAATCACAGCAGAGCTTTTTTGTTTGTTGTTCTGTTGGGTTTTTTTAATACATCAAGGTGAAAGAACTAGATTATGCAGATGCAAGAATAAAATTAAACTTTTTGTCTAAGCCAAGAAGCACATTTCCTAACATTTGGAACTCCATGAATCAAATTTCCAGTAAAAAGTCATATTGCTCCTACAGACAGCTAAAATACTTTTATCAAACGCAATTTGGTAATCTGATTTAACAAGCCCTATTATCTACAGAACATCCACTGCCATTAGTAGCTCCATTCATTTCAAATCACTTTGTACAACCAAAAAAGGGGTAAAATTAAGAGACACCTGTTCAGTTGTAACCAGAAGCATGCATACAACTTACACTGACTTTTTCTTTCAATTTTATTCAAATGTATCTACAATCAAATCCCATAGTATTTATATATAAATGGTTCGGCACACAAGACTACTTAGAGAATATGAAAAAATATTTTTTATAAACAAATAAATACAGCAATAGGTTCAGTATTATGATCTTACAATAAAATATTAGGCTTTGTCATAACAATGGAGACAAATGCCCACACTGAGAAACTTCCATAGAGATTACCCAAATACTCAGGCTGTGATTTTATAGCATGGCATTTTCAATGGTTATATCACTAAATAACAGAAAACTGAATTGCTCTTGAAATCAAACAAGGAAAAAACTTGTCTTTGTGTCCTTGAAGCCACTTGCTTCATGCAACTCTCCCTACCCATTACTTCAGTTACTGAAAGAAGGCATTGGACAAATTTGCAGTGAAGGTATCAAAAGAGAGAGATAACTGCACTAATAATTCATGTCTTGAAGTAAGAGGAAAGGTGCCCTCAAACTCAGTAAGAAGGAACACTCCAAAAGAATAGACAGACTTCATGATCTTGAAGAAATAATGCTAGTTTGCTCGCTACTGAATACAACAGCAATACCAGTTTCTCTCTTCTGATTTCCCTTGACATGATGTCCTGAAAGTTACTGGTGTATTTTTAATTCCTTCAGAGTTTAAAGAAATTGCTAAACTGCAACAAAAGTGTAAAGAACCCCAAGTCTAGGAGGTATCATCCCATTCCTCACCAACTCCTTAAACCAGGGATGGAATAAAACAAAGATGTATGGGTGAAATAAAACACTACTTTGCCGTCTCAGATAAATAAGTGACAAAAGGGGATTTTATGAGATCTTTCTCTCACAACTCGTATTTTAGACTGCAGAGTCATATAGTACAGCCAGTTAAAGGGCAACAGCAATAGCCAAAGTTGCTAGGTTTGGCTCAAGATCTGAGCCATTTGTTCCCCGGTGTGCAGAGTTGAGAGAATATTTAGTATCTTGGCACCTGCTGTTAGCGGCTACGTTAGGGAATTTAAAATTTAATTAACCTTCATGGTAATCCATACACGATGTAATGTAAGTTCAAAAAGACCAAGAAGAAAAATCAACGTTTTTATTTTCCTTACCGTTCTCCTTGTTAATCCATGGACAAAAAAAAGGTGCCACATTTTCATGTAGCTAGTTGTTTGGAAATGGTTTACAACATAAGCAATTTGTTTCTTCTGAATTGGGAAGAATCCCATGACTAGCATGTTTGCTCTTTTCCTAAAGCATAAGGCCACACAGCTGACAGCAAAACTATCTAGAATTTCAAGGCCATCCCGTTCCTGCACCTCTGACAGTACTGTGAGGTGAAGTTCCCTGAGGCTCCACAGCCCTGCTAAAGAGATGCTATTGCATGGGTGATTCATTATGCCTGTAGTTACGCTAACAGAGCATTAGAAAATGTTTTGAAGCCCCTCTTCCTACATAAGTGCCTTTTAAAAGTAGTAATTTACAAGCAAAATGGATAAAAAGTAAAAACGTAGGGTGGCATATGGCCAAACTTTTGACTTAATTTCACCACGGGTTGCTTTTTATTTACAAGGGGCTAATCCCCTCTCAAACTACACAATAGAGCAGCCATTGGCAAAGGCAGGCAGATAAAATTGGCATGCCTCTGTATTGTTCTTGCTAATCTGAACCATTAACAGAGGGGTGAGAAGGCTAGTTTTGTCATTTAAACAGGCTTAAATCCTTTCTCCAAATGAGCTTTTGTCTACATAGAAGAATGTACCTAGGAAATTTAAGGGGCTTCTGTTAGTGTTGCATTCTCAAGTAGACTTGGCTACAGGAATACCAACCAGTTTATTTGGCCCTCATACTGTAAATGCAAGAATGATTTCCACCTGTCAAAACCAAAAGGGCTTCAATCTGATTAAATTATTCTAAGAGGTGAAACAGGATGAAATTATAAAGTGCTAAGAAGCAAGTTTTTTGAAATCCTGATCTGCACCTGGGCAACTAAATCTCCATTTATACAGGTGCTTTTCAAATTGGATTTGAACCTTTGAATTCCCCGATTCGTCCCCTGAAAAACCACAGAAGTTCAAATAACTAATGAAATTCAGAGACAGAAAGGCTTAAAATAGTTTCAAGCTGTGAAGTAAGACCTAAGACTAACTATGTTCTTTGATTCATTGTTGATGCGACATATCAAGCATAAACATAAGTTGCACAACCCAAATGCAAGAGGTCATAGGGTAGTCGGTAGCTAAGTAATTATTTTTAGCACAGAAGAGGTCATCACCTGGCCCATAAGCACCATACATAGCTGAAAACCTGGGGAAAATAATGTATAGGTTAGCATAATCTGGTTTGGTTTTGCTTTTTACCTGGCACATCTTGCACAGATATTCAGCGTGACCTTTGCTTGAGGCTCGGCCGTATGAGCACTTCGAGTTTGATTGAATTTGCTCCCAGAAGACATCACACTTGTGACTCCTTCCATTCTTAGATCATCAAGATCCTCTGCAACAAGACAGAACGACTGGATGAACAGACAATTAAATTTTGTAGCAGTAAAGGTGCTTCACCTGTAGAATCACTAAAGAATAGAACAACTGAAAATTCAGGAAGAAAACACACAGTGACTTGTATAAAAAAATGAAAACACATTTTAAGAGATTTAATTTGTATGTATTATCATCCTGTTCCTTGAATAATATTCAGTACCATTTCTACTTCAAACAGTGCTGCATATTTTTTCAATCTTTATTTCTGATTTATTTATAAAAATCTTGTCAACAAGACATACTGTCCAATAACATCATTTGACATTGGGCATATTGTATTTGAAGATAAAACATATTTTTTTTAGTGTAGGCTCCTGCTCTTGTGTTTTTCATCATCACTTAGCAATAAAACAAAATTGCTAAAGTGAAAGTACTAAAACCCAGAAAAATGTGACATGGATACAGAGATCACATGGAAAGATAATGTGCATACTTAAACCCACTATACTGCTGTAATATCTAGGCAACTCATAATAATAACTGGATTTTGGCTACTGTAAAATCATTCCCATTTTGCAGGAAGGGAGCTGAGCGTCTCAGAGATTTTTTTTGCCCAAGATCACACCGGAATAGTGTAGCTCAATTAGGCTGTAAACAAATTCTCTTGGTTTACAGTAATGACATTCTTTAGAGATAAACTGTACATTTTTTGCTAACACAAAATAGGCAGTTCTGTACACCTAATGTATCTATAAAACCCAATTTTAATTTGTTTATAACTTACTTAGGTTCTAGCTGAAAGGTAAACAAGCAAAACATTGACTAGACTGCAATTAAATGAGCATCAACCATTCCATATACTGACTGATGCATGTGGCTTATGGTATACAGTATATGATCATCTAATAAAAATATCTTTCACATAATATATACATATGTGTTTTCATATATTTCTGTTTACAAAAGAAACCTGATGTTAAAGGATCTGAGTGGTGCAGAAAATGCATACAGACAGACTAAATCCCAACACCAGATGGGGAAAGATTACAGAGAACTTTAAAATCAGAAAAATGTTCAATTAGAATTTAAAATACATAAGTAGTCATTATAGACACACAGTAGAGTACCAGGCTTCTCTTCATAAACAAAAAGAGTGAGATACAATCCCTGGAATCATTACCTCAAAAATTTCTCCTTGTCCTCTATGATTCATAGACACTGCTCTTACCACTTCAAACTCTGGGCAGAATGATCAGATTGTCAGGATTATGCCACACTCTTTCGGCAATATGCCCATTTCAATAAGCATCATCCAAGAACAGCAAGGCTAAACTTAAATTATTTTTTTTACTAAATTCCTAGAACTAGAACTTTTTTATCTGTAATGTTTTATTTTACTGCTTAAGAAAACTCTCCTCGCTCCCAAAACTCATTGACTTGGTGGTGCCAATCAAAAGTTCCACTGAAGCTTCTGGCATCAATGTACATAATTTCCACACTTTAAAAAAATTTTATTTCATCTATGGCTAATATACAAACTAATTCAAAGGACTTGGAAGGATATATGATAAATAATTAATTACGAAATCAGTCATCTATGAGTCATTTCAGAAAAGGTATATTACATATTCGGAACACATTATGTATTCTAAAAAATACAATTAATTGTGCTTTAAAGATGTGTGAGAAGTTCCATATTTTTAAACAGATGTAAACCACTGGATAGATTACAGTTTAAATGAAATTGAAGCATATGCTCCAGGGTTTTTTTCCCCCTAAACAGATGTGATTTCTTTAAATGAGGTTTTCAGCTGTTCTCTGCTTGATTAACTTTTGGCTCTCTGATGACTACAACCATTTCAATAGAGCAATGACAAGGGCTGCCCTCGATCATACTTTTTGTATTTGAATATGTATATCAAAAGCATGCCTTTTTCCATTTTTAGCCCACTACCAACATTTTTCTCTCAAGAAAATTAAGTTAAACTCTGTGCAAGAAACAAGGATTTCAGAGGTGCCTATAGTGCTAACAGACAGGGAGGCAAAATATTATGCAGTATTGATTTATTGTCACATGCTCTTAGACCAGTAACAGTAATCTGCATGCTAAAATGCAGGGATATTTATTTTAAAAACCTACATCATATACAATTGTTCGTTTTTCTCAAGGAATTTAATTGATCTAATTCATAGAATCATAGCATCATCAAGGTTGGAAAAGACCTCTAAGATCAAGTCCAACCGTGCGCGTTACAACCTCTAACCACTTAACTGTCTCCCGAAACACCACATCTACCTGTTCTGTGAACACCTCCAGGGACAGGTGCCTCCACCACCTTGTTGAGAAGCCTGTTCCAATGCTTCAATCTTTCCGTGAAGAAACTTTTCCTAATATCCTATCTGAACCTCCCCTGGCAGAACTTGACCCCATTTCCTCTTGTCCTAATCACTGGTCACTAGGGAGAAGAGGCCAACACCCACCTCACTACAACCTCTTCTCAGGTAGTGGTAGAGTTATGTAGTAGTATGTAGCCTCGTCTCCTCCAGGCTGAACAGCCCCAGCTCCCTGAGCCTCTCCTTATAAGGCCTGTTCTCCAGACCCCTAACCAGTCTAGTTGCCCTTCTCTGCACCTCCTCCAGCACCTCAATGTTCCTCCTATACTGCAGTGCCCGAGACTGCACACAGTGCTCAAGGTGTGGCCTCACCAGGGCTGAGTAGAGGGGCAGGATCACCTCCCTGGTCCTGCTGGTCACAATATTCCTGATGCAGGCCAGGATGGTGTTGGCCTTCTTGGCCACCTGGGCACACTGCTGGCTCATGTTCAGCTGGCTGTCAATCAACACCCCTAGGTCCCTCTTTGCTGGGCAGCTCTCCAGCCACTCCTCCCCAGTTCAGCATTGGATGGAATTTATCCATGGCAAAAAGCTGTTAATATTCCTATTAGAAAGAGAAGTGTAACCCAATCTACCAAATCTAAAAAATAACTGCAGCATTTGATGTTATTGTGCTTCTGCTTCAGTATTGAAGGATCTCAGTTCATTCTGGATGCCTCGAATCTGCAGTGCAGATATTGCACTTTCCTCTCACTAAAGCAACTGGGCTTTGAGAAGCTGCCTGGTTCCCAATAGCCATAACTTTGGATGGGAATTTTGGAGTCATGAGCAAGTGTATATGCCACCTGGCAATCTGTGTGATGGACCACATTCATTATTGAAGAACCTTATTTAAAAAAAAAAAAAAAAAAAAGAAAGAAAGAAACAAAAAAACCCAAACAAAAACCAACACAAAAGAAACCAAACACAAAACCAAAACAAATAAATCATATGGTAATTTTAGTTCTAAATGGTGTGTGTATATTGTCCAACAATTGTTGTGTGTTTTACAAAACAATATTTGTTCATAAATAAGGATGTTACTAAAATAAATACAATGACTGCAATAATGCACTTTAAGAATTGGAAGGAAAAAAAAAAAAAAAGGTTTCCAAAGGTTCAGATGTTTCTGTGTAACATCAGAAAGAATTGGTCTTAGCAAAAAAGGATTTCATTGAGAAGTCATTTCAGTTACAGGGTCTGGAACACTGACTCTTTTCTCTTTCATTGTACCTTTCCTAGATGAACTAGTGATGATACAGCTGAGTGCTTCAGTGGTTTTATTGAGCAGCAATGAGGTAATTCATTGAGAAAAGAGAGAAAGAAAAGCCAAGTTGATGACTGCTTATGTGATGGGAGACAAGAATACTGTGAAACTCCTCAAATCCTTTGAAAATTGTTACTTATCTTTGTGCAAAAATAAGCTGAAAGTTGACGTAAATGAAACAATCTCACTTGTACTAATACAAGTTTGTTTTTTTAATGCATGGCTGTGCGCTGTATTTCTCTGATTTAATGTTAATTTTCTGCTATTGTCTAGGGTATGTGAAGACCCTACCGTGGTCTTATAGCAATTTCCATTAAGTCTGTTACGAGTAGTAAAAAACCAACTACCTACTAGAAAACCACAAAACCTCAAACCCTTACATGTTTCTCAAATCAACAATTCACCAAAATAAATTCACACAGCTGCAATCTTCATGCATTGCTATAACAACAATACATTAAAATACTTAAAAGTAAGATAAAGATCGCAAATGTAATATAGCATAGCACAGAACCAGATGTTTTCTATATTAATAATACTGCACTAAGCTAAATTCTTTGTAATTTTTTTTAGACAAGTTTCATCCAAAAGGGAAGGGGAAAAAGGGTATCTATTTCAGCTGACCAAGAACATAGCCCAGTAAAAAGGTAACATTTTTAAACAGGATGTTTTTTGTATTTATTTACTTCCTTTCTTTTGGAGAAGGAGGGGCTCAGAAGAGGGGAAAGGGGCACTAATGTCAAGTATTCTAGAAATGGTGCAAGATTTCTTCATGTCTTGTGATGAGAGGGTGTGGAATCATTTTACAAACACCTAGAAGACATGCCCACCATTTACTTTAAGGACAGAGCTCTTCTTATGCAAAACTCCTATCAAATGCAGTGAAATTCTGTTACACAGAAGGCTCTGATAATCAAGTTGTGTGCTACATTGTTTGATATAATCCAGTCACTTTTGTCTCCTTCCTCCATTATAAAACATGCAGTAATTTCCCAGGAGTAATTCGAGAGATATAAGCTGCAAAGCTGGAAAAAGTCCCAGTTCATCATTAGTGAGGTTATGACAGCTCAGAATTTGTCTGTTCAGTCTAATGCTAATGAAGCACTAAATGTTTTCATGTGAGAGTAAAAATTTCAGATAATTAATTCTGATTATGTTCTCAAAGGGCACAGGTCAATTCTAATGTATCAATAAAATGAAGCCCCTATTTCTGAAGCCATGTATTTCTCAAGGCAGTGTTCTTACATCATTATAGGCATCGATGTATTCTATGTGCATAGCATTGATTTGACTGAAGCACAGATTCTTAATACACGCTACTACACTACACTACAAACCCCCAAAATAAAAAGAAATCAACACAAAAAACCAAACCAACAAAACCCTACCACCAATAGCACTTCTGCTTGCATTCTAGGAATTTATGCTGTTTTGTATGTCAAAATGGAATGTTTCTTACTACATTTACCAACTCCCTATGTTTTAGATGAATTTTCTTACCAATATCAAGAAAGCCGAGTAAAAATTGCACCTTAATTCCAAAAGAACTGTTGGGATAAGCAGGAATTAAGCTTCCAGAAAAAGAATCACCATTGATTCTTCGTCATAGAACATGTGATGTTCCACTCCTGAAAATTATATTTAATTATTTCTTCACATCACTTCTACAGAAGAAAAAATGGAGTTACCTTCTGCAATACACTAGCTACAGGACATATAACTTTCTTCTTATTCAACTATGAATTTGATGCCTCGGAGTAGATGATGCTGTTAGTCTGGTACATCTTTTCTAATATATCTTCCTATTAATAACTTCAAATACCAGAATTTGGCCCAAAGCAGAATCATGCCATAGACTGCTCATGCAAAAATCATCCTAAGTAAATCCACCAAGAGACTCACTCCTTACAACCATTTTAGATTCCTGAATGCAGTATTCTGAAGACATCTTTCTTTCTAAGCATGTCAAGTTGACAATAAATTAATGGAATGTTTTTGCTTTCACTGATGGACACACACAAAATCTATTGAAACATGACACTGCTAAGTCCTTGAGTTTGCATGTCCACCTCTAGCTGTATAATTTGTCAGACCCAATCTAGCAGAATTCCCATGCCACAGTCAAGAACACAAAATCAAAACAGAACTAGAGAAATCAGCATTATTCAGAGGTACTGAAACATACAACGAGTTATAGGATCACTGAATCATAGGATGGTTTGGGCTGGAAGGGACACATTAATTACTTCTACATTTCCAGTAAAATAAAATAAAGAATATTTCACTTGTTGCACCACATTCTATAATGCGTTACTGCAATTGCTATAATTGTACAAAACTACTTGCAGTAGATTAATCATATAGAACAGAAAATCCACAAAACAACTAGAAATTCTGACCTTTGGAAGACATCTAAAGGAATGTCTTTAAATGTTTTACCTTGGCAAACTTTTTTCTTATTTGCACTTTAGGCTTAAGCAAAACAACTTCTAAAATTAAAAGCATGCTTTGATCGATATTTCTAATCAGCTCCAATTCTGATGTCATTTATTTATGCAATCAAATTATTTATTTGAATAAGCAATTCAGACCTCTGTCCAACTCTGCATTCTTAAAGAAAACCACCAAAAAAACCTTTGTTGTAATAATAGAATAAGACATGCTTAAATCAGTAGGTTTTTTCAATCATATCAAAAATATCAAAGCATTAGAAAAGAATGTATATTTAAAAGGTTTCATTTTGGTTTTAATTTCAGTTTGTTTTTCTATTTTCTAACAAAGAGGAGCCAGGCATAACATTTTTCAAGTATGTATTTGGTTAACATAGTACAGATGTTCCTTACAATATATATCCAAAATATTGAATTTTACATTACATTGCTGCTTTTTATTTATTAAATCTCTTTTGAATTAAACTGATAATTTCCATGGTGTTTATATTAGGTTTTACAAAAATTAGCTCAAATTATTAACAAATCATTTAGTAGCACACCTCACTAAACATAAAGCAACTACAGAATTTTCAAAGCCTGCTGGGAAAGATAGTAAAATGTTTAGCTTTGTATGAAACAATTTTTGGACTGAAGGCCATATTTGAATTCCTTTGCATCCACCTAATTTACATGACCAGCCCCTTCGCAGGATTAAGTTTAGCTGGATTGTCAAGAGGCCAGTGGAAATTCATACACCTTCTATTGAAATGAAGTTGAGGCAAACCATAAAAATTATGAAGAATCTTATGCCAAACACTTCCAATAAAACTGAACTTTCCAAAAGTTTTCTTGTGACAAATTATTAGTACTAGCATGTCTGGAGTGCCAGTTATTAAAGCATCTGTACGTATTCCTCCATAAACCTATCTAGATCAAGGATCTCTACAGTGAAAACATCTCTCTTCCCAACTTTTTTTTGTTGTTTTTTTTTTTAATTAAAATGATAAAATTCTAAATGTAGTCAAACACCTTACTTGTCCTTCAGGGAATCTTCTTCATTAAGAGAAAACACACTAAGAAGCAAGATGCTTGTACAGCTTAAATTTTGTTCCATTAAAACAAACAAACAAAAAAGCACTTTTCAGCTAAGCACTATACCCAAATGCACCCAGGTGCACACCAAATTATTAGTAAAGTCCCAGTTAATTTGGAGAGTCTTCTATGAGTGAACTCAGACTGGGCAGTTTGGGTAGGCAGAGAGAAAGTAAAGAAATCACTAAACTGTCACACAGTTAGCAAAACACACTTAAGTGTGTTGTATGCGAAAGTTCACAGTAAACTCTATGTGCATTAAAGTCCTGACTGAAACAGTAATATGTCAGCAATTCTATGATAATCACCAAAACTCTTAGATAATATGCTAGAAGAAACAAGATGAGGATCTTTGTTACTGCTCTTCAAACTTCTACCTAGCTGCAAAAGGACAACTGCCTTCCTTGTTACCACTGCTGTAAATGAAAGATAAGAATAAGATGGCATCCAACAACTGAAGCTCTGCTGTTCCAGTTCCATCCCTCTATCAACTTGCATCAACTTTGC
Organism: Chaetura pelagica; assembly: GCF_000747805.2. Taxonomy (NCBI): domain Eukaryota; kingdom Metazoa; phylum Chordata; class Aves; order Apodiformes; family Apodidae; genus Chaetura; species Chaetura pelagica. The sequence goes on along the minus strand of NW_009952893.1, from coordinate 4,695,186 downwards.
TTTGTCCTGAGAGAAGATCATCTGTTTTGTATCACTATCCCTATTTTGGCCAGACACTGGGACATCTGGAAGACTGCACTGTCTACACTCAGAGAAGCAGACACAGAGTTGGATATCATCAGCATACCAATGGCATAATAGCTGACAGCACATGCTCTTCCTCACTCATTGATTAAATTCGTATCACTGATGTCTTTTGAGAGAAGGTAGAACAAAATTTTTTAATATAATTTTCTCTCTCCAGCTGGGTCAGGCAGATGAACTAGCAGGTATGTCAAAAACATCCCACACATCCAATAAGATTAGCCATGTAATAAAGCTCCAAATAAACCACACAGCTTTTCAATACTGTGGTGTTTTTTTTTTCTTTTACTGAATAGAAGTAAATACTTTCAAAAGAAACAATTGGTTACTCTGTAGTTGGGTGTTTTGTATAGGTGCCTCTTAGTCTGTTAGGTTGTTTTGTGTAACCTACCCCGTTACACTAGGAGTCCACTGCACTAGGAGATTATGTTTGTTCATGTTTTTGGTTTGCACAAGAGAAAATAAGGAGATTTGTGGTTTTGCAACAATTCTTGCACAGGCATTCTGCAATGCAAGCCAGAGAGCCAGCTCAAATGAAAAAAAATTCCAGTGCTACATGTAACACACATGATTGCTACACTTTTACTGAATATCGCAGGACAAGATTACTGCCTAAATAACAAATCAGGCATTGCATGTTAGCTCATGCCTGTTGTCTTATACATCACAGAGATAAACTTGCTCTTACTCAGCACTACTTTATCTTCTTGCTGTGAATAAGAAGCACACATTCCTCCAGAAGATCTCATTTCAGAATTATAAAACCATCTTGTAAAGAAATCAGAGAATGTTACATGACAATTCTGCTTCTCAAGACATGGAAAGGTTAATCATGACTCCACTGAACTCAATTAGAATTTACCATTGACTCCACAGACTAAAAATTTATCTAAAATACTGCAAATTTCTCTCTTTTGGATTTTAGCTCCCTGAGATGAGAGCTGTGAAACTCCACAAGATCTTGACATGAGTTCACTTACGAGTCCACAGCAGTGGAATATGAGCCACCACATCCTCTGGTGGTCACTGTATGCCATCCTCTGCAGAGAATAAAAACTGCAGGCTAACCATTCAAAGCAATTCTATCAATTGAGAGGAAGGCAGAGATCCTAGAATAGAAAGCCAATTATCATAGAATGATTAGGGTTGGAAGGGGCCTAAAGATTGTCTAGTTCCAACTCCCCTGCCACGGGCAGGGACGTGTTCCACTAGACCTAGCTCAAAGTCCCATCCAATCTGGCCTTGAACACTTCCAGGGAGGGGGCACCCACAACAGGAAACGGCAAATGTTCCTCAAGAGTTGCAAAAAACAAGGCTGAAGGGAACATAAAACCTTAGGAAGCACAATCTTTGTGTTCTGGGAAGAGGCAAAGGGTACATCACATCACAGGAGATAAATGACTAATTCACTATATTTTAATTTTCAAAAAGAACTATCTGTGTTGAATTCCTAGAGCACAAGTAGTTTGACTGACCAATAAACGAAAGGAAAATGAGGTCAAATTTGCAGTACAAACTAGATCAACAGAGGAAAAAAATAAATCAATTTTAAAAGTGTAAACTGAAAGCATCTTCAATAACACACAACAGAAGAGACCTATTTCAAGCAAAAAGAAAACAGGTAGCATTGCACCAAGAGTAAAGTTAGGTCAACACAAAAAGGCCAAGAGATTCATTGTTTTCAGCCTTCAGATGCATCAGCAAAGCTCACTGGCCCTGAAATGCTATTAGCTCAGGTGGTGAACAAATGAGGTCAGACTCCAAGGGCCTGACCAGCGGTCACTGAGAGTGCAGTTCTGTAATTCAGTAGCTCGTTCCTAGTGACAAAGAAAGTCCCACTTATTTCTCTGTTCTTTTCCCCTTTTCACCCTTTCCAGTGACACTAGTGCTTGATTTTTACTCTTGTGCAAGCTCATTTAGGGGAAAAATACTGTTATTGCTGAGAACTCTTGCATCTGGCTTACTGAGTTGCATTGGTACACCAAGGGGTCATAGAAAGATTAAAATAAGTTTAAAGGGAACAAGAGGAGCACACAGCCCTGTGTGGAGGAACAGAGGGGGAAGTAGGACCACATTCTTTCATTAAATAAATAAATAAATAGATCACATTCAGTTAAGCTCTGTCCATCTCCCAGAATCATATCCCAAGAGGTAAAAGCTTTAGTTATTTAAGAAAAACAAACAATACAGAATCTGAACATGTTGCTATAAGACTAAAAGTACTGGGGGAGGGGGATAAAATAATCAAAATATCAGAAACAAAAGTAGGAAAGACCTAATTTTTACACTGATGGAAGGATACACTATATGCAACTCACCTCTGCTGCTTAGAACCTACTGCAATTTTGCTTTTTTCAAAATGCCAGAATCAATGTATTAGGAAAGCATTCCTAATATATTAACAAAATATTATTCTTATTAGTGTGTGTTAACACATTAAAGGTATTCTTTTGGATATTTTAAAAGAATGCATTGCATTTGCCAAGTAATGACTGCCTTTCTGTTTTGGGGTTTATTATTATTGTTGTTGCTGTTATTATTAGTATTATTATTATTAAACTGGGTAATGCCAAGCTGATATAATCTAATATGACTGAACTGGTAAATAAACTGGAGCATGAGAAATGGATTAAGATCTCTTGCTGTCAACACAGTGTCTGATCTTCTCTCACATTTTCTTCATCTGTTTTAGAGTTCCTGAAATATGGTCATGTACATGAACTAAATGAATTCTGATGTTCTGATATTACTGTATAAAAGTTTTTTTAAGTGAATACAGATTTAATGGATGAGTCTTGCTCTACCAAAGGCTGAAAGAAAACCTGACATTGCAGCTACTTTGAAAGTGGTCATTGATGTGCTCAAAGAAATTTTCAAAACTAGTAACTTACCAGTTTCACTATCATGGATACACATATTCTTCTGAAACTAATGTTATCTAATTAATTTGTAACTAATTAATTTGCTCATCCACATTGATGTCATATCAATTCAACTGCATTCCTCCTTTCAGTTTCCCAAAATAAAGTAAACCATTTTTAACACCTGATAACACTTCAGCAGGTCACAGATATAGTTCTTCAGCTCCCAAATGACATCCTCAATTCTCTGCGTACACTCAAAGTTCCCTTTTAGATGAATACCCCAAAACAGTCCTGAGCAAGCAGCTCTCCTGGCTGGCCAACACTCTTACTGTTGTTCCCTATCAACTGAGCAGCTTAGTTTGTAGACTTCCTCATAACCCTCTCAGTAAGCACTCTTGAGTAGACACCCATAGTAGCTAACGTAACATCCCATCACACCAGTGAAAGTCTCCCATCTGTTTAAAGTTCTATTCAGGTATCATCTACTTACAAAACATTTATGTTACTAGTTAGAAATTATGTCAAATATAAACAAACTAAACCAATATAATTCAAACACATTCTAAAGAACAGGTTACCAGAAACAGGCACTGGTGGAATAATTATGATGTTTATAAAATCTGGAAGTTCTCACAGAAGAGTTTTGATTCCTTTAGCAAATACATTATTCAAAAGCCTGTTCAGCAATACTTTTGAACATCTCAAGAGACATTAAATTTTCAAAAATGAAAAAGTAACTACAGCTCAGCAGCTAGACCTTAACAATATTTTGTCTCTGGTAACTTGACATATACTTAGAGCAAATGTCACAAAACAAGTATTATTTTTATCAGATCATTATGTGAGTATTCATAAAAAACTGCAACAAGAAATGTACCCTAATTTGTGACTGACATAACCCAGTTGCTATCCATTTCCTGAAAAAGTCAGGAAAATTAGTTCCTCTCAGAGATACTAAAATATGTCCAATAATTTTTCTCTCCTTCTAAAGGCATCCAAGTAAGCAGGAAAACCATTTGATAAAATCCGCCACAAAGTTACATTTCCCCATGAAGCCAAATGCAGAAATAGGTCTGCAAACTATTGTTCCTTTGCACATGTAATAATGGCAACCATTCAGTCAGTTTCTGAGTATCCTAAATAAAATATAGAGTAATACACTTACCAAAAAAAACCCTCATTTGACTTTGATGTGCTGGAGTAATCTTTTAGAGATGTGGCAGGAGAGCAAGAAGAAACAATTCCCCATGTAAGCATTAATTAAGAATGACAGTATTCTCTACTCATAGGACAGAAATGAGGATTCTGGTCTGCAGTTCAGTGTTTGAAGAGGGAAATACTTGTTCAGTTACAGCTACTTTTTTATACTATCACAGGAAAATACTACAGTGAATGGTAACTTCTCTGGAAGGGATATGCAGAACATGCACTGATCTCCCTATTGTTTTGCAGATGAAAGCAGCTGATTTGCCTTCGGGTGCTCAGAAATCTACAAGCAACCAGGGGAATGTTCCTCCATAAAAAATGTAGAATGTGCACATGGCAAGTATGGCTTATCTTCTCAATCTCAAAACTGTATGTTTTCAGTTCAGCTTAGGCAAAAAAAAAAAAAAGTTTTAGGAAAAAAATTCTTAGGCCTTCTTTTCAATTTCACATAAAAAACTTTTATGATTTTACATAATAAATTATGAGCAATAACAGATGCATCATTACTTTGGTACATCAATGTCACCACTGATGTTTCAAAACCAGGAAAAATTAAGTTGATAACATCTAGAAATGTAGTACTGTTTTGGAGAAAAAAGAACATATGTTTTTTACCTTTGTTGGAAAGGAAAAATATGTGACTATCATTTTTTATTTATGAACTCTGCCTTTAAGAACAATCTTGTATTCTTATCATTTCATTTACAACATCTTTTCAAGTTTTTATTCTCATCATATTGAAAAGAAAACAATCTCTTTATAACTTATGGCTTTAATAAAATAAGGAGAGAAACCTTTTTGAAGCCACAATTGAATTTGTCTGTCTTTGCATTTGGTTAAAAATCAAAACTGAAAAATCCTATTAGTTGCATATTTATTTATATTTAATTATTCCCAGGACTGTAAACTTTCTCTGAAGAGAATTAAAAACAATGGAATGACTATAATTCTTTTCATTTCTATTTTATTAATTCATTATTGGATACTTCAAAGATACACCATTTCTTTACAGAGAAGAAACTTGGGCAACATTGTTACCCAGAAAACAGTAAGCCAATAAATGTAACCTTTTGTGTTCAAAACTCCTCCTTCTGTCACAAAGGCACATTTTAACCTCAACTGCTCAGTCCAGGCATATATAAACTTTATGCATTTGACATCATATACATCCATATCCTATTAAATTTTCATTTATTTTTCAGCTGCATAATATCTCAGTATTTTGCTAACCATTTCCATCCTCATTCTTATATATTCTTCCAAATGCAACTCACCGCCTCTCTTCCTATGATTATACTTCCTCCAAGCAAAACCTTCCCTTTATACGCATCAGTGGCCAAACTTATATTTCACTGCACTGAAGCCAGGATTTAACTCTTTGAAGTGTGCTTCCTGTGCAGCTTTTTGTTCCAAGATAGTAAGGAGCAGTTTCACAATCCATTTAAGCTAAACTAAGTCTGTGCTGCCCCTGAAAGATGCAGACTTGCCTTTAGCTGACTGACACTTCCCATCCCTACACTAGCAGTGGTGCTAGTGACCCACAATGAGCTGGGCCAGGGAGCCCACTTGCCTGAGGGTTCGTTCTTGTTTTGGAGAGTTGATACTTGGCCCAACTCTAACTCACTCTTCAGTATCTTTGACATTTCTTGCTCAGACATGGACTGGAAAGGTGATTTTAAAATACAGCCTACTATTTTCTCAGTTCACTTTCTGGTGATATAAACCTAGTTTAATTTAATTTAACTAGGCGCATGGCTGGTTATTGAAATTAAAACAGAGGATACCACCAGGAAGGATCTTCATAGAGAATAACAATATATCTTCATCATCCTGAAACACCACTTTTTATTTCCCTTAGAATATGAAGCTGAAATCCTGTAGGCCACAATTTAAGGATATTTTAAGTAGACAGTAAAAATCAGTTTTAGGAGTTATTTTCAACACCTCTTGTTTTGGATTTAGTTTATGCAAGAAATACTGCATGATCTTGAGATCATTGCAGTAGTAGGTTACTGCAGCGACAACATACAGAAATTGACAGAACTTTCATAGCTACAAAGCAAATGGATAGAAGATAAATTTGCTCCAAAAACAGGCATCAAGTTTAAACCAACACTGCTTCCAGTCAGCAAAGAAGCAATGATAAGTGTAACAGGGACTCAGAATACAGAATTATATACAGCTTAGAATGTTAACTCATACTTACTACTACCTCATAGACTTCAAATTATTTAATGTAAAAGAAAATATAGGTCCTTATATTTAAATCTAGCATAATTCCTCTTTCTTGCATCATCTTTGTCCATGGGTATTTTTTTTTCAGATTTGGTATTTTGATGTATTCTTACTGTACTTGCCTCTCCCTCCCAGTCCTCACTAATTAGGCAAAGTATCTAGTAGCTACTTATGACAACAGAAAATAAATCCTTCAGCTGAAATGTTCCTTTAGGTTCCTTTTTCTTTATTTTCCAGAATTCTTACTGGGTGATATTATAAACAGATCATTATCCCTGATTTATCTTCTTATTAATTCTTCTGTTTTTTAATTTCTCATATCCTGAATTCTTTTCAGTCTCCATCAACTCCCACTCTACCACTTCTCTTACCTTATAGCCTTTGTTATGTTTTGCCTCTTTCTCGTCTTTGCTATATTAATAGTCAAAATGTCCTACATAGAATAATACTTACTGGCAGTATATTCACATACAAAGAACAGTATCTTCTTGAATGTTGAGTTCATTAAAGAAAACACAAGAAGAGAATCTGGTAGTGTTACTTTTGGTGTCATCAGGTGCCCTGCAGTTGCTACAGCGATGTCCCTAAGCTAGCACTGAACTTGCAAACTCAAGGTATTGTGTGCCACACCAACCCTGTGAATCACAGCAACAGCTAGTGAGCTTCTTGGTCTGCTCAAAATTGCTACCTGCATGTCACAAAAGCTGGCATTGCTAGCGGTATCTGACTTGGACTGCTTGAAGCTACCCTTTGTTTGCAGGGCAGTCACAGCATTTACTGCAGTGTTCATCATTTAACCTGATCAAAGTTCTGTCATGTAATTTGTTAAGACAGCAATCAAAGTAGACAAATGAGATTCTTGAAATTGTAGGTGGGATGAACAGCTGTTTAGAGGTGTTTTTAATTATTTTTTGTTTTCAGTCTCTCTTCTCATTTTTGTCAAGGCTGTCAAAATCTGATTTTGAGTACAGCAAGAATCAGCAGTTACCTTTCTGAGAAGTCTTGTTCCCCTTCTGCTTCGCTATAAATGATGACTTACTTCACTTTGTTCTTTCTTCATGTTTATTCTTCCTCCATCACCCTTTTTGCTTTTAGCAATGACAACCATTCAAAAAAAAAACTATTCCAGTTCAATTTAATTTTACAAAACAGAAAACTCTGGAATCTCTTTGCATGCTACACACTATTAGAATGTCATGCCAAGTTGCAGCCTTTTAACATATGTTGAATCATTTTCAAGCAAGAACAGGTAACAAAGTTTGGATTTTGCTATGTTATTGGTAGAGTAGAATTAATGGTTGGACTCAATGATCTTAAAGGTCTTTTCCAACATAAGTGATTCTATGATTCACTGTTTGTCATATTATTTACTGATTCCAGCATTTAAAATTATACTTCTGATTTTTAAATTAAATGTTGCACTAGATACCCTGTTCAATGGTAAGAGCACACAATAAAATTAACATTCTGCCAGTCAGGAAAAAAAAAAAAAAAAGAAAGAAAGAAAAAAGTAGAGGTAGCTTTCTATAAGCAGAAAACCTAATGAATATTGAATTCTTATGCATTTGTGTTACATCCCAATTAATTCCTTCATGTTAATTTCAGCTGTTTCCCTCCATATTTCTCACAGTATCCTCGCCCCAGTAATTCTGCCCATCTTCCTTCTTTTTCTCTTCCTCATTAACTCAAACAGCTTGTCCCAAATTGCTGGAGCAAGTCATTAGATGCTTTATTTGATTCAGAGCCATAATACTGATCAATCTTCAACAATACCCCTTTAGTTTGTAGCAAAGCTTCAGGGTGGTACTAATGAGATTGTTTTCCATCCAGACACCAATTCTGAGGAAATTGGAAGAAATTTTATATATTAGAGACCTGTCAAATTCTGTTTGAAATTTGCCAGCAGCTTTAAAAATTATTAGGACTAGAACTCAAAGACAGATGGGTACACTTTATAAAAACTTGTAAGTGGGCAGAAAACTAGACTCACAGGAAACCAAAGGCTGAAAACTTAGAGAGAGAAAAATCTATGCAGAGGGTATACAGAGGATATCATTACTGGTGTACACTAAGCTAAGCTCATTGGTTCACAACTATGTGACTGTCAACATTTCCACCAGTTAAATACATACTGGATAAAACAAGCATCTCCCTTTTAATCTGATTTCAGTGGTCACAATTTCATAGGCTTTTGTCCTTGAATTATCGAACAGTCTCTGACAGACTCACCCTGCTTGATGTTGCTACCAACCAAAACCATCTTACCCTCCTCTGACTGACCCTGCTGCTCTCCTAGGCAGGAATAGGCTTCCTTAAAGCATTGGGCTGAAAACAACAGTGATTCAAAAGCTGATTTATAGGCAGATCAGATGTCTCTGCCCTGGAGGCTTCCATATCCATTAAAGGTGCAGAGCAAGGCAGATGGCTGAGGGTGGCAATAACTTCAGCCAACAATCTCCTGCTGCAAGTCAGTCAGAAGGCGAACAAGAACCAATGTATTTATTTATTTATTTATTTATTCTGCATGCCCTTTTTCATTCCTTCTCTAAGCTAGTAGGTATTAAAACTCTTCAACTCCTGTCTGTCTCCAATCATTTTCCTCTCACTTTTTCCAATGTCCTTCTCTTCTGCTGTGTCCTCTGTGAGATGAGGGTGACTAGAACAGACAGCCTTTATACCAAACTGGGATAGTTCACTGGATACACACTGGACACTTCTGACAGAGACTTGAAAGAACTCAAAAGGAAGTAAGTGGTGCAGACAATGTTCACTTTGACCTGATCGCATGGGTCAAAGGTACCTGGCTCCTTTTATGTCCATAGCTGTTATGGGCCTGCAAATACCTCATCACAACCATTCATGTTAATTCAGTAGTCTGAAAATTGCAGCACTAGTTCAAGTAATTCTGTTCCCAGATAGTTCTCAACCACAAAATTCATCTACTGTCATGTTCTTAATCTTAGTTAATTCTTCACCTGGTTTTGGTTTTAAACAACTTGAAAATTTTGGTGTAAAGTTGTAAATATCATTTCCTTTACCACCTACCTCTCAGTAGAGACAATAATATACTGAACTGTAACCTTCTAGGTACTCCACTGCTACTAGACTGCAAAAATAACAAATATTAAAAAGCATCATGTATTCATTCACTATCATTATTTTGCCATGTGGGCAGCTTCTAAATCCACTGCAGTGCTTTTTTTTTTTTTTTTTTTTTTTTTTTTTTTCTTTATTTCTCACCTTGTCATTACTTTATTTTCTTAGTATCCTTTTGTGAGAGGCTTTGACAAAGGTTTTTTTATGAAAGCCCAAGTAAGCCATATCTACCAGCACTCCTTAGCCAGTATTTTGCCAACACCTTCACAGAACCATAGCTACATAAACAAAAAGGAAAAAGAGCTGCACTCAAGCCTAGTCATTAGAACAGTCCCCTTTTTATAGCTTTCTAGGGAGAAAAATAAACTTGACATCACTATGCACATCTACCTTCTAAAAAAGGGTAAACCACCCCCCAAAGCCCCCCATTCTAAGATGCTTGGTTTACTAAATACATAGAGAAAAAAAGCAGTGATTAAATATTTTGTGTTTGAGCCCAATGTTATAGTTCACATCCTAGCCACCTATTTCTTATCAGAAGCTGTGAAATATTTATACAGAAATCCTTCTAATGTCTTCTTTCTCAAATCTGGGCCTAATAACTAGCTAACTAAAGATTAATCAGACTGCATAGGTAAACGCATAGAAAAATGTAAATACCAATTTTTAAATTGGGTCATACCACTTGAAACAAATTTTCTAATCAATTAAAATTTTCTTAGTTTTAATTTAAAATAAGCATTTATTTTAAATAGGGTATTTTCTATTTTTATTACACAAGAAGCTAGGTGAAAAATAAGTGCTGGGCTCTGTAACACTTCAAGTAAAGATATTGTAGGAAAACGTTCCATGGGGGTTAATGACATTGGGATGTTACATACCAGTAATGTTATAAACCTGTAATTGCCCATGTTGCAAAACAAGAAAATACTTACATATTTCTAACTCTTGACAATCCTGGAATGGCAGGGTACAAAAGAATTGCTCTGATGTATGCTGATAAAAATGTGTAGGTCAGGGGAAGTCAACAGGCAAAAAAAAGAACTTACTGACTATTCCCAATGAGACACTAAACATGCTTATAAGCTCCTGAATACTGTTATATCAGAGTCATAAATAAACTTCACATACAGGTGACTTGAAATAATGCATAAATGTGATGTTACACCACTAGGAGTCAGAGTCTAACTTAAAGTTGTAAACCTCCTGAATTTTACTTTTGTGGCAAAGATACAAGAAATGCAGTTTTGCTTTGCATTCACAGTTTCGTCAGCAGAAACCTTCCTTGTATTAAATGGTTTGGTAAATTCTGGCAGCTTCCCTTTGATACAGAATGATTACACCAAAAAAATATCCTTTATTTCCCAGCCAAGATCTATTTATTTTTTATTGGGCAGGCTGCCTTGAAGGATCAATGCAATGCCTAGGGAGTCTATGTACTATATAGTCTCTTTCTAAATTTCAGCTCGTTTTGTTAACTGCACGTGCAAGGGGACAATAGCTGAGAGCTCATCCTCTTAAAATGCATAAAACCACAAATAGCAATATTTGCTATTCTGTTAAGGAATGCCTCTTTAGAGGTGAAAAGAGCTCATACTTTCCAGAATTGAGCAACTGTTCTGGACCACTGAAAACAGAAATGTAGTTTGATGATCAACAACAATATTCCAAGGCAAGATTGGATGGGGCTTTGAGCAATATGATCTAGTTCAAGGTGTCACTGCTCACTGCAGGGGTTTGGACTAGATGACATTTAAAGCTCCCTTCCAACTCAAACCATTCTATGATTTTATTATTCCAGGTCCTCATCTCTTCTTTTAGGAAAAGCAATTCTGAGCTGATAATAAAAAGATAACTTTGGTGTTACCTGTTCTGTATCTCACACATGTTTCATGTTAGTATTTTTTTTAGTTGACAAAAAATATTATTGTTTTGTATCACCAAAAGTGCTTCCGTTGTAAAGGTCTTCACACTAACTGTGGATGACTGATGTTCAGCTGCCCCTGTTCATCCTTTCAGCTATATTCAAAAGTATTGTATCATTAAGATTAAACATCTTTCATTCAAAAAATACTAGGTTTCCTATACTTCTACCCAAGCCAGAACAGATTTGCTTCTGCTTTCCTACACAGCAGCAATCATTTTGGTAGGTCTGCCTCAGAGGCAGTGACATTGGGACCTGTTTGTTACTAAGAGAAAGCCTACCTGGCATCAGTCAGCATCTGCCTCAGAGCACAGGGCTTTGGAGTCTCCAAGAAGCTAGAGGTCTGCAGTTAAGCAAAGCTCTAGCTCTAACCAAAGATCAGGTCTACATGCTGCACACTTAAGTCGAAAAGCTATTATAACCCTGCCTCCTAACTGCAGAGTTTAGGCACGAATCATGCTTGTCAATTCTGAGATAGGTGGCCCAGGTCTCTAATTGCACAATCCACACAAGGGCTGCCCTTGAGCCACAGATCCTGCCAGTCCCAAGTGGCTCCTCCGTGAAATCGACATTCTTGTCAATTTCACAGCTACTATTAGCAGGGAAACTGACAGGAGTGTCAATTTCCCCAGCCTGCAGCAGGGAATTGAGCTTTCTCAGACAAGGAACAAATTTAAAAATTCCTGTTTCAATTGACTTGGAACAAAACTTTTAAGGAGGAAAAAATAAAAATGTCTGCCTTTCAGTCCCCTTTAATACTCACACTTCTTCTTTCAGGCGTGCCTAAATATGCATGTGGATTATAAATGTCACCATTTCAAAACTAAATTGCTTTGAAAAAATAGCCTGCCACTTTCAGTGATCACCAGGGTACAGAGAAATATAGATGATGAAAATCCTTACCACAGGAAAAGGCCTAGCCATTTATTAACAACAAACTAAGAGAATGCTACAACATTCATTCTTAAACTGTAATTCCTGACTTCAATTTTATAATTTTACAGGAACCCTCCCATTCAGGACAACATCTCAGGAATAATACCCTACCAGCAGTAATAAAGAAAGCAAAAACCTGTAGTCACAGAAGAGATGATACATACATACATATTACATACATACTTGTATCACAAACTACTCTGCTGGAGATTACTCAATGTCATTCATATATATGCACTGAACTTCAGCTGGAAAAGTGATGTATATTTTCTGCATAATAGAGACCATGATTCTGCAGGCTACTTCATCTGATTCTGCAGATTCTGCAGATTTAATTCAGTCATCTCCCTGAAAAAGTTATTTAAGATAAAGACATTTGTGACAAGGACAGCTTCAACTGCTGAACAGCTTCCATAGTACAACTGTTTTCTGGTTTATTGTAATATTAATAAAAAATTGAATTTCAGCTTATTTTTCATTATTTCTTGCACCTCTCAAAAGGAATTTAAAAAAAACCCATACTTTTTTATTTAGTCCATTTTTCTAAAGGTTAGAAAATATGTTTACCCATGTTAGGAAAATTAAGTATCTATTTCACTAAGCAGTTCTTACACTCCAGACATGTATGAATCCAAAATTTTATAGCAAATCATAAGAACTTCACTCCTATCAGTCATTTTATCGACACTTGTGTGGAAAACCCAGCCAATGTGGCCTGCTTATCAGTGTCTCAAAACTTCAAATTCATCCACAATTGGTAAAAACTCTTCAGGTTAGCAGCTTACTCTGTCTATAAAACCAGAACACAGACAGGTGTATCCTATCTGGTGAATGTTCCTCTTCTACAGAATGCATTCTTCTCAAAGGCTCTAGTATTAGACAATTAACCAATTTTATTTTTTTTCTGCTGCATGCTTGCCAGCTTTGCTCTACCAAGCACCAAAACTGGGACCATGCCTGCCAGTCAGCACAGAAAACACGGAATGCAAAGCAAATGCAGAGACAAGTAACGGATGGGCTTAGTTGGAAACAGCCACAGAGAACATGAAAAAGCGGAATAATGTATCAAAAACTTATCTTCTAACACACATGTACACAGAGTTCATATAACATATGCAACAGAACCCTAAGTCTAGTATTTCTGCATTTCTGATTAAATGTCCTGCTGTTTTACATATACACATACTTTAAAAAAAAACAACATGATTATATGCTTGATAATCATCTTAGTAATGGTAGGGCTCAGTAAGTTACTGCTCATTGAAGTACTGCAGGTATAGTTTTGTCAGAAACAAAATTCCCTATAAATGCACTTTAATTTTTGCCTGTTAAGCTATAATCATGCCTTTCTTTTCTCTTGCATTCTTTTACTTCGCATTCCATCTCACTTCAGTTAATATATGACCCGCCTTGACTAAATTAATTCACACTATTCTCCATTTTGCACTCATCTCCAAGGAATTACAGTTGAATTGCATGATAGATTCAGGTAAATACTTATTCAGAGCCATTCATATAGGTCAAAATCTGCTATTAATATTTTGTAGAAAGATCCCCTTTTACAAATTTTTCTGAAAAACAAGCTATTTTTTTTCTTATAAGATAAAGAGAAGCATTAGGGTTTTTTTAAATTTAAACAAGTTCTCTGAATACTACCTTCTTTTAACAGAATTAACTAACTCAGCCAGTAACTTAAGATAGGATTTTGATCCAAGAAATCAAACAATAACAAAATCCAGAAGCTAAATTAGTTACATATTAAACAACTATCCAGAAAAATAAAGGCAGGTTTAGAACTATTTAAAAGTAAATTTTCTAACAAAGGATCAAGTGTGCTACAAACAAAAAGTACAAACTAAAGTTTCAAAAGAGAAAGCAATACATGCACAATGAAAAATTTGCTTTGCCAAAGAGAAGGGCAGCCCTTTAACTCATTTGAACTAAAACACTTTAGAAAAAATCAATTTACCTAATCAGTTCAGCAGCAGAGGTTTGACAGCAGCTGTATCACTTCTCAGTTTTTACAGTGATCAGCATACACTTCATTTGCAAATTCAATTGCAAAAATTGCTAGTCCATCACTACTTTTAATGATTATTTTTTGCAAGAAACTCAAACTACCCCTATTACTCCAAAGCAGTATGTCTTTTACCCACACCAACTGAGCAGAAATTCTGTTAACAACAAAAAACATTTTACTTTCATGAGAAAGTATCAAATTGGTTAAAATTCTAAACAGGTGAATTTGGAGTTACTGAACCAAATATTTAATTTCTATACATTTTCTTTCAAAGACTTTATTTTTCTGGTCTCTACACAGAAACTATATTTATGCCTTATTCTGTGATACAGATTTTATAGAAAAAAAGATTTGTGCAAGGTGTTTGACACTGTCCCACGTGACATCCTGGTCTCCAAACTGACAAGGCATGGATTTGACAGATGGACCACTCGGTGGATAAGAGATTGGCTGGATGGCTGCACCCAGAGTAGTTTTGAACAGCATTCTAACATATGTTTGATTAAGCACATTACATCACATACTATGTTAGCATTTTGGCCATAGATAATTTTCCAGCACTATCTGTCACAATTGACAAGCCTGGCATTAACTATATGCTAAGGTAATTACAAATGCTATAAAACTAAGTTCCAATGAATCACGACAACCGCAAACTTCATTCTTGCAAAAATTAGAACTCCTCATCCTTACCTGAATATCGTCACTTCTCATCTCCATATATTTATTCCTTCCCCTATGCTGAAACAACAGCTTTGCCAACAGGTTTACAACATTTAGGATAAATGATGAATATAAGTGGGCAGCAGCAGCCTTCAGGAGCAACAATGGCTGATATCATTCTGCCCCATTTTGACAAGTGGTGCTCCCTGAGTTCACTTGCTTCTACATGAATCAAGATGACACAGGCCAGATATTCACAATTTGTATGATTAGAAGAGTCATACGACACGCTTACAGGATCACTGACCTAGACCTGGAAACTTTGGCAAAAAGAAACACATTTTGTTAAAATGGACAAATCTGGATAGTTTCAAAGGTAGCCATCACACAGGCTATAATGGAGGTTTATAAAGCATAATTTTTCCTGTGCATTACAGCATTTCTTACTTATACAAAAGAATAAAATGTTTGTTTCCTCATATGAAAATGCTACTTTTAAAGCATTTTCAAGGAGAAAAAACAAACCTGTTTGTCATTTCCTCTGCATGTTTCTTTTAAACCATGCACACTTATCTACAATCACAAGCTAAAATTCATGTAACAAGATTTTCTCAGAGCTTACAACAATGAGCTACAGAACATTAGTTAAAAATTGCATATCGAGTCTTGCAGTCGCACACAGACTTCAGTGTGAATGTGCAGGCATCTCTTACTAGAATAAAGCTCCTATTTTATTTTTATAATCTCTGGGGGAAAAAACCCAATAAAACAAACCAAAACGCAGGTTTAAAGTATACAGATTATCCTCGTTGTTTTGCACAGACGGTATTTTTCTCCTGCAACGTTAAGCACTTTGCTCGCCGTTTATAATAAATTAAATCAAATCTACAGGGAGATTAATCAACCCCTACCGAAGGCCGCCAGCTCCCCCTGGCGGGAACAGCTTTCTCCGGCCCTCACCGGGTCTTCCAGCCGTAAAACAAAGATCAGTTCATCAATGATCCAGTTTATTTCCCTTGCTACACATTCGTATTTTCTAATCATCCAATAGACTGTGGAACTAGATCTGTGATCTGAAGAATCATTCTCTTCGTTATCCCCAGGATTCACATTTGTTTCCATTTTTACTATGGAATACATGAGATAAGTTTATGAAGAACAGTCATTTAGCTCTGTTTTAGCTGCGTGTTTAAAAGACAACCTCTTCTTAAATTATTAGAACTAGTAAAACACATTTATTGTGTCGGCTGGTTATTCTGAAGTAAGCTGAAAATTCTTGCAAACTCAAACGAAAGCAGAGAACACAAAAATGACAGGTTGAACCCACAGGGTCCAAACCTGTTGCAAATGGACATGATAGTCAATGTATAGGAGCATTACTGAACTCAGGAAAAGTCTCTTTTAGTAGGGCTGTTGGCAGGGTCAAAACCTAAGTTTGTTACCAGAGCTATTCAAAATAGTTTTGCATGGCTTTTAGCATTGCAGATTAATATAAAACATAAGGTTATCAGACAGAAGTCTCATCTGAACATAACTCACATTGACATACCACTGGAATTCCAGGGTAAGCAGCAATCACAGCCATTAAAATATTGTCCGAAGATAAAATGTTTGGTGCAGAATCAAGATATAACTGCATCACCAACAAGACATAGAGTGAGCTGCAAATGTACAGCAGCTCGTTAAATCAGTGTGCCAAAAGCAATTACCCCTAACTCGGGAGCCTGTCAGTCCACTCTGAAAATGTGTTCTTCTCTGTGTGCAGAAAGTATCTGAAGTCAGATCCCAGGGCTCTGTGATGTATATATAAGCCAAGTCATTCTACCTATTATTTCCAGTGTATTACAGGAAACACTCTTCTGGAAATGGAAATAAATTCCTCCACAAGTTGTAACAGGTGGCAGTGGCATTTGTCTGAGCCAGTACTGAAGAGTACTGCAGAAGATTAAGCCTATACCAATGATTTTCAGAGAAAACCATGACTTTTGGAGCAATTAATTTTCTGTATGTCCAAATAATTGGACTAAGGTGATAAGTTATGAAATAAGTTTGCATCCAAAGATAAACCTTTAAACAAGCTTCCACTGAATTCATTGCACTGTATAAAATTAATGGGAACATGTTTTTGTAAGGGATCAGTAAAAAATAAATCCTGAGGTTTGACCAATACAAAAATATATGTGATTATTGTCCCCTGTTTACATAGCTTTTTCATCACTGATTTAAAGAAAAATATTATTTATCCATCAGAAGTTTCTTTTACCTTTGGATTACTTATTTTCTTAAATGATATTAACCTCTTCATATCTGAACAAAATTTTATGTTTGCAAAACCTTGTTTCCATTTGGTTTTAATCTAAACAAATAATTCTAAGTCCCAGCAAAATCACAAAGTTAATTAATGAATGTCAAATAATATCAAACAGAAATTTTGAACTCGGGGAGAGGCTCCAAAGGATTCTGAGTAGGCTGTGTAGCAACCAAAAAGGACAAGGTATTTCTGACCCTCAGGCTCCTGCATACCTCTCCTACCACTGGTCATTCTCTCATTCTCTCAATTTGCCTCTCCTCACTTCCTGAGATGTCCATGCTGTACGTACTCTGCAGACTGCAGCAGTGAGCAGTATGACTGTGCATCTGTCTGCAAGACACCTACCTGTCTGTAAGATATTACTGTAAGATACAATCTCTCACTTCTATAATAACCAGGATTGCTTTGTATGGGTCACAGCAACATCCCTTTAAAAAAGTATTCATTGCATTTTAAATAACATTGACTTGTCACCTGTATCACTGTTAAGTGCATTATCTATAGCCTACTTCAGGGATTTTGCAGACATGAGGCTGTTGCTGATTGTCTGCAGAGATTCTGTCTACCTGCATATGCAATTTTGTGATGCTTCTTTGCACTGAATACACTCATATTTTATCATATCGTATCCTTCCAAACAAAGCTTCCAGTTATGCCTAAATAAATTCATATGATCTCTTTGGCTGCTCACTGATTTTTTTTTAGTTGTTCATTAGGATCATTCTATCTGGAGATAATAGTACACTTTCACCTAAACTGTAAGAGGTTTCTTCTAGCTAAACATGTTTCCAGCACAGTCTGGGATGCCTCCAACTTTGTGCTCAGAGGACTGACTCTTCCATTTATCTTGTCATTCTCCTTGCTCCCAAAAACTGTCAGTTAGCTGTGCTTTCAAAGCTAAATGGGTCAAACCTGCTAGTTCTACTAACTCCTATGGACAGAACTTCACCTTCCTGTTACTGCCCTCACAGATACTAAACTACTTATTAACCTTTAAAATCTGCTACCATGTTTTTTTGTAAACCTACTTATTCTGAAGAGAAAGCACCAATTGGAAGCCATTCATTACCACTTACTTAGTTGACTTCAGACACTTTAGCCCACATGAAGGGCTCGGAAGAGGGAAATTGTAATTGATTATAATTACTTGTCTAGGTAATTTTATATTAACTTTCAATTTTGTGTAATTTTAACTACTTCATTGTATTAACTTCTAAAAAGTGGCATAGAAACATTTTGAATTCTATTTCTTTTGACACTACTCTTCAGCTTTTTCCTCCTCCCTTTTTTATCTGTTTTTCTTTTCTAAGCAAATTGACATTTTGGTTTTGAATCAGCTTCCAGCTTCTGTTTTTTCCCACATTCTGGAGATAACCATGAGGTTTGACAGAATTTTGGCAGTACTAAAGGGCTAATACAATTCTTATTAATAAATTAATCTCCCTATTGGATGACTGAGATCATAATCAGCTACTGGTTAGTTAAAACCTCAGCTTGCACCTGTAATACTGAAACTGGTTTTTTACGTTAAGTCATATAGATAAGTTATGGAAGGAATAAGGGAATAGAGCAATCATTTGTGCATATTTGCATTACACATATACTTCTCACACAGGCTATCCAAACCATCTTAAATTTTAAAGACCTCTGCATGTGTTCTAATCACACAAAGTATCCTATTTAATTATCTGTTTCCTTCTGAAGGCTAGATCTAATCTCTTTGTCTCAGTCTTTATGTTCTGTTTGGTAAAACATCTATTTGCACAGTAATGTGTCAGTAGTTTACAATTTGCAACAAAATTATAATAAATTGATATCTCTGGTTGTGCAGGCCCAGGTGCAGGATCCTGCACTTGGCCTTGTTGAACCTCATGGGGTGCACCTGGACCCACTTCTCTAGCTTGTCCACCTCCCTCTGGATGGCATCCTGTCCCTTTGGTGTATTGACCACACCACCCAGCTTGGTGTCATTTCCAAACTTGCTGAGGATGCTTTCAATGTCAGTGTCAATATAAGTAATAAAGAAATTAAACAATACTGGTCCTACTATGGTCCCCTGAGGGACAATGCCTGTCACTGATTTCCATCTGGACATTGAGCCATTGACCACTCCCCTCTGGGTGCGATCATCCAGCCAATTCCTTATCCACTGAACAGTCCACCCATCAAACCTGTATCTCTCCAACTTAGAAGGATCATGTCAAAGGCCTTGAAGAAGTCCAGATAGATGACATGTGTAGGTCTTCCTTTGTCCACTGATGCAGTCACTCCACTGTAGAAAGCCACTAGTTTGGTTAGGCAGGATTTCCCCCTGCTAAAGGCACCCTGCCTGTCCTGAATCACCTCCCTGTAATCCATGTGCTTTAGCATGTCTTCTAGGAGGATTTGTTCCATGATCTTCCCAGGCACAGAGCTGAGGCTGACAGGGTGGTAGTTCCTAGGGTCCTCTTTTCTACCCTTTCTAAAAATGGGTGTAATGTTTCCTTTCTTCCAGCCACTTCACCTGGCTGCCACAACTTTTCAAACATCATGGACAGTGGCTTGGCAACTCTCCATTACATGAATGCTGGACAGTCTTCAAAGGGATATCGTCTGCTCCTAGCTGCTAGACTTCCTGCAACATAACTCTGCAACCTCTTTACTACCACAAGTTATATCCCATACAGTACTTCATGCACTTAAAAACAGCTAAAAGAATATACATGCTGTAAGAACAGGGTGAATCTCCCTGTGAAAAAGGCAGCATCTCTGCTTCTTCACTATCATTTCATCTCAAAACTGCTATATCCCATTACAGCAAAGTAGATAGATCTGCTGCAGCAGCTGGATCATCAGGAAAGCTGAACTTGCCATTTAACTCACATTTCTGTTCATGACATTTTGACATGTTTGTTGTTTTTCATTTTAATAGCCTACAGGAAAAAGCCAAGTAAGGCTCTTCCATTCTCCTAACTATACTATCACTTCTTTAAATCATGAATACTTTATCTAATTTGATTATTTTAGCCTTAGTACACAATATTACATTTACATGAGATCTCAAATGCTTCAAGGACTAGTTCATTGTAGTTTCTTCTGGGAATACTAGTTATTCTGAAATATCCACACTTCAGCAGAAAAATGTTACTGAAGCTCTAATAATATTCCCTCATGCTGTTACAATACTTATCAAATCCAATTTCATGGTGCTAAGACTCATACTAAAAATGGCAGAGATTTGCAGTCTGACCTAAGACCTTACGATCCAGTTACTTCCTCTCGACAAAATTATCCCAGAATTCTCAGCCTCTCTCTCATACTTATAAATCCATATTGCAAATCTGTGAACCTAAACCCAAATAAATACCTACATATTAACAACTATGTGATCAGTTTTCTGAATTTAATGACAACAGTAGTGTTCAGTGTGATATAGATTTCAACCTGATTTCCTAAGTAATGAACTGGCATTCAGTATCCCTCACTCATCTTCTGACTTTCAGAAACTTGTCAGAGTTCATCTATGTTTTGACTGTTCCTCCTATGAGTTCTGTGTCAATAAACTGTAGTGACAATTGTGAATTAAATTATGCCAATTGCTAAACCAGATGGCAGGTCTTAGCAAATGCTAATCTTACAACCCAAAATTAAAGAGTTGGTTTTTAGTGACTGGTTGTATAGATACTGTTTGGGTTTGGTTTCTTTTCCCCCTGACAATCCACTAATACTTCCTGTGCACTGATTTTTGATACCAGGTGCTGTGAGGAACAGAATGCATAGCAGGACCAGAACCTTGGACTTCATCAGGGCCAACTTTGTTCTTCTCAATCAATTATTAAGAGAAATCCCATGGGACAGGGTGCTAGATGGTCAAGGGGCTCAAGATACTTGGTCAACATTCAAGGACCACTTCTTGCAAGCTCAGGATCAGAGCACCCCAACAGGCAGGAAATCAAGTAAGGGAGCCAGGAGACCTGCATGGTTAAACAAGGAACTGCTGGGCAAACTCAAGTGGAAAAAGAGAATCTATGGATCATGGAAGGAGGGGCTGGCCACTTGGGAGGAATATAGGACTGGTGTCAGAGGATGTAGGGACGCAATAAGGAAAGCTAAGGCCTCCTTGGAACTAAACTTTGCTAGTAAGGTCAGAGACAATAGAAAGGGCTTCTTCAAATACATTGTAGATAGAACTAACTCTAGAGGCAATATAGGCCCACTGCTGGATGAGGTGGGTGCCCGGGTGACAGAGGATATAAAGAAGGCAGAGGTACTGAAGGCCTTCTTTGCCTCTGTCATTACTGCTGCAGACTCTCCCCAGGAGCCCCAGATGCCTAAACACCCAGAAGTCAGGATGAAGGAGGAGTTTGATTTGGTAGATAAGGATTGGGTTAGGGATCAGTTAAGCAATCTGGACATCCATAAATCCATGGGTCCAGATGGAATACACCTGTGGGTGCTGAGGGAGCTGGCAGAGGTCATTGATAGGCCAGTCTCCATCATCTTTGGTAAGTCATGGGCAACAGGAGAGGTGCCTGAGGACTGGAGGATAGCAAATGTCACTCCAGCCTACAAGGGCAAGAAGGAGGACTCGGGTGACCAGATCAGTCAGCATCACCTCCATCCCTGGGAGGGTGATGGAACAGCTTGATCTTGGCACTATCTCTAGGCATATCAAGGATGAGGGGTTCACTAAGAGCAGTCAACATGGTTTTACCAAGGGAAAGTCATGTTTGACCAACCCTATAGCCTTCTAGGAGGAAGTAGCTAGGTGGATAGATGATGGTAGAGCGGTAGATGTGGTTTATCTTGATTTCAGTAAAGCATTTGACACTGTCTCCCACAGCACCTTCGTAGATAAGCTGAGGAAGTGTGGTCTTGATGGTCAGGTAGTGAGGTGGATCATGAACTGGTGGAAAGGAAGAAGTCAGAGAGTTGTGGTCAATGGGACAGAATCCAGTTGGAGGTCTGTGACTAGTGGAGTCCCTCAGGGGTTGGTTCTGGGACCGGTACTGTTCAATATTTTCATCAATGACCTGGATGAGGGAACAGAGTGTGCCCTCAGCAAGTTTGCTGATGACACTAAAGTGGGAGGTGTGGCTGACACACCAGAAGGCTGTGCTGCCATTCAGTGAGACCTGGACAGGCTGGAGAGTTGGGCAGGGAGAAACTTGATGAAATTCAACAAGGGCAAGTGTAGAGTCTTGCATCTGGGGAAGAACAAGCCCATGTACCAGTACAGGTTGGGGGCTGACCTGCTGGAGAGCAGTGTAGGGGAAAGGGACCTGGGGGTCCTGGTGGACAGGAGGATGACCATGAGCCAGCAATGTGCCATTGTGGCCAAGAAGGCCAATGGCATCCTAGGGTGCAGGGAAGAGGCACAAAGATGTGAAGGGAGTGTGGAACATCTCCCTTATGAGGAAAGGCCAAGGGAGCTGGGTCTCCAGCTTGGAAAAGAGGAGACTGAGGGGTGACCTCATCAATGTTTACAAATATGTTAAGGGCAAGTGTCAGGAGGATGGAGCCAGGCTTTTTTCAGTGATGTCCAGTGATAGGACAAGGGGCAATGAGTGCAAACTGGAGCACAGGAGGTTCCATGTAAACATCAGAAAAAGCAACTTCTCTGCTGTGAGAGTGACAGAGCCCTGGAACAGGCTGCCCAGAGAGGCTGTGGAGTCTCCTTCGCTGGAGACATTCAAAACCTGCCTGGACGTGTTCCTGTGTTATGTGCTCTAGGTGACCCTGCTCTGGCAGGAGGGTTGGACTAGATGATCTTTCGAGGTCCCTTCCACCCCCTAAGATCATGACACACATGATATCATGACACACAACAAACAACTACCCTGCAAACAGAGGCCAAGTTACTTTCAATGACACAAAGCATTGCCTCGTAGCCATTGAAAAACTCACCAAAAGGATAATGGAGTAGTAATTTAGTCATATCTACACAACTTTTACATCACCTTACCTTTAACTAAAGGCAATTGGGGTAGATGAGGTGGGAAATCCAGGAATCAAAATGTACACACTGCTGGAATGAGCAAGAAGCAATCCCTTTCCTGCCCAGAGAAAAGCCAAAAATATTTGGTCCATTTTCTTAAAGAAGAGAGACACGGAATTAGCCCTCAGGAAATTAATTTTAATTTAACTCTTTGTAATTTTCCCATACTATTGGCAGAGCATGAGTAATTAACACAAGAATGAACTCATGAATAATTTAGGGGCAAAGAAATCACTTAAGAGCATCACCTAAACCGTAAATATAGAAAAGACATTACCTGACTTCAAACAATAAGAGAAATACCGTTTCAGGCAAATTACATGTACTCCATATGAAATGCCCAAATTGTACCTAGTACTTAGTGATCAAATGCTGCAATCCTCGACTAAAGAGAGCTGGTTGTGTGAGGGAGAGGACAGCGATGTATTAGACACCTGGTTTCTCATGACTGTGGTGGCATGCATAAAGTCTTAGCCTACAGCCCCATTCTAGCACTATCAGACTTGGGATCAATTCCATCAAACACTCCACCTGAAACAGAAACAAATTTAACTGATCTACTGAGAAATTGAGATAGATGCAGAAAACAGGTAAAGAGAAGTATGAAAAGTGACTCTTTCTGCTGCCGCCGGAGTCTTCTGCCCTGCTTAGGCCTTATACTTTTTGAATACAGTGTATTCCAAACATATACAATTAGGTTTCACAAGACATTTTAAGTAAGAGACTCAAGCAGATTCAGCCTTTTCATGGCTTGCTGCTTAAAAGTTGACTGTTTTTGAGGCTAGGACATAGCTCTGAACTTCTGTGGCAACGTGAGGGTATGATTTATAACATACCCTTTGTTCCCTTCCAGAATCTATTAATATGTGGTAGCTTAGATGAAGTTCTCATATAAGTGATATTTATCTACATTAACATACAGAATTAATACACTTTCTCCTCCCTATTTCTACTTGTTTTTAGTGGCAGAGGAACAAGTAGCCTCAGCACTCAGTCTAATACATCAGAGTTATTAGATTATCCCAAAACCCTGCTGAAAGCACCACAGTGCTCCACATGAGAAGGATCTAAGCTCATGTATCGACACGTGCTGATACCATTTGACTCAGTCATGTAAAATTAAGTTTATAAGATTACAATGTAATAAACATTATATATTTTTATTATTAATGCATTCTGGTGACTATTTTACATTGCATACATCATTATGTACGATAACGATGTATTCCCCCCACCCCTGGAGGGGGGAACAGACTACATAGAAGTTTCAAATCTAACTCTTAAAAGAAGCCACTAGTATCACTGAACATCAAAAAGCAGTAATTAAAGCCTACTTTAATGTATTAGTAAAACACAAATAACCTACATCTCAAACACATTTATAGTGTCAAACTCAGATATGAAACCAAGTAAAACAGAAAAATGAAGCAAATACAATGTATACTACTGGAAAACAATACCTAGTAAGTATTTTACCATAATATTCCGTATTCACTATTTCCTTAGTTTTGAGTACATCAGATTAAAACAAACAAACAAACAAACAAAAAATCCCAACACAACAAATAACAAAACAACAGTTTAGAAATTTCATACACTCTCCACTAACTGTGCCAGAACCTAAAACATCTGTATGCATGATGAAATTTAAATGGAAAACTGTTTTCTGTAAGTAGCATTAAATTATAGTTTCAGCAATTGGAAAGGCTTGACCAAATAATGAATGTATTGGAAAAACAAACTATGAATTTTTGGAAAAGGTGCTGTGTTCTTGTGCAGT
This sequence comes from Chaetura pelagica, assembly GCF_000747805.2. NCBI lineage: Eukaryota > Metazoa > Chordata > Aves > Apodiformes > Apodidae > Chaetura > Chaetura pelagica. The sequence goes on along the minus strand of NW_009952893.1, from coordinate 4,670,090 downwards.
GCATGGTGTTGGAATCAGTTTTTCTACAGGGATTTCCAACACCTTCCTCTTAACAAATTCCAATTTTTCTCTTGCAAAAAACATAGTCATTATATTTCCCACATCTATAAAAACAATATTTAATTTTTAATACTTATAATAAAACCAACACTAAAATATATTGTGCTGACATAAAAATGATATATTAACATATTTTAGTAATACCAAAACAACATTATTTTATTTATTAAATCTGTCATACTTTTTCATGTTTTTCTTTACTTATAAAATAAATACATTGATTTTGCTTTATTTATAAATAAATATATAAACAAATGTCTATCACCACCCAAAAAAAATCTTGCTAAATTTATACTTCCCTCAGTGCCCTTACTGGCAATAATTACCTTATTCTGAGTAATTTATCACTATAAAAAATTAGAAACAATTTGTTCAGAGAAAAGGACAGGAGTCCTGCACTTGGGTCACAACAACTCCATGCAGTGCTCCAGGCTCAGGGAAGAGTGGCTGAAAAGCTGCCCCTGGGGAAAAGGACCTGGGGGTGTTGATCGACAGTTGGCTGAGCCAGCAGTGTGCCCAGGTGGCCAAGACAGACAACAGCATCCTGGCTTCTACCAGAAGTAGTGTGGCCAGCAGGATTAGGGACATGACTGTCCCCCTATACTCGGCACTGGTGAGTCCACACCTCAGTGTATTCAGTTTTGGGCCTCTCACAGCAAGAAAGACATTGAGGTGCTGGAGCATGTCCAAAGAAAAGCAACAAAGATGGTGAGGAGTCTAGAGAAGAAGTCTTATAAGGAGCAGCTGAGGGAACTGGGGTTTAGCCTGGAGAAAATGAGGCTGAGGAGAGACCTTATAACTCTCTACAACTACCTGAAAGGAGGGTGTAGTGAGGTGACTGTAGGTCTCTTTTCCCAAGTAGCAAGTGAGAGGACAAGAGAAAATGGTCTCAAGTTGTGCCAGGGGATGTTTAGATCAAACACTGGGAAAAATTTCTTCACTGAAAGGGTTATCAAGCATTGGAACAGGATGCCCAGGGAAGTAGTTAAGTCATCATCCCTGGAGGCATTTTTAAAAAGTGTAGATGCACTGGGACATGGTTTAGTGGTGGACTTGGCAGTGTCAGGTTTATGGTTGTTCTCAATGATCTTAAAGGTCTTTTCAAACCTTACAGATTCTGTGGTTCTATTTACGAGCATAATCCCTTCCTCACAGCTGTTCATAGCCAAGGGACTTTCTGATGCATAGGTAGCAGCTATATCCTGCAGCCCTTGGCATATTTTTCTTCCATTAATCTGTCCAGCTCATTGTCAGCATAATGTAAATTGTTGGCATCCACACCATCATTAGCAAGTAACTCCATACATCAGTTGTGCAATACCTGAAAATATATGTCCTTTTATTTGTTTTAAAGTTGTCTTCAATTTCAACTCAACCCCAGAATTCTTATAAAGGAAAAAACATTAACCAGTTGTATCTTGTTCACCCGAGTTCTAGTAACCTATTGCTCTAACTCATGTAACGTACTATAGGAAAGCCTGTTCATTTAAGCCCTGATTCAATACAGTAAAGCAAATGTTTAACTTCTACATATAAGGAGTGTGAGCTTTCTACCTACTACCAAACATGACTGACTGAGGAAGTTCACTAGTACAGCTCATCTGATATTTTCCCAATAAAAGACACCTTTATTCAATGCAGGAAAAAAAAGAGAGTACACTACGCCATGTCTGGTGTTATTCAAGAGCCACAAAGCATATAGCAAAGCAGGATATGTGATGCTAAAGATAATCACTAAGAATGTAGAAGATGAGCGAGGCCGAAGTTCTTACCTCACATATGCAAATAAACACCTATTATAACTATAATTATTAATATCCCAGTTCTTCTACTCTGTAAAAATAATTAATATGTATTGAAAATCCCTGGTAATTTTCAGCCACTTAAATTTTGAGAAAGAATCAGAATTATATAGCAGGCAGTCCTCAAATATACAGATTCAGATTATACCACTTCAAATTATTTGAGACAGCATGGTACACAAACCACTCATGTTGCATCAGACCTGAAGAGCAGCTAGCACAGTGTCCCAAATCAAAATAGCCAGCAACACACAGATAGCAAGTACAGATCCTCTCAGTTACCTGCAATTTGCTGTCTGAAATAGCAAATGTACCAGAACCAACACACCGAGTAAGTTGGTACTGATCTATCTTTCACTAATGTATCTAGTTTTGTATATTTACACTTGTAGTCTCCACAATCTTCTGTGGCAATGTATTCCACAAAACAACTGTGCTCAACTCATTCAAAGATACTTCCTTACACTTCATAGCTTAAAATGCTATCTAAAAGATGCCACCTGACTCAATTACAGCTCTTTACTATTTGCCAGACACTTGATGTACTTGGCATATCTGGAGGTGGGCAGAGAAGTAAAACTGGTTATGAGAATCATGTTCTTGTCTTTCTTATAAAACACTGTTAGGGTGGGAGAGCTTCTTTCTATAGCTTCTGCAAAGGGACCTCTGTGTCTCAACAGCCAGTAAATATCAGAACTGAGAATCTAGAAGAGTATCAGTCTGATCCTATGATACTGGGTTCAATATTACACCCTAATGAGTGATACATGTTGCCTTCCTTAGAAAGAAATCCTAGGCATACAGGCCATAAAAATGCTATGGTACTACAGACATTTAGGTCCCTGATCTGAACAGTCAGAGAACTAGAATTACAGAGGCCCTGCTCTGTTCCTTATGTTTAAGCTTAAAATAAGCTTATTTATAGTTTGCCTGTGCAAACTATAAAAAAAAAAAGACATTTTAGACTCCTGCACATTGTGATATTCAGTACACATCTATTTATTCAAAATGAAACATTCTTTTGAAGCTTTTTATTAGCTCAGGTAACTAATTTCAATTCAAGAGAGTCTAGTGTCTCTGACTATAATTGGTTTTCTCTCTCCATTTTCCCTTTAGCAATATGAAGCACAATCAACTTCAGTTTCAACCCATTTTATGCTTATCAAAACAGAAATAACTACACAAATGTTGCAGCAACTGACTAATTGAATTCATAATTTATTCTAACCTTACAAACAGCCTCTTCAAAAAACTATAGAATTTACTAAGCTTACTAGAACCTACTGTCAGTCTAAAAATTCTACATAAACATCAAACACCTGGTAGTATTACTGACAGTAAAACTGAAGAGCAGGATTTCATTATTTTAAGGCTTTAAGCATCAAATCCTTGTTCTGTGAATAACCAGTGAGAGCTTTGCTTAAAATTAGATCAACAAAAAGATTCTCTCTGATGTTGCTGTCTTTTAGTGTAGGACATCAAGAGGAAATCAATGAAGTCCATGAATGACATTGAACAGACCTCTGAGTCTCTGTTGCTTCAGTGACTTTATATATTGGCAGAAGGAAAAAAATACTGAATATGGTATATAGTTAAATATTTACACAGGTGTTTAGTGACAAGTGTAATGCATGAAAACATATCAATTCAACCTCTTAGTCTTCAGTAGTGACTTGGGAAAATATCTTTAAGGTATTACCCTGGGTCTGTCTGGGAGGAAGTTGATTTTTTTCATAGCAGCTCACATGATGCTGAGTCTTATATTTGTCATTTGAACAGTGTTGATAACACACCAGTCTTTTAGGCATTGCCAAATTACACTTGCACAGAGTCGAGGTTTTCTGTTTCTCCCTATATTCCACAGAGGTAAGAGGCTGGGAGGGCAGACAGGTGGGATAGCTGACCTAAATTGACCAAAGGGATAGTCCAGGCCATATTATGCCATGGTCAGAACTAAAATCCGGGGGTGTTTTTTTGCAAAGTAGCTGTTGCTTGGGGACTGACTAGGCATTGGTATGCATGTGGAAAGTGATGAGTGATTCTTTTGGAATCGCTTGTTTGGGATTGGGGGATTTTCCTTCCTTCCATCCTTCCCTCCGTCCCTCTTTCTTCCTGTCAATTATTAAACTATCTCAAACCGCTTCCTTTTCTCTCCCCATCACTGTGGGGCAGTGAATAAATGAGGGGCTCTGTAGTCCTTAGCTGCTTCCTGGGATCAATCCACAAAGGGGGAGAAAACATATTTTGGGACTTCTGCATTCAGCTGTTCATTGTCAATCCAAATGCTGTATCTTTCAGGTGTTTTCAAGTACCTGGTAATCAAGAGCACCAGAAATTGCCTACCATGCAGATAGAAGAAGATTCAAGATAGATGGAAGACTGAAGATCTGTTTTAAGAAATTATTATAATAGTAAATTGCATTTATTGATATTTTTCTTAGAATCAAATAGTTCTGTTCAAATTGAGATGAACTATATCTTGCACATCAGACTCTCAAGAAAGAGCCATTCAATGTCAAATACCTATCACTTAGAAAGTCAATTACATCTCATAAAAGTAAAACTTAAGATATTTCATTCATACTAGCCATCCATATCATCTACAGAGCAGTAACAGTATGAAACTTCATATGCTAAACCTGACCCATATAATATAATCCTTTTACATCAGAAATAACCATCAAGAAGCACAAGGGTATGTAAATGCTTTACAGACTTCAGGAAGTAATGTAAGTAAAAATAAAAAAATAAAAAAAAAGCAATAAAATAGTGCGCTTTTTTGCTTTTTTGCTTTTTTTTTCCCCTTTTTCTTAGATACAGAGCATACCTCCTCTTTCCAGCTATTGAAATTTGACGGAACAAGAAAACTTCATATGAATAGCTTCATAAAAGCTATAACCACATTTGAAATGGAAGCATGTAAATCTATGGCAAATTCAAAAAGAGCTGCATCTGAGTAATCATCTACACAGTACAATTTTCCAGAAATTTCACTAGGAGGGCAGTAGTAATGAGGATACTCAAGTCATGCATACAAAGATACTTCATTTGACTCTTGAAAATATACTGTAAGATGAACAAGTTCGCATATTTCTCTTTTTAAAGAGAGAAAAATAATACCAGATCATACCTCGCTAAATATCTTCTTGGAATCTGAGAACATCAATGTTTCTTATTGCATTGAGTGTAAAGAATCAGCATTCAGTGATAAGAACATGAGACAAATAACACTGCCATTATCACTCTCCTGTGACTTGGACTAAAGCAACGATCACTACCTCTGATGAGACAGAAAACTTATCTTTTTCCAGTGGTACGAAAATACTGTGTTTCACTGATTTACCTGCTTGCTGGTGGTTCAAACCTGAGGCCCATCATACAATGAGTTTGTGATGCACAGCTGAGCAGGTGCAGGTCTGTGCTGTGCTGCACATACCACTTGGCTACAGGATTAAGTTAGTCTTCTAATCATAAGAAGACTGAAGGCAGCTCCCACTTCATATTTGGCAATTACACCACCTGCATGGTGTTATCTTAAAAGTGAACCACCATGTTGTGATGGGAACATACTTTTACTTGACAGTAGAAATGCTGAATGAAATTTAGTATGAGGGTGGTGAGACACTGAAACAGGTTGCCCAGGGAAGTTGTTCTTGCCCCCTCCCTGGAAGTGTTCAAGACCAAGTCAGATGGGGCTAGAAACAACCTGCTCTAGTAGGAGGTGTCCCTGCTCATGCAGGGGGGGTTTGAAACTAGATGATCTTAAGGTCCTTTCCAACCCTAACCATTCTATGATTCTATAAAGAGTGGTAGCTGAAATCAGATTGTTGTCATATAACATTCTTTTTCATCTTTGAACATATATTCATTTCAGAATTTATTCTTCAGAAGTGTAACAGCTTAATTATTTCTTCAGTTTTAAATCTTTCATTCTAGCTAAACCTTCAATGAAAATTCTGATTTAATAGGAGGTTTTTTGAAAAAAAGAATAAAAATATACCAACAGTCAGCTTCATGGTTTTGATACCTAAATAAATAAACTAAACTCTGAAAGATATTCTCTTGAACACATAATAAAGATGGAAGTTTGTGTCCTGCAAAATCTGCATTGTAAGAAGGTTACTCATTAAATCTTCTACTATAAATACTAGAATTTGTTTTCACAGAATCCAGACTTAGGAGCACTAGGCGTTGTAATTTTTTTTAAGAAAGGGCTTAATAAACAATGAATACTGAACTCTAAAGAGAATAAGTCAAGTAGCTATATGCAACAATGCACTGCAATTCAGTGATGGCAAGAAAGCCATGATTTCAAATTAGTTATACTGCATATAAGCAGTGTAAAAAGCATCAAAGTAGTTAATGGACTAATGCAGTACATAATAAAAAAATTCAATCCTAGTAACAGTTACTGATCTGGAAACTACAGCAATGAAAAATACCTACATTAGCTGACAGAAACTTCAGTTCTTTATGTTACCTCCAAAATAAAATTAAACATCCTTTCTGCGCAACACTTTATCACGTCCTCAAGTTTTCAGCAGTTCTGCAGAATGTAACATAATAATTTCATCAAATATAAACCACATACTGTCAGCAAATTGGAAAATTATAATTAAAACAAAAGCCAGTCTTTCAGAAGCACAGCAATTTCAACACCAAAATGTGAATACTGAACTTATTATCAGTGGTAGTTATTATAACATGGCTATACTATAATCACTGTAACCATGGCTGCTCATCAAATATGCCATGGTTTTGCCTCAGAATTACTTGTATAACACCCTCCCTGAATCAGAGCTCCTGTTTGTGACCTTTCCTAGTTTTAAGTTGATTTTGTAAAAACTTTGTCAGCTTTGGTGAAATGCATGATAGAAAAATGGCTTCGCATGGCACAAACCAGAATGGATTCTTACAATTGAGTCCTTATTAAAACATAAAACAAACAAACAAACAACACCCCCCCAAAAAAAAAAACCAAAACAAAAAAAACAACACCCAAAAAACCCAGACAAAAAAAACCAAGCACAAGCAAACAAACAAAAACCAAAACACTTTTTTGCACATAGATAATATGCTTCCCAAAATCAAGAACTAAAATTTCATTTATACTACCTATCTGGTTTCAGATACCTTCACAGATTCAAATATCTGGAAGACCTACCCATAGAATCATAGAACCATTAAGGTTGGAAAAGACCCTTGGGATCATCGAGTCCAATCACCATCCCTACTCTACAAAGTTCTCCCCTAAACCATATCCACCAACACCACATCCAAACGACCCTTAAACACATCTAGGGATGGTGACTCAACCACCCCCCTGGGCAGCCTACTCCAGTCTCTGACTGTGAAAATTTTGTTCCTAATGTCCAGTCTAAACCTACCCTGTTGCAGCTTGAAGCCATTCACTCTTGTTCCCATCACTAATTACCTGTGAGAAGAGAACAGCACCAACCTCTCTACCATGTCCTTTCAGGTGGCTGTAGAGACTGATCAGGCCTCCTCTCAGCCTCCTTTTTCTCAAACTAAACATTCCCAGCTCCTTCAAGCGTTCTTCATAAGATTTATTCTCTAGGCCCTTCACCAGCTTTGTTGCCCTCCTCTGTACTCCAGCACCTCGATATCTCTTTTGAATTGAGGTGCCCAAAACTGGACACAATTATCTTGGTGTGCCTTCACCAGAGCTGAGTACATCTCTCAATGCCGAGTACATCCACTGCTGAGTACATCTGTTGGATAACTTTTCTTCACTCTCTCCACAGAAGTTAAGAAAAGATTCTACTCTGTATGTAATACAGAATGAGACCAATAACATCACACACACACTTACCTACCACAGAATCTTAGAGGAGTCCTATGGTTTGTGCCAGCACAAGATACTCATTCAGCTTTCTTTTTATGTCACATTGATAAAGTTGGAAAGATCTGTAAGTTGCAGGAGGAAATATGGAGCTAATGCAGCTACAGACTAATTGTGGCCTTCACTAGAATCCAAGGATTACTTCTGGACATGCCAACTGATTCCATGAAGACTGCAAGCTCAGCCACAAGCACTGACTTCCTTCAAACACAAAGAACTAACTGACCCACTGTGACACCTGAGTGACCCAGCCCATTATTTCTTCTTTCTTGCAAAATCAAATGCATTCATCAAACTTAAAAACGACTTAAAAAAAAGAGGAAGTTCATATCAGTTCACAATTATTTAAGCATAACATGAACATTTTTACTATGATCATGGTCAAGCACTGGAACATGTTGCCCAAAGACATTGCAGAGACTCCATCTTTGGAGAGTCAAAATTTGAATGAACAATGTTCAGAGCAATCTGTTCCAGCTGATTGTTTTGAGTAAGAATTGGACTAGACATTTCCAGCAGTTCTTTCCAACCTCAACTGTTCTGTGATTCTATGAAGACTAGTGAGGAAGCAACAGAAATAAAAACAGAAACAGTGCAGAGAACCATGTGGCTTTTCGATACTTATATAAGGTCCAACCTGAAACTATTTGTGATAGAATTTTTAAATGTAAGAATACTGAGCTATCCTAAGATTGCATATTTCTCATACTTTGATCCCACATAAAATTCTATATGGCAAAAACTGGGGGAAAAAATTGAAATCAATGACTACCTACTCAGCATCGTACATTGAAGCTTTTAAAAATGGCAGAAAAAAGACTATTAATTAATTTTCATCAACAATTTCCCTCCTTTAGTAACTAATAATTCTAGAAAAGGGAGGAAGCAGTGAGTATAGAGCCTCTTAAGAGTCCAATTTAATATGCAATACAATCCACTGTAAAATTACAATCAAATCCTCTGGAGAGGTTACAATTCACATTGCATAAAGTATTTGTAGCTAGTAAGTCTCAAATAAAACCCACTTAAGTTAGAACTGTGATACAGCTAAGAAAAAAAGATTCTGCTACTTGTACATAAATAAATACATTTTCCAAGTAGAGCCTGCAAGTGATTCATGTAGGAAATCAAATTCATTACTTTAAGCACCTGAAGTATGTGATATTTCATGGGATTTTGATTGAGCTAGCAGTTTTTTCACACACATAAATGGTCTTAATTACATTCAGTCTTGAATGTTGCAAGTTAAGCACTGTAAACCTTCACACAGCTGCTGGATACTTCAGTTTCAAACACAGGGAGCAGTTTCAAACTAATTTAAGTTTGATCAGATATTGTAATTGTTAGGTTAATCTATAACTCTAAAAGTATCAGAAAATACACATAATTTTTTGCAGTTACCCAGCAGTTCCATTGCATCATCTTCATTGTCAATATCTTCTTCAGTTACAGATGGAGCTGTGCTTTGAGCAGAATCAAAGGAGTCCTGAGAAAGCATGGCAGCCAGCAGTTTCTTATGTTGCTGCTGTTGTTGTTTTAGTCCTTTGGTCTTTGGTTCCATTTTTAAGCTGCGAGGGAGGAAAGCACAACTTTCTCTTACTGGTGCTCTCTACAAAATATGTCACACATTTGTCAAATTACTGTAGCCCATTATGTCCTTCAGAACTGAAGGTTAATGCCATCAGATCACACATAAACCAGCTGGTTATCACTCGTTCCCTGATTGTTAGATGTTAGAAGTCACTTTGTGTTTTCAGTTCCTATCAACATTTTTCATTGAATGAGCATGGAGAATTTTCCTATTGGCTTTTTAGGCATTATTCAAATCTAAATAAGCTACATATGCAAAACAACAGGATGTCAATTACTAATCTGGATTGTTAAGGTACAAAGATGACAACAAAGAACTGCTCCATTGAGTATTTATGTTACCATGACCCCACAGGATTAAGGACTGTATACTTATGACAGTTCTCATGGTTTTTGACTTTTGTCCTTAACATAACTAACAGACAACTGGAACAAGACAGAAGTTACCAGAAGGGTCAAACACAGAACTTGCTATAGTTAGCAATTTCTGCCTCCTTACAATATCACAATACAGACAAGAGGATAGAGGTTTGGAACCCCACATGAGCCTATCATCTGTTGCACGAAGGCAGATCTATTCCAAATGTATAACATTTAGTGTAATCAATGATAGTTCATTTCACACTGCAAAGAAAAACACTAAAAAGACAAAGAGGACCTCAGAGACGAAGAACAGACTTTGAGTTTAGGACATCAGGTAATGGATGGGGCCTCTGCAAGCTCTAGTTCACTTCAGGCTCTAAGAAACAAGAGCATCATATTAAAAAACACTCAAATTCCTCACTACATACATACACTATCCCTTGAGAAAATTTTCCAAGAACCTTGCTTCTCAGAATTTCTCCAAGAAATTTTTCATGTAGAAAACTACTAACAACAACTTGGAAATTAGTTTAATCCTATTTTCATGGTGTTCAAATTCCTGAAAGATGAGCTCAGTACCAGAAGGATTGCCACCAGCACTTTCATATGGTCCCTTATCATATATTAATACCTTGCTTCCTTATAGCAGTAACAGAAAGCAGCACAAAATCAGTGACAAAGTATTTCCTTCTTAAACCCCATAACATTAAGAGCAAAAAGGTGATCCTTCATTAGGTTGACGTCACTCATACAGCTACCTAAGACTGACTACACTATATTTCCCAGTCAAAGTAGTAATGAAATCTGTCCTTCCAGTTACTAAAAAATAATTCTTCTTCTTCTATGAAGTAACAGAGCCTGGTTTTCAGATATACTACATGTGTGACCCCATTGCTCATCATCACAAGAATGTATGCTTTCAAGGAGGAAATAATGGTTCTTTCCCACTTTCCACTACTGAATGAAGCAAAAACCAGAAAAAAAACCTTGTACACTCTGTTCTGTGAAAAAACACAGAGAAAGAGGTTTGCATGACACTGATGGCAATTACTCTACCAGTGATCTGTCAAAGCCTAATCCTCTTGATTTACATAGTATTTAATGAATGTAGCATTTCCTTATGTTTAGTAATAGTTAAAAGAAAACACACTACTTGGAAGTAATGGGACAACTACTGCTTTTCACTTTCCTGTTCTTATGCTGAAGATCAGGATTATTTTTGAGAGTCTGCTGGCTTAAGACATAAATCCTGATAATTAGTGACCAATTAACTATCACTTTTTATCAAAAGCATTGCTAAACTAAACCTAAAAAGCAATTTGAAACATTGTATGTTAATTTCAAACTGTTCCCTCTTCCAGTGGCCATGTAAAAATGTAACTTAATTATTTTAGGCTACCTGGTGTTCCTGCCCATGCAGGGAGGTTGGAATTACATGGTCTTAAAGTCCCTTCCAACTCAAAATGTTCTGCCATTCTATGATTCCATGATACTTTAACTATGAAGAAGATGAATGAAATACAGATAAGGTAGCCAAAGGTTCTTTACAACTGCTAACAACTTTACTCTTTCAAGAATTTTATTTAACATCATAAAACTTGAAACTTTTCTCACTACTTTTAGATGTACTAGGTATATACTAAATTATTACTGCTCTCATGCATTTACTGCATAGCCAGTTCTAAATTCTGCTAATGGTATATTAATTCTTGGTAACACTGAATCAGACCTAAAAGAAACTGTCTGCTATTAGGGAACTATTATTAAACATTCAGATTAACCTTGATCAGTGCAGATCTTTTAAACTTCCATATATAGGTGGCATCAATTTTAGTATCACCACTGTCTTGAAGTTCTGCAATCTTCTGATTATTTTGCAAGCCTGCAAACAAGCTTTTTATAAATATCTTACAAAAGTTGATGACATGCTAATGAAGCCAAGAATTATACCAGACAAAATCAGTCCATATGCTGCATATAATTTAGTAGTAACTCATTTCCACTGAAAATAAGTATTCCCATTAAATTATACCCATTTTTTCAACAGGTCTTCAGCACTTACTGCACCTGCAAACTAGATGTCAGTGTCCCATAAGTCTTTCCTGGCATCAAGTACCTCATATTCTCCTTATTTTATAAACCAGGAAATGTGATTTTGTCGTGATACTCAACAAGACTTCTCAAACATTATTCTCAAAGCCATCAATCACATTTTTTAATTATAGTGTTGGTTGTGAGGTTTCTCACAACTTGTACCACCCTCTAAAAAGAGAGAAATATGCAGCTTTCAATCATCTGTTACTTAGAACTAAACCTCTTTCCTGCCTTCTAGACAGAGATGCTTATTTCTGCTCCTTCCTATGGAGAGAAGGGATACAATATCTTCAGTTTGCTCTGAAACATGGAACAGATCTTTATTTTTTGTCTTTTTGCCCTGCTGGTTATGGAAATAAAACCCAGACCCTTAAAATCAAGCTCCAGTGTCAACTGCTGACTCCATTACTCTCCCCAAATGGCACTGGAGAGACCCAGTGGCTGAGTTCTGTTGGTTCCAGTCCAGCTTCTGGCTGAGAGGATCATCACTACATGCTGCTACTTCTTTGAAATAATGGTACATGCAGCTTCCCCCACAATAATCTCATTAAAAGAAGAAAGAAGTACTCATGGATAACAAATGTTCCCAGTATATGGGGAAGGTTAACGAATGCAGCTTGTAAGAGTACAGCAGTTTCCTTGTGACAGGGACGTGAATTCCAGTGCAGAAAGCACACAGTGCACATAACACCTTACACCTTTTAAGAGGGAAAGCAGAGTTTCTGCATTCTTAAAAAGGAAAGAAAAATGCGTCTGCTGCAGTTAGAGTACTAGTTACAAGCAAGTAGAAAGTCTACAGGGCTGAGGGAGAACAGTAGGTGTTTTAAACCAATTAACAGAGAAAGTGCACAAGCTTTACACTTACTATACACAAAAAAAAAAAAAAAAAAGAAATCCCCTGTAAAAAAAGGCTGTGAACATGTCTGTGATGAAGAGGTATGTTTAAATAATGGAAAATGGAGTCCTTGTAAAAATTATATCTTCTATGTAGCTGAAGCACATTAAAAAACATACTCCTCCACCCTCAGTCAAGCATAATAAATTGTGAGAAGCTATTTCCTGCAGAGAATCCAATTTTCCCTTTGAGAAAGAATTGCTATTAACAACAAGATGCTAAGTTTAAGAACTGAAGAACTTTGAGAAGTCCTATTAAAAATAACATAGATACTGTTTCCCTTGACTAGCTTTCCTTCAAATGAGAAAATCAGATTTACCATTAAACTGTCAAGAAGATTAACAAACAGCTACCACCAATCAATGAAAGACAAAAAGGTTTTAAGTATCCGAATGAAGTTATACTCACAAAAATACACAATGGACTCCAGTCATGTCCACATACACTTAGCTTTATACATGGGAATAAAACCATGTGATTGCAAATACGTATAAAGTTAATCACATATAAAAACATGAGAAAAAAGCAGTCACACATTAGTGTCTTCCATTCCTTCTGCATGTTGCCACACTATGACATAGGAATTTAAAAGCCCTGCACTCTGCTCTCAGAAATGGAGTGTTAAAAAGGCAGCTCTGCTTCACAAATTATAACATTTTTAGGCCAAATGAAAATCCCACCTTCCTCCAGGACTGCTGCTATCCTCGCTGTCCCACTGCTCGTTTTTATTCCTTGGTATTGGAGGTTGCAGCATCTCAGCAGCCAGTGGGTCTGCATCATTCTCTTCACGGCCAACCCATTCGCCAATCACACGAGGTCTGAGAAGGGGGGTGTTAAAACCTGCTGTGTCCTGAAGACAAATAAAGAAGACAACAGAAACACTGCACTGATTATTCTCAACTACACATGTAAATAGGAAGAGAAGATATAGAAAATAAAACTATTCATTAAAAAACACAAGAACAGTACATTATCATTTCAGAGGGATACAAAATACCCAGAAACAATCATGGACTAATTAAAAGGTTCCCACTAACAAAATTTCAAGAGATTTGCCCACTCTAAGGACTCTCTTATTTCTTAGTTTGCAAAAGCAAGTGTAGAAATCTGAGGTATCATCTTGAAAAATCATACTTTTTCTTAAAAACACAACTCTTAAAACCAGCACTTTGTCAGTTCTGCTAAGCAACTCATGAGGTCACTTGTACAATGAACATCCCAACAAAAAGTGTTGTAAATAATTAGTGTCACACTTATCTGCATTATGAATTAATGCAAACCTAAAAAATACATCTGCATTTGGCATTTTAAAAATAACCCTGCTGGGATTTGCATAATGTATCTTTCAGTTCTGAAAATTGCATTAACATTTTAATAAAATGCATTTCTGAAACTAGTACTCATATTTTTAACCACTTGATGGAAGAAGATAGCTGGAGAGGATTACAAGAAGCACACAAAATGCAACTGGAATAGTAATGACTTGCATCGTTACATTGGGAATTTAGATTAAGGGAACAAATTGTCCTTAGAAATTGTATGAAAAAGCTGTTCAGAATTGATGAGTATCTCTGTTCTCAATGTAACTAGAATGGTTGTAGGCAACAGGTCATGTACAACTGTATAGTCAAACTAAAAAACATGCATGTATGCAAAAAAAATAGATATTAAATTATAAGATGGGAATATTTATTTTGCTTTAATTAACTTCATGTCTAGGCTAGCAAAGACATGTCAAATACACTGTTCCTAATTAAGAAAAAGATATTGTATTCTTATCCTTTAGTGACAGAAAATTTTAGGAAAACAAATCCTTGTCTGTTACCTGGCTCAGTGTCTCAATAAATATTCCAACCATAAATCAGTGCTTTCCAAAGAGCATCCGGATAAAGTACAGCACAGTGATTACTTAGCCTAGAAACTGTATTTTCTCATCTTTCTAAAAGCAAACCATTTTTGAAGTCTCTTCCTAATTGACACAGATATGGTAAAAGCACAGTTTGAAGTAGAGGCCTCTACTGAAATGAAACATGAAAAAAAGCCTGCAAACGGCTTTCAAATGAATACATTTATTCTACTGTGGCTAGATGCTGTAATTTTGCTCAGCAGAACTCCAAGAGCTTCCATTTTGACAAAGTCAAATGTGATCTAGGCCCTGGATTAGAGTAATTCACTCTTGCTCTTCTGTTCTTCTTTCTGCAACACGCCTGTGAGTGCATTACTGCCCTCTGTTCTCCATACAACTCTCCAGAGTTCTCCATCACATTACTAGTTCATTTTTTACACGTCTGTTCTCTGCAAGGCTGAGGTGACACAGGGGGACCAGTGAAAATTGAAAGAAGCCAATCATAGAATCATTAAGGTTGGAATGGATCTTAAAGATCATCAGGTTCCAACCCCTCTGCCATGAGCAGGGAACCCTACCACTAGAACAGGTTGCACAAAACCTCGTCCAACCTGGCCTAATACAGAAGAGAGAAATCTGTGGAAAACACCATGGCTTCAGAAGGTTTAGAATCCCTAACCACTGGTGTCTTTCCTTTGTGTATTTACAGATACACATTTTGTGCACCTGTCTGGTGCTATGTCAGTCAGGTAATGTAGATGACAGTGGTCTCTGGTCACTTGAGACGCGTAACCTGTCACAGGTGTAACTACAATAATGATCCTGTGAATTAATAAAAACTATTATTCCACTGCACACAACACCTTCATTACACAGAGCACTTATATTAGTTTATTCAAGTAAGAACAATTTTGCCCCTTTGTGAGGTTTATTCCTGCTACTCTAGCCATTTTCTCCCTTGCCTTTCTCCCTGGGATAACTTCAAATAACTAACAAAAAATGGTTGCTGGAGCTAGTTAAGCTTGCAAGAACTTGCAGTGTTAAACTCATTAAAAGCTTTCGGTCCCTAAAGTGAAAAGCAAGAGCACCTAAAAATTTGCCCATTACTTCAGTACTGTAAGTTTGACAACTGACACTGTACACTGCACCATCAGCATATGAATAAACCATGAATGCTGTGTCTATCCTTATTATGCTGTTTTCTAGACATTTTAGGGATTCAAGTAGCACTTTCATACTTTACTTAGTAGAAATGTAATTTACATGACATAGTCATGCTTTGCCTCACTTTATCACCTTGGTTTCCTTTTTGAATCTTTTTAGATTAGCACACCACAGTTTCAGTGACCTAATTTATTTTCCTCCTTTCAACTATGTAAGCAGCCACAGAACAAAACAGTAAATGGAGAATCAGAGGTGGTTCTATTCAGAACACCAGGACATTTATTTGGCACCTTATTTCAAAAGCTTCAATAAATTCAGATGAAGTAATCTGTTCTCAAACAAGTTTTTATAGTATTTAGTGTGTGTGTATATATATTTTAAAAATATATAAAAACCTTAGAATCTTAACCAATTTCAAATTCACATTTTCCCTTAAATAACAGAAGAAACTGACAATTACGTTAGTGTGCACAGAAATATTTTCAGGACAGGTAGGTATTTAAATCTGCACTAAATGACCCTAGAGGATTACTTTATGGTGCAGGCCAGGTGTCATCCGTTTACCTTCCATATCAATGGCTACCAACTCAACACACTCAAGCTTCCTTTATGTGGAGACAAGGAGAAGGCAATGAGACTGGAGAACTACCTACCAGGGAGCATAACAACATTTCTGTATCCATTTATTTGAGCACAGTTTAAAAGTTCAGTATTCCTAACTTATATGCATTTTAAGGACTCCTGCATAGTGAGAAATACTTTTGGGTGAGCAGAAATTTGTTAGAGACTTAGACTAGTTGTTTCCTCTATTTTGTTAATTATAACCCGAGCCCACTGTAGCAATACAATGGAAGAAGGAAGTACACCCTAGACACAGCATAGAAAAAATGTTTTAATATTACCCTTGATGGTCAAAATCTGGTGTGAATTATTAGATCATCTTCACTTGAGTCTGGTTCTGGATCTCTAATACTTAACTGTCTCCCATTACTAGCGTTTGAAGTAATTGAATGATATTGTTGGGAATTTTGGATAAATGTCACAATGTTATGACAGGTTTCATACTACCTGTGAGAGCTCCAGTACATGAAGCTTAAGTAAAGCACCAATCACATGGAATATAGGGATTATACGAAAATCTTATCTATTTAAAAAGAAAGTATATCTAGTCTCTGTATTTGCAGTAAAGAAAAAAAAAAAAAAAAGGTTGAAAAACCTTATGTAAGAGCTCTTTAGAGGATCAAATTCAGAAGATTGAGAAAACTCCCTCTACCTCTTTTAAATTGATTTAAAATTACAATATTTCAGTCTCCAACTGTAGCAAGAGGTGAAGAGCATGACTCCCTTTTTTGCAATGGCTGGTTCAGAAACATTGCTGACATGATTACAACCACATAAACCCATTTTAAGTATTTTTCTGCTCTGTAGCATCCTGCCTACATTTTGCCTCAATGTATCTTACAATGCAGACATTCTACAGTGCAACATGTATTACAGTTTATTTTGTGATATACAATTAGGGTCTTCCAGCAGCAGCAAATTCTAGAGAAGGCACATCAGTAGTCCCACAGTCAGCGCATTCATGTAGGATGTGGGAACTTCAAAAGTATGGCTATCCCTTATTTCTGTGTGTATTTGAACTTCTGCTTCCCAGGAAGGTGCCCAAACAGACTTAGGAAAAACAACCCTGAAATTCACAGAGCAAATTCTAGAGAAGGCACATCAGTAGTCCCACAGTCAGCGCATTCATGTAGGATGTGGGAACTTCAAAAGTATGGCTATCCCTTATTTCTGTGTGTATTTGAACTTCTGCTTCCCAGGAAGGTGCCCAAACAGACTTAGGAAAAACAACCCTGAAATTCACAGTGAATTCAGTGGTTTTCTCTAGATTTTTTTTTAATTTTGCCTAGCATTCTGAGAATTTCCTAGCTCAACTTATGTTTACATTAAATTATTTGCATTATTAAGGAGCTTTAGCAAACTACACACTTTCATTTTCATTTACATTTTTCATTTTCATTATATCAGTGAACTCAGAAATTTTATTAGATTGTGTCAAACTGAAAGCTTCCATTTTTAAAGACTGACCTTGTCTGCCTATATTTTCCCTGCCTTTGTCTTGGACTGAAGCCCTAAGTACTGGCACAAAGGTAATGATAGCATGTATTTGACAAGAATCCGTTAAAATGAAACATCATTCCACAAGTGACTGTAATTCAGAGCAAACTGTTTTCTGAAATCCAAATACTCAAGTAACTAAGCAACTGACTAATTAACTGAATTACTTGGAGGAGTTACATCAAACAACAATACTGATCAAGTACTCTCCTGACAAAGGCAGCTAGATGTTACTGCAGCCAGAAAGACATACTTTGTTTAAATACACTTGCATAATTAGGAACAAAAATAAAGAAACATACACATTGATTCTCTGTTTTCTTCACATTCATAACCTAAACCACAGATAGAACAGCAAGGTTATGGGCAATCTCCTAATCAGCAAGAACATTCAAAGTGCTGAGCCAACTCATATAAACCATGTTACTACCTAGAAAGGCTGGACCAGGTGATTCCTGAGGTCCCTTCCAAAGTGGCATTCTACAATTCTGTGTTTCCTAATCATCAGGAAAATAAAGCAAGGAAAAGCATAAAGAAGAATTTATTATTGTGCTTAGTTTTATGTCTCCCATGACATCTATGTAATGCCAAAATTCTAACAGAACACAGTGCCAAGTTTAGGCAAGCTGTTCTAGACCCATGACATGCACCTGATGGATTAAATGGTTAATCCAAACCACAGATGAATGTGGTTTGAAAAATGATTCAGTGCTGCTGCAACCTAAATAAGGAAGCTGTAGTCCCAGCATTTATTTCAGGGGAAAGAATTACAATGAACTTGACAATATTTTTACTTGAAAAATAAACATTGCCCGGGAACAACTTCAGGTGAAAAGGAATCAAATTCTCTTTAATGTTAAATCACTACCAAGTTGTCTTTGGTTGCTTTTGGCCCAAGCCAAATAATACACTTAGGAACAAGTCACAGGAAGATTTGGGGAATTGGCTCAGGCAAGCGGTCATTCCTAGGAGGCAGGATTCCACAGAATGGTCCTGGTTATGGTTAACTTCTTAATACAGAACTAGCCTTCATGTCCCTTAAAAATCCTTAAGGTACAAAACAAGAAAGATAAATTAAGTTCACTAAAACACACAGACAAAAAATTGCACTGCTTCCATAAGTCTATCCTGGAAGCCTGTTGAGCAATGCTGCACAAAGGAAGCATGCTAACGGCTTTATTGTTTTGGTTTTTTAAACTTATTTTACACATAACTTTTGAATTCAAGAACTTATAAGTTACCTGTCCTCATCAGAAACATATGTTAAAGCACATGCAGTATTGTAAAGGTGTCAGGTACATTCTATGATTCTATGAATATATGCTATGAATGTTGATAACATAATGTCAAGTTTCATTTTTAAAAAAAACATCACCTTCCAATTTTAAATCATAAACTACAAGGTATATGGTAACAAAAAGAAAAGTCTTCACTCAGACTGGATCCTGCAGAAATTCACCAAAGATCATTCCCATTTCTGTTTTCATTCAAAATAATTAAATTTAAAAAACATTAATGTTTTTATAGAGTCATAAAATGTTTTGGGTTGGAGGACACCTTAAAGATCATCTAGTTCCAACCCCCTTGCCATTGGGCATGGACACCTCCCATTAGACCAGGTTGCTTAAAGCCCCATCCAGCCTGGCCTTGAACACTTCCAGGGATAGGGCAGCTGCAACTTCTTGAGGCAACCTGTGCCAATGTCTCATCACCCTCACAGTAAAGAATTTCTTCCCTATGTCTAACCTAAATCTCCTCTCTTTTCAGTTTGGAACAGTCTCCCCTCATCCTATCACTACAAGCCCTTGTAAAAAGGCCCTCCCCAGTGTTCCTGTAGGCCCCTTCAGGTACTAGAAAACCACTATAAGGTCTCCTTGAAGCCTTAACACTGAAGTACCTCCTAAAAAATATATGTAAAAACTACTTGATAACAGGCTTTAGCCCAAAATGTCTTTTTCCTCCAACAAACACTATTTCATACAAAATCAAATGAAGAGGTATTCATATGCATTCTTAAAGGTAAGAATTTCAATGGAAGGACTTTTTATTGTATTTCTCTTAACTTCTGGGCACAATCAAGGAAATAGTAGGAAGGAAGACCTAGATACTATTATACTCTTAACATTAACAGTTACATAAAGCAAGGCCAAAATGATAAGTAAAGGCCATAGTTTTGAAATGGCAGCCCCATAAGCATGAGACTGCCTGGCAATAATTATCAATTTTGTCTAACTGGCCTTTCCTGGAGAACCCAGTGGAGTTTTTTTAATGCACTTTTAAATAGAAAGGTTCAGGCCCTCATTTTAGCAGGAGAAGGGAAGATCTTTTTAAAATTGTCTTAGGCATTATTCCTCTGTCTTCTACACCTTTTTTATTTTATTTTGCTGAGACTAATGGTTTCTGATCCAAGATTCTTGGCGCTAGAAGTGCTGTTCACTAATGAGAATAGGAAAGATAAAGGTGTTTTGTTTCCTTTGGAACTTTGAAAAATTAGCTTGACTACCCTTTCAGCATAGTTTATTACAGCTAAAACTAAAATTTGTGTTAACTGTGTAATGTATCAGAAGGGCCAAAACACAAGAGATCATTGTTTGTTGCATTCAGCAAGGAAGTAAAGACTGATTTTGTGTCCTGTGCATTCCTGATCAAATCTTGGGAACAAAAATTGTTTCTATATAGTCTCACAAATTATATCTGAGGATTCAGAATTCATGAATTTATTTAAAGCTAAATATTTCCAAAAGTACATAAAGTGACACAACAGACTATATTAAACAAAGATGGTATCAAGATTAGAAGCACTTCCATGGCCTTACTGAGAGTGTCTTGAACTCAGTGAGCTTTTTTTTTTCATAGTTGACAGCCCACCCTGGATCAGCCTCTTAATCTATCAACATATACTGCATTTACCCATATAGCTTTCCATACCCAAACTTCCCCTGAGCCCAACAGAACTGAACATGCTAGGACAGGGAAATGCAGCTCTCATTGCCTAAAATTATCACAATCATCTGTCTGTTTGTACTGTTCATAAGGTATGCAGTAAATCTTACCTTATCAAGTTCATCAGAAATAGCAATGCCTGAAAACAAAACAGATTAAAAGAAAAAATAAATTAGAACCACACTTTCTATAAATGTCTTTACTACAGTAAGTAAGAATAAGGTTTCATTTGGAAAGTTAACACATTGTTCTCTGCACACTGCTGTACCATACAATATATCGTACTTTGTTCCACTAGTGAAATTGCCTGAGAACAATAATACTCTTAACTTTCCTCTACTGCAGTATTATCAAAATGAGTTTTCAAAAAAACTATGGAAATGAAAACAGCAGATGTGCCAGTACAGTGAGAAGCTTAAGTATACTTCTACCTGCTTTCTCAAATTAAACCAGCAACATAGTATCTACATATGGACACATTATTATGCAAATCTCACCCTGATCAGCATGCATACCATCATACTGCAATTACAGGGCAACATGGACGTGACTCTCCTCTCTTCCTCCATTGTTCAAAGTAGAAACAATGCTATGAAAACAGATGGAACTTAAAGAGAGGAAAATCTCAACCTAAAATTTCACAGCAGAATGCAAAACAGTTTTTCTAAATCCTCTGAACAAGAACTTGTTTATTTGCTCTTGTCCTTTCTGCTGATGCCTGCCTGAGGCTTTCCTATGCTTGCTTCCATCAAGTCATCTAGCTCTTTTAATTATGACTATCCTGCAGCATATTAAAGATGCACAGCTGGTCTCAGAATTTTTAACATATCTACACACCTCATTCTTAACACATGGAGAGATCAAGTAATCACACATCTAATGCTATCATGTTGAAAATATTGTTATACCAAAAGGAAAGCATCTCCCAGGTTCCTATGAGATTTGATAAGAAACATTTTCAGGTTAGAACTTCAATTCAAAAACCAAAAATAAGCATGTCCTAGTGGTGAAAATAAAGTAGAGAAATAACTATTCATAGGAAGAATACACACTTGAAAGATGTTTTCTAATTCATAGCACATTACCAAGACAACTTCTACCAAGGAATACAAGAGATTATATTGCAAAATATGTAGTACCAACTGAGCAGAGTTATCCTTTGAAAAATCACACTAAAGATTGCAGCAGTACAAGCTTATTTCCATTGCATTTTTATTTCTTACTCTTTGGTATACCATAACTACATTATTTTGTTGTTGTTTTTTACTGTACTTTTAATCATTAACTCTATCTGACTAATTCTCAGTTTAGATTATTTCCTTATATTGATTTTTGTTTTAAAATCAGTGAAGTGCTAGGAAAAATGCAATTATAATTTTCATTTATAATTTCTAGAAAGAAGAAACATGCAAGGACCTAACACAGTATAGTCAGCCATTCAATAGTTCCAAAGTAGATTATAGTGTATATATAGAGCTACGAAGATGATTAAGGGAGTGGAACATCTCCCTTATGAGGAAAGGCTGAGGGAGCTGGGTCTCTTTAGCGTGGAGAAAAGGAGACTGAGGGGTGACCTCATCAATGTTTACAAATATGTAAGGGGTGAGTGTCAGGGGGACGGAGTTAGGCTTTTCTCGGTGATGACCAGTGATAGGACAAGGGGTAATGGGTGTAAATTGGAGCATAGGAAGTTCAAGGTGAATATCCGAAAAAATTTTTTTACTGTGAGAGTGACAGAGCACTGGAACAGACTGCCCAGGGAGGTTGTGGAGTCTCCCTCACTGGAGACATTCAAAACCCACCTGGATGAGTTCCTGTGTGATGTACTCTAGGTGACCCTGCTCTGGCAGGGGGGTTGGACTAGATGATCTCTCGAGGTCCCTTCCAGCCCCTAAGATTCTATGATTCTATGATTCTATGATATTGAAAAAGATCCATTTTTCCTAACCCTTCCATCCCTCACAGCCAGTAACCTGTTTTAATCAAAGATCAGTACTGAAAACACCAAAGATCAATCAGGAAACACTGTATACAACTATATGCCTCACACAAAAAGCTCTACTAACTTATCTGATTTAGTTACATATAAACACATGAAATTGAAAATCATCCATATTCTAAATGAATACTTTCAGCAAAATACTTTTCTGTGTAAGTCTCACTGGCTTCCCAGAATTTACTCTGAATTTAGAGAAGACCAAGTAGTTGAATTGACCAGTATGCTACAAGACACCAAAACTAACTGTATTTCTTAGATAAGCATGTAGAGAGATAGCAGTTTCTGAGGACATATTTCCAAAATAAAATCTTAAAACTTTAGAAAACTTTTATCTTTGCAATCACAAAATTAAACACGCACTCTTTTTCTCTCTCTTTCTCTGATGTGGCATCAAGGGAAAAGAAACTGGATTATCAGAGAGAAACTTCTACTAAAGCTTGTTACAGTAATCTTGAGATCATTAAGAAAACTTTATTAGTTACTGATAATACAATTCCATTAGCAGAGACCAGGATAAATTAACCCATAAAAAGGTGAGTTTAAAAAAGCTTCTCATTTTCTTCCAAGACACTACTGCACCACACACTTGGTATGGTTTAGTCTTACCAATTTTCTTTTGCAGTTGGCAAATGGACAAAGTATCATGGGTGAAGCTGTGAGGAGGAGGAATTTGCACCCTGTGTGCAGTAGACAGAAAATCAGGACAGCGAGGTAACTTTTTTGGTTGTGGATCTTAGGTGGAATAATATGAACTCCAGTTTTCACAAAGTAGCTCCTCAAAAATTTAATCCCATTGTGTACTTACCATAACATTAAAAAAATGCAACAAACAAACACACCTTAATCCAGAATGCAACAATCCAGAATCCAACAGAAATATTTAGGATTTCTGTTATTCTCTTAAACTTTAGAAAACTCCTGACTTTTCAGTAGTCAAATAAGTTACTGTCAGTTAGTTTATTTTCAAGTAATACATTGACAATTTACAATAGTTTAATTTCTACAAAGTAAAGATAGCAATGGTCGCTATCTTTGGTCTGTGTAATTGCTAATATCCAGAGATCAGCCTTTTTGAAAAATAAAACCCTCTTGTCTCATATTTTGTATATTTGACAACCACTAATTGGTTGTGCTTTGTTTCTTGTATAGTTATTTTCACTTCTTTCTCTGTGGCTTTCTGACAAAGTAAAGGAGGGAATATAAACTTTACTTTTTATGTATTCTCATTGGAAAATGTCATTGTAACAACAGAATACTAGAGACAAAGTGACAACCCATTCCATGAAACTACTGTCAATGGAAACAGCTATGTTTCAGGTTTAGGTAAAACATCGATAGGTATAGCCAAAGTGTCCTTACACTAAAAGTTTTTCACCTAACAATTTAGTCACTTCCTCAAACTGTACCTTTTTCCTTCACAACTTTATCCTACTTACCAAAAAGCTCTAACACCAGAAAAACTGACACACCAAGTGTCACGGTGCAACAGCGTTAGTAACAGACTAGTGGGGGTCAGGATGCTTCTGTTATGTTCCTCCACTCCTTTCTTACAGAGAGAACCAATTCAGACTGTGACACCTAGTTTGTTCAAACTTGAATCCAATGGCTTTGTTAGAATATAGATTATTAGGAACAACTGTTTCTGAATTCCCTCAGCTTAAAGCATTTAAAGCTTGAATCTGCATGATGGTGAACATAGAGAATGGAAGATTGAGGGTTACTTCATCACTGCTCTGCCTCAAGTCACTGAGCAGTGCATGCAAAGGGGACTGCTGAAAAAGTTCTGCCTCTGTTGGGGAAGGTCTTCCAATGTCAAAGGTTAATCTTTCAGAAATAAGGCAGTTGCTTTACCCCTACTCTCACAACAGCTGTTTTTCACAATATTTGCTATTGGTTTATATCATAACTATGACTGACAACTATACAAAACTACCATTCTTACTTTCTGCAATGAGAGACTGCAGTGTTTCAACTCACAGGGTGAGAGATTTGGTTGCCACTACCAGCTAAGGCTCACAGACAAGGTTTACAGCGGGAATTACTTAGGTATCTAGCTGACAATTTTATGTCTTTAAAAATCCTCCCTTTTACAAGTAATTAGGGGTGCTGAATTTTGATCAGACACCACAAGTACCCACCCCACGCAGCTGCCTGATTAACACAGACATATACAGGCCACTTATTTCTACCTTTGAGTGCAGTGACCCTCTGTACTGCAAGGGTGCTGGAACAATAAAGTAATTGGTGTGAACATGCTTTTACAGTCCCTTCAGAAATGCTCCACAGCCACAACTACTGCCATCTGTGATCTGCAACAAATGTGGAAAGGGCCTGTTCATGCTAGCACAGCCTCTCTTGACTGGAACACTTTCATCCTGTCAACAGCTTGATTTTTTAAGAGAACTGGAAGAAAAAGGTACTCTCTGAAAGGTCCTGCACACTAGGATTAAATGAAACATGACTACAAGATAACACAAGAACAACACAACTTATTAATACTTATGATATTCTGTTATTATCATGCCTACATTAAGCAGATTGCACAAAAGCATATCTCACTGTATTAGCCATGTACCTTATGGCTATTTTATAACTGAAATATTTAACCAGTTGCTCGTCATGCCTTTTTTTTTTAAATTAGCATGGATTATTTAAACCATTTTTTACACAGTTAGATTTTTGTTGCCAATCTCCTACCCCTATAGCAATCTGCAGTGGGACAATGATGATCACTGAAGCATTATAGCATCATCTTTGATGAAAAAGCCACCTCCCAAAATGTATCTGCACCATTCTGAGACTAGAACAAGTATCTTCCACAGTAAAGAAAATACTTTCTGCTTAGGACAGTCTGCTTCATTTCTATCTTACCAGGAAATGAACTTTCTTTAAAAAGAAAAATTAACATTGTTAGTAACAATTCCATGAGTCTAAAAAATGCCCAGCTCTTTCACATGCAGCTCCTAGCACAAGAGTTTTATTTGTTGCTGCTCTTCTGCAACAAATACGATTAATCCAGTACCAAGATGCGTCTCCACTCAGTGGTATTATTGCTCTTTGATTTTTAATGATTTTTAGACTTCGATGCTCTCAATTCAACAGCATAAAATTAATTTTTAAAACTGTAGACAGAAATCACTTCAGGTCTTTTTGAAATGGCAAGTCATAAAATCCCTGCCTGCTGCATTATTCCTGATCAGCTTTACAGCAGCTTAAACACTTGAAATACCTTAATATGTTACACACACCTCAGATTACAGAACAGGTTTCCTGATAAGAATGAAAGTTGTGAAACTTCAGAGACCCCTACCATTCCT